>NC_091006.1:35900000-36250833 GCF_041146395.1 Eulemur rufifrons
CAATATTTTGTAAGTATGCTGGAAGTTTCTAGGGGAACTTGGAAAAAATGGGAACAAAATTACTTTCTAAGAGTTAAACTGTGAAGTAAACATATCAGATCAGAGATATGCAAATTTGTCCTAAAAAGAAAGAGTAGCTTCTTCAATTACAAGACTAAACTTAATCTTATTGAATACAGTAAAATATCAGAAGAAAGCATGTATCCATCAGTTAGTCAGAAAATGACATATAGGAAAGAGAGGATCTCAGAAATAATAGTGGACTGTGTCAATCCAAATACAGTCTGGGGAGAGGATGTCTTTCTCAACAAATTTTCAATATTTCTGTCTCATTGTAACGGATATTTTTAAAGTGAGTATGTACTCACCAGACTGTCCGATCCTGTCATTAAGTGTTTAATTCACTTAGCCGTCTCTCTTAGTTCTAACTCAGTACTCTCTGGACCTTTTTCTGATAAAGACTTTGGTTTCTATGTAGAGTAGTCTATACTGCCTCCTTGTGCTTGCTGGTGTGATACAGACCATGAGATGATGATGTTTTATTGGGTTTCTTTCAGTTATATATCAATCAAGAGGTATTTTAGTGTGTGTTTGAAACAATTCTCTTATTAACAGATTCGTGATATTTTTGTAATGTCCCTAGCTTAAACAAACACACACAAAAAAATTACATTTTCCGGTTCTCATAAAGGATACTAAAGATAGGATAACAACAACAACAAAAAAATCAAATGATCCAAAACAATGGTGATGTTACAGAATCGTCGTATCTTTCCTGAACCATTTAGCATTTGAAAATAAAATGTCTATACTACCCAAAGTGATCTACAAATTCAGTGGAATCCCTATCAATATACCTCTTCAGATCCTCTTCAGGTACTCGGCCAGCACAGAACATGTCCCTTTCAGCAAAGTACTGGTGGTCACGTCTCCAGTGAGCAGTTTGGACAAGCTGACTTTGACTCCAGAATGATGCATCCTCTCTAACCTGTAGTACAGGACGTTCCACTCAGCATCACCAATCAACTGATAATCCTCAACTGTGTGGACCCTCATCTTGGCATTATCCTTCTCAGCTTTCAACTCGAGTTCAACATTTAAAGGGGCGACCATGTGATTACCGTACTTTTGGGGCTGCTTCTCAAACCCAGCGTAAGAGAAAGTCTTGAAGGCAACACCAGCTACCAGCTGAGACTGCGCTAGGGCTTCGCCCTGTACCTTCTTCAGTCAGTCGTTTTAAGCTGCAGCAACTCATCGGGCGTCAGCACGACATCAGCCACCGTCCTAGTGAAGAAGGCTTTGTGCTGGGAGCTCAGCTGGCATCTCAGAGCAGTCAGGGCACACTTGTCCAGCGACTTCCTCTGCTTCGTCTTACCCACCTCCTTCGTGGTCACAGAGATCTCTTTGTTCTTGTTAACTGCCAACTGGGTGGCTGTACAGAAAGCTCAAATGATGAGCTGGAGGTAAAAACCTCCCTCTATGTACATACGGTTTTACCTGTTTCAGAAACTCTGCACCAGCAAGGTCACTGAGGTGGTGCCATCACGGACTTCAGCATCTTGGGATCTGGCAATGTCTGCGAAAGTCTTGGCTCCAGGATGGACAAGATCAAGGAGTTTCAGAATTACGGCCCCATCACTGAAAATTGTTGCTTTGCCTCGACCATCCATAGTAAGCTTGTCTGTGCCGCATAGACCCAGGGTGGTTCTTACTGCTTCAGCAGTCACCTGGCAGGCACTGATGTTACTCACAAGCTAGAGGATGCCTTGGGAGCTAGCAGTCCCCTGTTTCAACAGAATAACTGCTGTGGACATGATTTTGGAAGCTTATTCAGTGGCCTGTTACTCTTCCTCTCTTCTCTGTGTCCAGGCTGCCCAGCAACCCTCAGTGCCCACTCAACAGAAGTCCCCTAAACTTACTTTCTAGGTACATCAGGATGCATTTAGGAGTTAGTTCTGTATTCATACAGTGACTATACTTCTTCTATTGCTATTTTTTTCAGGTTTTATTCCTCGGATAATTTCATATACTCTTGCATTGGGAAAAAAGTGAAGGATTGAAAGGGAAAAAAAGACCAACATTAGTATTAATCATGTCTTTATTTTATCCTGAAAAGATAACATATTATTGATCCCCAGCGATTCAAGTCCTGGCTTGAATGGCTTTTCTATTTGCAGATGCAATTAGAAAGTCTATTCAGTTCAATTTAACTCCATTCAAGTGAGTTACCTGACTTTAAATCCCCAACATTTGTTGAGTACCTAAATGTGCTTTGAGAAATAAAGAGAAATAAAACACTCCCTCTGCTCTCAAGGAGTTTTGAAAGAGCTATATACATCATTTGAAAAATTTTGAGAGAACATTCTCCATGATTATCTGAAAAGATACCTCTCCCTCCAATACGTATCACCTAACTTTTTAAAAATCATAAGTAAATACTCCTAAAATGCAAAAGAGAATCTGGATTTTGTAACAGAGTGTGGAGAATGACACATAGAAAATAATTGTGGTCTTTGATTTCTGATGGATGTCTATTTAAAAATGTATGGACAGTCTGGTTATGATTACAGGTCTCCATTAGTTTCTTCTCTTAGTTCAGTCCATTTAAGAATCTTCTGTGATGATGTCCTGTGATTAGATTAGATAATGGCAGTGATATAACCAAGAGGGATAAAAAGGCAGTATTCTACTCTTTTAATTCAATTGAGGAGTCGAGAGATGCAAATGCATTAATTTGGCCTTTGTTTTGCAGATCCTGAATCACTGCATCTTACTTCCACACTGTAAAGCACATTTGTTTCTTATCCTCTCACTTTGGATTTGTTTGGTAGCTTCATGTTTTGTTGAATGTTAACTACTGTGGGGTTTCACTCAGTTCTCAGCATTGCAAGGACAGTCTCTCCAGGTGATTGGCAAAAAGGATGGGTATTCCTGCATTGCACTGAACATACCATGTCATTTTCTATTGATTCCAGCATTTTAGTTCTGGATTTTTTTTTTTTTTTTTTTTTTTTTTTTTGCTGTTTCTATTAAGTAATTAAGACATTACTATTATTTTTCTATATAGTCAGTGTTTAGATAAAACAGCATGTTTATCACTGTCTTTTCACAACATTCTTTCTTACATCTGAGACTTCCATTCTGAAATAATTTTGCCTCTTCTTGAAGTTTGTTCATTAGAAATTCCTTTAGTATTTAATATATGGGCTGCTGGTAGAATCTGTTTTGCTTGTCTGCATATGTGTTTATCTGAACATTCTCTTGAAAGGTAGTGTTCTTGGTATAGTATATCATGGTATATAATTCTGATTGACAGGTATTTTTACTCTTAGAACTTTGAAGTTAGTAGTTTACTGTCTTTGGATTTCCATTTACGCTATTGAAAAGTATATCTGTAGGAAATTAATCATTTCTCTCTGGTTATTATTATCTTCTGCTTTTTATTACAACTTCAAATTGAAAATTAGTATTTTAATCATCTGAAAAATTCTCGGTCATTATATCTTCAAATGTTCCATTTTCCTTTTGTCTCTAGTATCTTCTCCTAAAGTTCTAATGATTCATTTAGTACAATTTCGATTTGTGTTACATGTTTTTTAATCTCTCTTTCAAATTAACTGTCTTTGTCCTTTGCTGCATAACCATTAATTACCTTTTAATTTACCTTTTTTGTCCTCAAATATATCAAAATCTACTGTTTAGCCAATCCTTTATATTTTAAAAATTTAATAAACATTTTGTATTTCTATAAGTCCTCTTTTGTTCTTTAAATTTTTTATTATGGTATAATTTACATGCAGAAAAATTGACTTAGTGTACAGTTCTGTGAGTTTTGACAAATGATATATTTATGTAACCATCATAACAATCAAGATACAGAACAATTCCATTCTCTCCAAAATTCTCTGTGTCACTCCAGGCTTAGTACAAACAAAGAGTGATTGCTAGTTGTATTTAAATATAAAGATCCATTTCTTGTTTCATTTTTCCTAACCTTGATTTGTTATATCCTATGCTTTTATAACCTCAGCTATCAACATAATGGTGGGAAGTTATAGTAGTTTATTCTAGGGACATTTAACACAATAGAACAAAAGGGTATCAATGGCATTATATTACTTTTAATCACAGTTTATTATACCCTTTAAAGTGAGTAGATTTTATGTGAAACTTCTGAATAGGAGACTGAAGATCTTCAAGGGAGTAGAGTCTAGAAGTTCTTGTAAGTGTGGTAGTCATTGTTAATGATTTCTACCATTGTTAATCATTAATGATAAGTAACCACTTTAAAGGGGAAATGAAATAAAGAGAAGACATTCATGAGCTGAGGTCTCTTTAGGCCCTAATACATAAACTTCTTTTATTCTTCCTGTGAAATCTCCTATTCACTGAGCTTCATTTCAACCAGTTGTTGATTTGACTAAATTTATTATCCCTTATTGCTTTTTAATTATCACCAAGCTGGAAATAATCAATGACTTTGCATCGGGAGTTTGCAGCACAGGAGTTTGTTGGCCCAAATCATGCTTCCAATAGTAGGAAAACTATTTTGTTTAAATGGAGAACTTCTATTTTACATAATCAATTCTGCTTATTGTCCTGATTGCATGTTTTTTCATGTGATCAACAGATATTTATTGAGCACATTGTCTGAGTCAGACATTTCAATCCTTGTGTCACCTAGAAGGATCTGTGTACCACTTACTGATCTGTCCTCATTTTTGCTTTATTCTTTTTGGGCTTAGTAAAAATAAAAAGGCTTCAATAGGGGAAAATGGATTCTCACAAATCTAGGAAAGTAGGTGGTCACTTGAGATGTTTATAGAGTCAAAATTCAGGTGTCTGGTGGACAGCTGTGTTATGTGAAGTTTTGTCAATGTAACTTCATACATGTTTCATTATTGATTTGTAACCTGAATTTGTGCTTATCATGCAGGTGAGATATTGAAGCACAATATTTTTTTTGCTAACAATTTGCTAATTTAAAGAATTTGTGCTTTTTGCTTCCCTATTTAAGAAAATTTTAAAACATTTAAAGTCCTTGTTGATAATGCTACTCGTATAGGATTTGTTTGAATTGAGCATTTAAAAACATACCATAATAGTTTATTTTTCTAGTTGTTGCATATGATTGTATTTTTCCTTGTTGCAATCAGAATGCAAAGCTGATTATTCTTTTCTGCAATCCCTAAATAGAATATTTCAAAGAAGTTTTCATTTAAAAAGAGATGGCAATACAGAGAATAATTTTCTCATAAAATACATGAGTATAATCTTTTTTTCTTCTTATAGCAATTGTAATTAGATCCATTGTGGACAGTGCTTTACGTTTATTATTCTCTCATATAACTAGCAATAAAAATCATGATTAGGAAATTACAAAAGAAGCTGTATCTCTGATAAATATCAGACCTTTGGAGGGCTATAATTTATTCTATTTTACTTATAAGTGGGCACACAATTTTAATTTAAAACAACACATTATTCTACACCTCTACAGGTCATTTTAGACAGCTCTGGATTTCCATTACTTAGGAAAAAATAGACAAGAGTCAGTTATTTTAAAATCATCTAAGGCAGTAAATTTTTATGCAAGACAAAAGGAACACACAACAGTTGTTTTATCTTAAAATTTTTGTGAAAATATCTTGGAGTTTCATCATGTAAGGATGTTGTTACATGAAAAAAGACTTGGTAGGTGGGCATCAAAACAAAATGGCATGTATATGATTTAAAGAGAAATAGGGAAGAGTGTTCCTTTGAAAAATGAGGCAGAGAGGACACTTGCAAACAGATAAGTATTTATATATGTGCTTCTTACTTTTATGTTTTTTGAAAATTTGTAAAAAACAAAAAAGTACATGTATTCACTTCTATAATTGGGATAAATGATACCTAACTAATGTTTTTGAAAGTAAATTTTAGCAATATTTATGTCTCTAACCTAGTTACATGGCAATTTTTAAAAAGGCTTAGAATAATAAGTAAACTAGTTAGATTTTATTGCCAATGATGACTTGGAATATTTTTTTACAATTGTTTGTATTTTGCCATGTTTTCACCTTTGTAGATCATCCATTTATATGAAATAAATGGGTTGTTTTAAAGTTTTGTGCATTCATTCATTATTTTATTTACTATCATTTAAAAAACACTTCATGTGTAATTTCTGTGCTATGTTCTGTTCTTTTGCATCTAATGAGGGTTACTCAGACCAGAAATGTCGTCGCCTATTTTTAAGATGGTAGCATTTTTGTCACTGGGATACAGAGCCAGTGGGCGTGAACTTTAAACTGACAGCTATCCTCAATACTTTAAAAAAAGTTCAGTGAGCTGAGGGGGTGTGTTCATATCGAGATTGTCAAGATAACTACCCGGAAGCAAGTTTTAGGGATGTTCTCTGGGGAGCTGTCAGTTCTTCCCCCGAGGTGATTTTAACATTTATTTATACCTTATTGCTGCTAAAACAAAAAATGTAGGCAAAGTCAGTGGTGGTGGGGATGCCTTTTCCTCCCTTTCCCCGTAATTCATCTTAGTTTATTTTATTAAAGAAAAAATAAAGGGATGGGATTAGGTTATTAGTGTGGAGGAGTTCTGTGAGGAAAAGTCAGAGACCTCGCTATTTCCCTACAGAAATCCAGATCTGTTCCAGGTGGTATATGTAACTGAACCTTATCCTCTTCTAATTCCAAAGCATAAGAAGCCTGATAGACCATTTATGAGAAAGGAAGGTGTCTTCAGCCTCAGTAGATCTGGAAAGACTACTATAAATCCCCATTTGAGCAAAGAGAGAAAAAGAGAAACTTCAGATCCAGGATTCTTTTTTCATTCTTGCATCTTCTCCTGGTGCATATTCCCCATTATAACTTTCATTCTGCACTTGTTTTTTTGAGTACTGACAAACTCTGCATCAGATACTATGCTGCTTGTGAGCGTAAAGAGACGACGAAGGTGATTCTTGACTCCAGTGAGTTCACGGTCTGATGGCAGGCTCAAAAATGGACACACAAACTAGAATATGTACAATGAAAAAGATATTATATCTACTGTGGGCTTTAAAAGCAAGGAGTGGCCTCTAATTATAAGAGGTCAAAAATTCCATGGAGAACCATGAACGTTTGCTGTATGGAATTACTCACAAGTGTTAGAAAGGCATCACTCCAGTGTTGTGTTCATGGAAGTTCTTACATTTGTAAGATAAACTTATTCCCGTGGACCATAAAGAATCTAAGAAGTATCATATCTCTCTATTCAGGATCTTGGAAATCTTTGCCTTGGGAGAATCAGATACAGTGTTTTACTGATACATAATTAATAATCACAGTCTCTACTCAAGATGCCTCTACGGTAGCCATAGGGAAATTATATTTCAAAGATGTTTTAAAGTACAAGGTAGTAGTAAATTAGTGTTTGCCTTAAGAATGGAACATATGCACATATATTATATTTCATTGATTCTAAGATGCTATTTAATTAATAGTTTATCAGAAAAAAGATATTATAACTCTTATGTAGAGATCTATTTAAATGTGAAAACTGTGCATCTTAGACATAGGGAACCACGTTATGCTTTAAAAAACGGTGAGTTCTTTGCATAAAAAAGCCCAAAATGTAATTTAATTTGCAAAGTAAATCAAAATTTTAGATGGCTGTTTTATTTTTACATTTGTTATAAATACTGTTCCAGTCCATTTGGATTTAATTTGTTCCTTTTATTGGGCTTATCTATTTATGGCATGCTTTTTTTCCTATTTTAAATCATTTTTTTTCAACTTAGTACTTTGCATTGGTGGCATGCTTTATGTATGTTGGTGTCTTAATTACTGAAGGTGTTACGTGGATTTTTATAATATCAATCCGGTGCTTGGCACATGGATATGCCAAGGATATATGTGAAAGTGCTCTGCTTCCGTGGTATCAAATATACTCTTTAAAATATGGAGCATTAATATTGAATGCATATAATAGTATGTCTTCACTGATATAAAAGAAAATGGAAAGGGGCCATTTTCTATTTTCTAAAGTGACCCTGAGGATACAATAATCTTTGGGTTGTCATTTCTCTTGAAGTTTTTCCGAGGCAGTTTGTATCTCTTGATTTTAGGTTGTCACTCTGGGAAATACTTAAGAATATTTTTCAGAAAATCACAGAAGCTAAAGATTAAAAAAAAAGAAACAAATACTCATCCAGCTTGTCTGGATGAATTGCCTTTACTAGAATCCAGGGAAGTAGTATTAGTGGAGCCTGCATGATACCGTTCCTCCATCTCTGTGCCATCAGAGGAACAGGGTGCTCTTGGGAATTTACTAAAGGGCAGCAAAATAGTCTACAGATTATATTGATGTCTGAGATATTCTTATTTTTTTTGAAAAATCAGAACTGATTTGTAAATTACAACGTTATGTAAGCCATTAATATATTAAAATGTCAATTTTAAATAATTTAGTAACATTATAAATGACTATTGGATCCCCATTTCTGCTCACAAATGTCTAATTAACCCACATGATACTGTTATGATACCATTGAAACTGATGCTCTTTATCGCATTAATTGTATGGAAGTGTCATTTCCAAGGTCAATCACAGGTCTTCTGTCAGGGGGACTGAATTCCCATAGCCTCTTCTTATATTGGCTATTGTGGCTAGAAGGGAATTCAGCATGGTTAGGATGGAAAGAAAGAGAACTATGGCTTCGTTGAGGGAAAGCTTATCTCTTTCTTGCCCAGCAGAGGAAAATTTAAAATCTTTCACATAGTTGTATCTAGATTTCAAAAAATGCGTTCGTGATCTCTCTTTGCACTATGCTGCCATTTCTTAACAGAATATTAGCATTCGTTTTGCTGCAAAATTGCTTTAAATACAAATATGATCGGATAAGGATTGAAAGTATTTAAACCAAGGAAAACCATTATTAATGGCCAGGCAATTAAGGGGAATTGGGTAGAGTACTTTCAAGTATCTTGGCACTTAGAATTTTTTAATTTATCTACCAAATGATTAGGCCAACTATTTTACAAAGGGAGAATCTATTGAAAGTGAATTAATGTTTAATGGATTAGCAATATTGTATATTAATGTGATCTGAATGTGTCCCCCCCAAATCCACGGGTTGGAAACTTGATCCCCAGTGCTGCAGTGTTGGGAGGGTGGAGCCTTTTCGGGGGTGTTTAGGTCATGAGGGCTCTGCTCTGACGAACGGACTCGTGCTGCTATAGAAAGGGCTTGGGGCAGTGAATTCATCACTTCTGCCATCTGACATGTGAAGACACAGCAGAAAGTTCCCACAAGATGCTGGCACCTTGATCTTGGACTTCCCAGTTTCCAGAACTGTGAGAAACAAATTTCTGTTCTTTCTAAATTATCCCGTCTGTGTTATTCTATTATAGCAGCATGGTCTGACACGTATCAAAGTAAATGGTAGATAATACTTAGGTCAAAGTTTAATGAAATATACCTACACTCAGGTACAAATAAAATACAGGTTTATTTTAAATATTTAAAATGTTTTAAGTTTTTTCTTAGCTTTCCTTCTCCTTCCCAGAAAGTCAACGAAATGATAAGGACAACTTCAGAAGGCCTACCAGGAGGGCCCTCTTGGGGCTCACATTTAAGAACCATTGAGCTCAAGGCCAAACCTAACATTGCCAGCATCTTAGTTCTAGAAGGCCCCATTAGCAGATGTGTTAACAGCCCTCTAGTTTCACTGTCTCTTTTGACAGCCTTTTATTTGCTCTTGTCTTGGAGCATTTTGTCTTACCTTTTCCCTAGTTCTTTGGTATTTTAACTGCATTCTCCTCGTCCTTAAGATTCAATGGATGTGCCTTAGGACTTTACCAGAGGAAAGTGGAACTTTAATCATGAAGGGTGCTGGTTTCTCACTCTGCTTTTAACAAATCAGCTCCACTTTCCTCTGTCCTGTATGTTGGGCTCTGCATAATATTAAGTTAAGAAAGCAAGCCCAACCTCTAAAAATGTAAGTTTGAAAACTGTACACAAAATTAACACCTAGGGTGTTACAGAGAGGCAAGGTCTTTCCGTTCTACTGAAGATGGTGTTGGGTGAGGATCCACGTAAAACCTTAGGGGACAAGTTGTGAAGAAAATCAGACTTCATCAGGAAATTTTTTTCAATATTCAGGAATAGGCACTCTATGTCAAAGTGAGCCAATGCTTTTGCAAATCAAACCCAGATAATCTCACCAGCTGCTATGGTACTGGAGAGTGATAAGGAAATGGTTTTGAACTTGATGAGAAAAAGAATAGATAATTGTTTAAAAAATATTTTTTAATTACAATAAGAAAATATGGTTTTGATTTATAAAAGCTTTGGGCAGAATGTTCTCTTATATGCTGATCTTAAGAATGCTTTGATGGCTCCTAGGCACCAGTGGGCAAATGAGACTTAGGAAATCTCCTGTTTCACAATGTCAGACTGGCTTCCATTTTTTCCTGCGTTACCACAGGAATTGGGACCCAGACACACTAAGAGGAGGGATGTCCTGAAAGTAGTAATGTTATTGTTCCCTTTGCCTTTTGTATATTTATATAGAACTTGCATGTGTCAAATCAGTCTTACGATTTAGCTCCACAATAACATGACATCAGTTATAATTTTGTGTTGGTTAGTTTTGTTAAACCCTTGCCAACAATGAGCATCATCCTTTTCCTATCCTTTGTAAATTTTTAAGCAGAAGAGCCTTTAAGTGTTTATTGTTAGAGATGTTAAACCTTTGTGTTAATAAAACAAAAATTTCAAGAAGATTATTAAGCAAAGGAATAAATGGATTTATTTTACTGTCAATGCAATAATTCTTTTCACATTTATGATAAAGAATTCTCCTTTTGGTTGGCTTTCCACAGACTATTTGACAATGTTTTCATGCTTGACCTTCTCTAACTCCAAAATGCTAAGATAATTTTCAAGTAGCTATGCTCCAGTATTTTTAACAGCTTGTTCTATTTTTGGCAGTGCTAAAAATGTTCTTGGAGTCTTTTATTTCCCTTATGTCATCAAACAATTGATTAACAACTAACCTATCTTGCCAGATTCCTAGAAAAAAAATCAAAGGCTAGAAACCCAGCCTATGAAATAATAAATATAATTTGCTTTTCTCTGACATTTTCCTATACAAATTCAATTTCTTTATGTCCTCTATGTGCTGTTTCTACCAATTACACCTTTACTACTTCTAGGCTTGAATCTATAGCTACTTACAATTGCTTTCCCAGATCAAACATAAATCAAAATGTGGAGCTGAGTTCAGAATCTTGGCAGCAGATAAGTTTAAAATCCTCCAGTAAGTATGGGAGACAAATAATCTTGTTTTAAATTTGAGCAAGTTGAGTATTTCTTTTTGGAAATAATTTGAATTCAGTATTTTGGTTGATTATATTTGATAACTGACTGAAAAGGAAAAGGTCATCACTGAGAAGAAAAAAATGCTTAAAATAGTTTTCAAAAGAAAACTACATGTTATATGCATGGAAAAATATCAAATTGAAAAAATTGAGGTGTTACTTTCCATAATAATCCTGTGCTTATATAAGATTTCCATCTGTTCAGATTCTGTTTTTTTTTTTTTTTTTAACTAGCTGAGTATTTATTTATATTTTATTTGGGTATTTTATCAACATCTCTTAATGATCTGCAATAATTTTTTATAAGCACTTATCTACACCAAATCTTGTAGATTTATTTATAAGGAGGCTTGAAAGGGACTGCAAACAACCATAGAAGCAGCAGAAAAATACCTCCCAGAGTCCCTATGTAAACATACAGCAGAAATTAGTTGAACCACTTTAGAATTCAAAATTATAATTAAAACAACTTTTAGGGGGAATTACTGGTATGTTTGATATAGAATTTAATCCTATAAGAAATCCTGTAATGATTAGGAAAACATAGGCTCTTTCAAGGTCAGAAATTATTAACGAAGACTAAATCTTACTTGATACTTCTTGGACTCTTTTTCCCCTCAGTATACCTAGTTCTTAACTAGTCATTAAAGGAAACAAATACATCACCATCTAATTGTATTTTAATAATGTATAAGTTGTTCTAAGAGCAACTTTACCAACTTTGTACTTAAATTTTCTTATACTTTTTTCTGTGATTATTTGTGCTCGGGTAATTGTATTACTATATGGTGGCAGTTTATTGCTAATGAGGTATAATATCCCATATAACATTAATATTATAACATATATTAATATATATTATAATACAATCATAAAATAATATGGGAATAATGAATTAAATTACATGAATATGAAACACTTGACAGAAAGCAGCTCACATACATCAATTTGCTTAAAGCTCACAACCATCCTAGGAGATAGACAGTATCCCTATTTTAGAGATGAGAATTCTGAAGATATCTGGATAAATAAGACTAAAATAAATAAATAAGACTAAAATTCAAATTATAGATTTTTAAACTATATCCTTTTAAAAATATGATTATTATTTTTGTAGAAAAATGTATATACACTCATTAGAAAAATTCAAACAAGTCCCAAAATCTGACCTTCTAAAAATGATTTTACCCACCTCCTCTGACTATATTCCATATAAACACCTCCCAATATATATACAGAAAGGAAGAGAAAAATTTAGACAGTTAGAAGAAATGATTTTTGAAAATGGGGTGATATATTTTCATATAAAGATAGAAAACATTGATTTAATTTTTACTTTAGTATAACTGAAATAGAAAGAACATAAGTAAAATCGAAGGCATCATTGACCTTAAAATGAGTGTTTCTTCATAAAAAGAAAAAGTTACCTATGGATTTAAGAAAATGACTATGATGACAGGGAATTGGCATCAATATGTTTTTGACTGTTTTCAATTATGCAGAGTATCCACTGCTTCTCTGCTGGAGAGAGGAGAAAATGATCACTTTACCAAACTCGCAGTTGCTATATTTCTGTATTTAAATGGACTCAGTGCTCACCGTTATATATTTTTTATTTATCACTATCTTGCTGTTGTTGAGCTATTCTGATTACTTTCTTGGCTGGCTAGATTTCACTGTCGGTTTGTGTGTATGTATGTTTCTAAAGAAAAACTTCCCTGTGCTGATTACCTATCTTTTGTGTAGCTGTCAACGTCTCTGTTGATTGTAGAAGGAACTCTTGGCTGAGGATACAATTCTGGATTTATACTTTCATGTTAGAACTGTACAGTCGTTTCTCAACCATTTTCTAGTTTTAATTATGTACAAGTTGTAAGTGCCTTTTACACAGAAATGGATTAGAAATCCTTCCCTAATATGCTAACATTTTCCGTTAGCACATGAGCTTGAAGATACTAGAAGCATTTGGCCTGGAAAAAACTTGAGAGATCTATAATAACTATGCAACCAAAGAGCTGGCAGCAAGCAGGCAGCTCTTCCTTACCCTGTCTAATCTAGTCCAGACACCCCCTTTTCCTGTGCTTTCATAGTATTCTGTGCTTCCTTTTATCCTAATATTTATGTGGTCGTTTTATAATCATCTCCATACAGGTGTAGATTGTGAATTCCTTGAATGAACGCAAAAACGTAGTAAGCATTCAATAAATGTTTCTTTGATTTGAAGGGATTAGTTTTATCTTCTATTGATTTGTAGAGGCTGCCAGGAACGCTGTTGAGTGTGATTATGAAGCTGCTGGATCAGCAAGAAAGGGAACAGACATCAATTAGTAATGTCTGCTGTGAGCTGAAGAATTAAAAGTGGTGCCAAAAGTGACAAATGTTGTTTATCCTAGATTACACACTGTTTATTTGCCACAGATGGGCAGAATCAGGACTATTAGATAAATACCCGAGGAGGTAGACTTTGGCTGAATGTGAGGAAGAGTGCTTTAATGATTGGATAGGTTTAAAACTTGAGTTTGGTGCTAGAGTCGTTGGGGTAGGTGAGTTTCCTTTTTCTGGAATTTTTGGCACATAGGTTAGCCAAATATTTGAGAAATGATAACCATTATAAACACTTCCAGCTCTATGACTAAGCTTAGAGGAAATAATTTGTCAATATGCCGAAAATATGGTTAAGAAATTAATTTTAAAGCAGAGAAACATTGGGTTTATGAAAACAATTTCTAAATTTTCAATTTTCATGAGCTTATGCATGTTTTATAGTTCAAATCTATAGAATATTTAAATGAGAATAAATAAATGCTTTTGTGTTCCATGCTTAAAAATGCTTTGAAACTATATTAAACAAATCTCCCCTAACTTAGTAAATAATACTATCATTTACCAGGTTGCTTAAGCTGAGAACCCAGTAGTTACATTAATTTCTTTTTCTTTCTCTTTCCCTCAGTCAATCAATCAAGTCCTGTGGTCTCTACCTTGGTCCTGAATCCGTCCTCTGCATCCACTCTCATCATCCTCTTTCCCTGGTTCATTGCAATGTCCCCTATTTGATCCTTCTCTTATTACCCTTCCCCTATACCACTCATTTTCCTTCCGGGAGCGAAGTTATCTGTCTTAAAACACAGATCTGATCATGTCACTTCTCTACTTAAAATACTCCAGTAGTTTCCTATCCCAGTAGCATAAAATCCAAACTTCTTACTTTTTTTTTAATTTTCGTGTTTTTTCTCTTTATTGAGCATTTTGATCTGCTACCTTGCATTAGGCAGGTTTTTAAAATAACACCATAAGCTGTATATATGACAGATAGTGACCTTTTACCTACTATAGAAGTTGTGTATATATTTTCTAATCTAGTTTCTATTGTTTTTTGTTTTTTTATTTATGGTATCCTTTATCATATACAAACATTTTCATTTAGTCACATATTTCTAACTTTTCTTTAAATTTAAGAATATTATCGGCATACAGATGTTTTGGTTACATGGATTGCTTTTGTACTGCTTGAGTCAAAGTTATAAGTGAGTCCATCACCCAGGTAGTGTACCCCCAGATAGTTTTCCCTAAAAGCTCTGAAAGAATCTCTCACTGGCCTTTCTCTCTGATATCATCTCTCTTCCTTCATCTACGTGCCTAGATACATGGGACTTTTTTTTATCTGTTAGGAAACCATTGCATTTGTGTAAGTGAGAAGCAAAGCAGTCGTGTTGGAGATGGTGAAAAGGAGTCAATTATAGATGCATTTTGAAGGTAGAGCCAATAGCAATTGCTGACAGATACTGTAACAGAGAGGATTTAAAGAGGATTGCAAAGTTTTTGGCCTGAACACTTAGAAGAGTTGGCATCAATTAAAATGAGAAACACTAAGATTTGCAGAAGATTAGGAATTCAATTTCAGAGGTGTTGAATTTGAGATGTCTAAGAGTAGGATATATGAGCATAGAGTTAAGAAGATAAGTCTGAACTTAGATAACATTTTGTGAGTTGTTGGAATATACTTGATATTAGAAGTTATGAGACTTCCTACATTTACCAATGGAGTGAATGTGGAGAAAAATGAGAAAAGGCTATCAATTAGGCTAAACAGCACTGGAATATTAAGAGATTTTTGGAGAAAGAGAGGAATCTACAAAGGAGTGTGAGAAGAAACAACCTGTGAGATGACAGAAAGCCAGAAGAGTGTGGTGTTCAAAGTCTAGAAAAAGTCATGTAACAAGGAATGGGAAAGATTAACTGTGTCAAATTGTGCTAACGGGTGAAACCAGATGAGGACTGAGAAAGGACCATTGGATTCAGTAGCAGGGAAATACCTGTTGATCTTGACAAGAGCAATTGTGGTGGAGTGGCGGAGGTGAAGATTTGAGTGGGTTTAAGAGACATAGGAGGAGAGGAATTGGAGACAGAAAATATAAACATCTCTTTCAAGGAATTTTGCTGCACAGGTAAAAAAATGATATGGGTCGCAGTTACTCATAGGTGGGTAAATATAGAATGGTGCAGAAATCTATGAAAGTTTTTTTCTGATTTTGTTTTTTAGGTTTTTCAGAGAAATAAACAGCAAAGCCATTAGTTGACAGAAATCCTCAATTTTCTCTTCTGTAAAAATGGGAGGATTTCGGTGAGCATTCATTCAATGAGAAAAGAAAATTGTTCTGCAAATTCAAGTGCGCTGTGTATAGCTATACATACTTTACAAAAGATAGTAGCTCTCTGGCCTTATGTTTCAAATGAAAAAATTTAAGTACTGTAATATTATTTCATTTTTGCAAAATGAAAAAATACTGAAATTCCTTAAGTTATAAAAGTTAGCTGTTAAAATGGTTGACTCGTAAAAAGCATCGCTTTCTATAGTAGGTTCTAAAAAAATCTTTCAGACTACAAATACCTTCCATTCTTGAAATTATAAAACCCACCAAGTACACTGCAACTGTTTTTCTAACCATCTGGCATTATTGCTTTACTAGATACAGCGAATAATCACTCCTTCCTATGACAAAGATTTTAAAATTGATTTGTCTCTTGATATATACACGTCAAGTTAAGTTTAGTCAGAAATGTATTTTATTCTTTCCAAAATTCTTATAGAGTTTTCTTCAAATTTATTCAGTTTAAAGAAAAGAATTATTATGAATCACTTTGATCTCTTAGGTTCCCTGTAAATCAGGTATTCATATAATTAAAACATTAAAAACCTACTTTCAATATGATTAAAAATATTTCTCACCTCATATTAGATATTTGGCTTGTACATTTTTACATTCAAATCTATCATTGTTGACTTTGCAGATTTGTTAAAAATAAGAGCCTGAAGACAATATTATGAGTCTGGCATTGAAAAATTATTACTATTTTTGCATTTACATGCCTAAAAAGCAAAGATGTAATTGATAGAGTACATCTTTTTGATTTGTATGATCTCCAAAGTTTGTCTCTAATTTCTCACTTTGCTGAAAACTAAAGAACATAAAGGCAAAAGAAATAATTTTTTTTCTTATAAAGACCACAACACATAGTGACTACCTAATAAAAAACACAGACATTTTTTTTTTTTTTTTTTGAGACAGAGTCTCACTCTGTTGCCTTGGCTAGAGTGCCATGGCGTCAGCCTAGTTCACAGCAACCTCAAACTCCTGGGCTTAAGCAATCCTACTGCCTCAGCCTCCCGAGTAGCTGGGACTACAGGCATGTGCCACCATGCCCAGCTAATTTTTTTCTATATATTTTTAGCTATCCAGATCATTTCTTTCTATTTTTAGTAGAGATGGGGTCTCGCACTTGCTCAGGCTGGTCTCGAACTCCTGACCTCGAGCAATCCTCCCGCCTCGACCTCCCAGAGTGCTAGGATTACAGGCATGAGCCACCGTGCCCGGCCAGATCTTATTTAATTTGCTTGAAATTATTCATCTCTTAGAGGTATCTTCACTTATATGGTCAGCTGGAAAGCTCAAACAACCGTAATTTATCAACTTTTTAAAAATAATGACTCAAAGTCACTATGAAATTCTAAAGCGTATGAAAGTATGTTTCATTCGCTGTGGCTTCAATATTTGGTATTTTATCCTTCTTTGCTTCTTTAAATATTGTTAATTCTTATTTAATTGTTATAGCACGTCAGTCCTAAACTGTTAGTCACTATAATTTCTCAGCATTTCCAGAAAAATTGACATGTGCTATATAAGATGAAAGAGAACGATCCCAAATACGCTTGATAATTTTTAAGGGATTAGATACAGGCATACCTTGGAGATACTATGGGCTTATTTCCAGACAACTGTAATAAAACAAGTCGTACACATTTCTCACTTTCCTAGTGTATATAAGTTACGTTTACACTATCCTGTAATGCACTAAGTGTGCAATAGCATTGTGTCAAAAAATGTGCATACCTTAATTTAAAAATACTTTGTTGCTAAAAAATTATAATGATCATGTGAGCCTTCACCAAGTCTTAATCCTTTTGCTGGTGGAGGGTCTTGCCTTAATGTTAAAGGCTGCTGACTAATCAGGGTGGTGTTTGCTGAAGGTTGGGGTGGCTGTGGCAATTTCTTAAAATAAGAAAACAATGAAGTTTGGTGCATCGATTGACTCTTCCTTTCACGAAAGATTTCTACATAGCATGCGATGCTGTTTGATAGCATTTGACCCACAATAGTAGAACTTCTTTCAAAACTGGAGTCAATCCTCTCAAACCCTGCCACTGATTTGTCAGCTAAGTTTATGTAATGTCATAAAGTCTTTGTTGTCATTTCAACAATGTTCACAGCATCTTTACCAAGAATAGATTCCATCTCAAGAAATTACTTTCTTTGCTCATCTATTATGTAAGAAGCAACTGCTCATCCATTCAAGTTTTATTATGAGATTGCAGCAATTCTTTCTCATTTTCAGCCTCCACTTCTAATCCTAGCTCTTTTTCTATTTCCACCACATGTGCTGTTACTTTCTCCAGTGAAGTCTTGAACCCTTCAAAGTCATCCATGACCCTTGGAATCACCTTCTAAATTCCTATTGATGTTGATATTTTGACCTCCTCCCATGAATCGCAAATGTTCTTAATTGCATCTAGAATGGTGAATCATTTCCAGAAGGTTTTCAATTTACTTTGCCCAGACCCATCAGCGGAATTGATATCTTTGGCAGCGGTAGTCTTATGAAATGTATTTCATAAATCATAAGACTTGAAAGTCAAAATTACTCTTTGATCCCGGGCTGCAGAATAGACGTTGTATTGGTAGACAAGAAAATAACATTAATCTCTTGTACATCTCCATCAGAACTCTTGGGTAACTAAGTTCATTGTCAATGAGTAGTAATGTTTTGAAAAAAATCTTTTTTTTTTTTCCTTCCTGAGAAGCAAGTCTCAACAGTGGGCCTAAAATATTCAGTAAACCATGCCATAAACATACTGCTGTCATCCAGACTTTGTTGTTCCATTTATAGAACATAAGCAGAGTAGACTTAGCATAATTCTTAAAGGCCCCAGGATTTTCTAATAGGAAATGAGCACTGGTTTCAACTTAAAGACACCAGCTGCAAGAGCCCCTAACAAGAGATTTAGCCTGCCTTTTGAAACATTGAAGTCAGGCATTGACTTCTCCTCTTTAGTGATGAATGTTCTAGATCAATGGTCCCCACCCAACCTTATTGGCATCAGGGACCAGTTTCATGGAACACAATTTTTCCATGGACTAGGGGATTAGGGGGTGGGTTGATGGCTTCAGAATGATTCAAGCACATTACATTTATAATGCACTTTATTTCTACTATTACATTGTAATATATACTGAAATAATTATATAACTAACCACAATGCAGAATCAGTGGGAGCCCTGAACTTGTTTTCCTGCAACTAGACAGTCCCGTCTGGGGGTGCTGAGAGACAGTGCCTGACAGGCAGGCGATGAGGTGAGCAATAGGGAGTGGCCATAAATACAGATGAAGTTTCTCTCTCTTGCTGGCTGCTCACCTCCTGCTGTGCAGCCCGTTCCTAACAGGCCAGGGACTGGTACCGGTGGGCAGCCTGGGGGTTGGAGACTGCAGTCCTTGATGGCATCTTCCTCCAATATAAGTCTATTTCAAATACATTGAAAATCTGTTTAACATAGCCACCTTCATCAGTTATTTTAACTAGATCTTCTGAATAATTTGCTGTAGCTTCTACATCGCCACTTGACGCTTTATTTTTCACTTTTAGGTTATGGAGACTGTTTCTTTCCTAAACCTCACGCACCAGCCTCTGCTAGCTTCCAATTTTTCTTCTCTTTCAGACTTTATAGAATTGAAGAGAGTTAGGGCTTTGCTCTGGATTAGGGATTGGCTTTTGGAAGTGTGGTGGTTAGTCTGATCTATCCAGACCACTAAAACTTTCTCCATATGGCTGTTTCGCTTTCTTATATCATTTGTTCACTGGAGCCGCACTTTTAGTTTCCTTCACACTCACGACTTGGCTAACTGGCACAACAGGCCTTGCTTCCCACCTGTCTCAGTTTCGGCAAGCCTTCCTCACTCACCACGCTTAATTATTTCTAGTTTTTCATTTAAAGTGATGTAGGACTCTTCCTTTTGCTTGAACGCTTAGAGGCCATTGTAGGGTTATCAGCCTGATTTCAATATTGTGCCTCAGGGAATAGGGAGGCCTGAGGATAGGGAGGGAGGTAGAGGAAGGGCCATTTGGTGGAGCAGTCAGAACACACAGAACGCTAAGTTCCTCATCTTATATGGGCATAGTTTGTGGCACCTCAAAATACTTACAGTAGTAACATCAAAGATCACCGATCACAGATCACCATAACAGATATAAGAATGAAAAAGTTTGAAATACTGCGAGGATTACCAAAATGTGACACAGAGACACGGAGTGATCACATGTTTTTGGAAAAACAGCACGAACAGTCTTGCTGGATCCAGGGTTGCCATGAATCTTCAGTTTGTAAAAATAACGTAATATCTGCAAAGTGCAGTAAAGTGAAACGCAGTTAAACGAGGTTATGTCTGTACTTTGCATGGGATTTAGAAGAATTAAACTATGATGTGACCATAGTTAATACATAGTTAATCAAGCCAGATTTTCCTCATTGTTTTTGAATAGCTTTCCATTCATTCTAGAATAGTCATCAACGTATTTATCCTCAGGGCCACTTTCTTTTAGGCCATCCATTTGGAAATAAAATAGAGTCATAGAACTAGAAATAATATCTCACGTGTTAGACCAGCATCTTCATTATACAGATGGGGAATGCAAACCCTGAAAGCCTGAGGGACCTCCGGTTCTCATCCTTTTATGGTAAAGGATTACTCCTAATATTGATAGTGTTTGATACCAATGCTGTACCATTAAAGTTGTCCAGTCTTGGTGCAAAGTTCTTTATAGCTGCTCTCAATCTTTTCTCTGCTGGTACATTGTTAAGACTAATTTCTACTAGGATTGCTGGGCTAATTAAATGATAGTAGAAAAGCGTTTTCCATCATTATGGCTGGAACAGCAGCAGTAAATCACTGCATGTACAAATTGGGAACTCTGTCTTAATATCGTTAGGCAAAAGGCCCACAGAAAACTATTATCAGTCAAGCCCCAATGTTTAATGAGTGTACACATCAGTTTGTTCAGAGCAGTGTCCAGGAAAATTAGCTGGAAGCAAGTATCTCTGACACTTGAACCATGTGTAGTTTAATATGTGCAAGGAAGAAATCAAGACATATTTATTATGTCTTGATTATTTTCAGTAAGTGTCATGAAATAATCAGCAATATTTTTTCCAATTCATTCTTTGATTTTAAAACAACTAAATGTTTGAAAGAACATTACCTTTGAACTTCATTCAAATTCATTAAAATATATACCCATCATTTAGCTCCCATTTATAAGTGAGAATATGTAGTGTTTACTTTTTCATTCCTGAAATACTTCACAAAGGGCACGTGATATAATGACTTGTTTTCCTTTTGGTAGACACCCAGTAGTGGGATTGCTGAATGCAATGAGAGTTCTATTTTTAGTTCTTTGAGGAATCTCCATACTGTTTTCCATAGAGATTGTACTAATTTACATTCCCACCAACAGTGTGTAAGCCCTCCCCTTTCATCCTTGCCAACATCTATTATTTTTTGCTTTTTGATAATGGACATTCTGACTGGGGTAAGATGGTATCTTGTCGTTTTAATTTGCATTTCCCTAATGATTGGTGACACTGAGCATTTTTTCATGTGTTTTTTGGCCATTTGTGCATCTTCTTTTGAAAAATGTCTGTTCATGTCTTAGCCCACTTTTTAATGAGTTTGTTTGTTTTTTCCTTTCTGATTTGTTTGAGTTCCTTGTAGATTCTTCCTACTAGTCCTTTGTCAGATTTGTCAGTTTGCAAATATTTTTGTCCCATTCTGTAGGTTGTCTATTGGCTCTTGATTATTTCTTTTGTTGTGGAGAAACTTTTTAGTTTAATTATTAATAGTTTCTATTTATTTATTTTTGTTGTTGCTATATTTGCTTTTGGTGTCTTAGTCATAAATTCTTTGCCTTAGGCCAATGTCCAGAAGAGTTTTTTCTATGTTTTCTTCTATGGTTTCAGGTCTCATATTGAAGTCTTTAATCCATCTAGAGTTAATTTTTATATATACTGAGAGATAGAGATCCAGTTTCATTCTTCTGCATGTGGCTATCCAATTTTCCCAGCATCATTTATTGAATAGGGCATATTTCCCCATTGCTTTCTTCTGCTTAGTTGAATATCAGTTGGTTGTAGGTATATGGTTTTATTTCTGGGTTCTCTAATCTTTTTCATTGACCTATGTGTCTACTTTTTTACTAGTACTATGTTGTTTTGGTTACTACATCCTTGTAGTATAATTTGAAGTCAGGTAATGTGATGGCTCCAGATTTGTGCTTTTTGTTTAGGATTGCTTTGGCTATTTGGGCTCTTATTTATTACATATGAAATTTAGGATTTTTTTTTTAATTCTGTGAAAAATTATATTGGTATTTTGATGGGAATCACATTAAATCTGTAAATCACTTTGGGCGGTATGGACATTTTAACAATATTGATTCTTTCAATCCATGAACAAGGGATGGTTTTCCATTTGTTTGTGTTATCTATGATTTCTTTCTTTTTAGAGCTTTGTAGCTATCATTGTAGAGATCTTTCACCTCCTTGGTTGGGTATATTCTCAGGTATTTTATTTTCTTTCTAGCTATCCTAAATGGTATTGAATTCTGGATTTGACTCTCAGCTTGACAGTTACTAGTATATAGAAATGCTACTGATTTACGCACATTAATTTTGTAACCTGAGATTTTGCTGAATTTGTTAATTCTAGGAGTCTTTTGGAGACGTCTTTAGGGTTTTCTAGATACAAGATCATATCATTGGCAAACAAGGATAGTTTGACCTCCTCTTTTTCAATATGGATGCCCTTTATTTCTTTCTCTGTCATAATTGCTTTGGCTTGGACTTCCAGTAAGTACTATGTTGAATAGAAATGACGTGGGCATCCTTGTCATCAAGACATATTTTCTTAGAAAGTCACTTCACCTCCTAAACGTCCCATTTTTATTTTGGGTAATAACAATGTCTTTACAGTTTTATATATATGTAGAACACTTTAATCAGCATGAATGATAAATAAGCATTTGTGAACTGCAGTATACTGCATTCCAATTTCGGAATTGGTTAAACTTCCTTCAGAAGGCAAAAGAGTATATATTTTTTGCTTTGTAGCAAGATGCCTAGCCAATCTAATCCTTGCTTGAGACCATTTTGGAAAGTAGATAAAATTTATTAAGGATATACTTCCCAGTTCAGACTTTAAACTCACCATGAATGATACAAGTAATTTTCAGTCAGATACCTGGCATAGTCCAAGGAGTTACTATATAAATATTAATATAATATAGTTAAGTTCAGGTACCCAAAGCTAGTATAATTTGGTAATTCAGTATGGTAGAAACACTGTGAATATCAGAAGACTGGCTCACAAAAACTAAAACACAACATCAGAATAATCTGAGGATTAGCATTGTATCTGATGTGGAAGAGCTTCAGACTTTATTGGCTCAGGAAAAACTGTAAGTTGTTAGTTGGTGATTATGGGGATTAAAAAGTGAAAATATTAAATTAATTTGATTACTTTTGAAAAAGAAAGGGATGAGTAGATACCTCTGTAAAACATATGCTATCATTTCCAGGGATTAATACCACATTATTCATCTTTCCTAAGGCTAGAAGGTGGTCTCCCTAAATTAATCCAAATAGACAAGCAAGAATTGAAATTATTTATGAAGCCTGTGGGACCTCTCCATCTAAACCCAATATTATAATGTCTTTGTTACTTTCTCTAAATTTTGGCCAAATATTCAATTTTATTAAAACAACCCGTGGAGTTAAAGTTAGGATTACAGGGACTGGCAGTACTGATATAAATCAGGTAGAGTATTATAATCTTATTAAATTTAGAAAAGTAAACTTACTAGGTCTTTCTTTTTATACTGTGGAGTATTTGCATGATTTCAAATTATAGTAGGATGTATTCAAAGAAATAGAAATTTTTAGATGACAACAATCTATGTTTGTTGTCAAGTGTGGCTTTTAACAAACCTATCAGAATCCATTAACATATGCTTATATTGACAAGATAATTATAAAGGACAATATCATTATAGCATTTTGGATTATTTATCATTTTTATCATTTTATAAATACCCAAATAATTTGGCTTAACTGATATGTTGAATTTGCCCTGTCACATGTATGTTTTGCTTTTAACAATGTTATTTTGTAAAAGACATATTTCCCTCAAGATTTCACCATCAGTGGGAAAAATTAAGAAATGACCATCCATGAAGTATCCTAGCAATTTAATTCATGAGATATTTTTTTTTTTTTATTTCCTGAAAGGTGACTCCTTTTTCCCAAAATCTTCATCTTTTTCCCCTCCATAGTTCAATGATTGGATTGAAAACATTTCCAACTTTTCATAAGACTTTAATTTGTATTCTAAACCTCTGCACTCCTTCAGTCATAAAAAATTCATTAAGGTTTTACAATGCTAACATTGAACATGTCTTAGTTGTTTTCTCATAGAAAATACTTCTGTAGAGCTTTGTATATACGCATGCTTTTTTGGCTATAAACTTGCAACTATGAGAGTAAGATTTTAAAATCAAATGTCTAATCAACACCCTTTCAATATACTTATTTTGACCTGTATAATAATTTCATGGAGAAAATGATGAATTATATGTGACACACAGACACAATGTTACCTTCTAGATATTTATGAATGTTCGATTTTTTTTTAAATTGGGAAACTTTTTTAGGGAATAAGCTGCTCAAAAAATAAACTGTCATATAATATTCAGAATTCTTTAAGTAGATTTGTGATTCATTTATTATTCTTCCATTTTCTTTCTTTTTTTTTATTTCAGCTCATTATGGGGGTACAAAAGGTTATATATATTGTATTTCCCATGCCCCCCCATCCCCCCGAGTCTGAGCTTCAAGCGTGTCCATTCCCTAGACAGTGCACATCGCACTCATCATGTAGGTGTGCACCCATCCCTTCCCCCCAGCCCCATCCCCTCCAGTCAGAACTTCAAGCATGTCCATTCCCCAGGCCGTGCGTGTCGCACTCATCAAGTAGGTATACACCCATCCCTTCCCCCCCCTCTGTCCGATACCCAATTGGTGTTATTCCCAAATGTGCACTTAGGTGATGATCAGGGAAACCAGTTTGCTGGTGAGTACATGTGGTGCTTATTTTTCCATTCTTGGGATACTTCACTTAATAGAATGGGTTCCAACTCTCTCCAGGAGAACCAAAGAGATGCCATATCGCCATTATTTCTAATAGCTGAGTAATATTCCATGGTATACATATATCACATTTTGCTAATCCAATGATGAATTGATGGACATTTGGGTTGTTTCCACATCTTTGCAATTGTGAATTGTGCTGCTATAAACATTTGGGTGCAGGTGTCTTTTTTATAGAATGACTTTTGTTCTTCTGGGTAGATGCCCAATAATGGGATTGCTGGATCGAATGGTAGGTCTACTTGAATCTGTTTAAGGTATCTCCATAATGTTTTCCACAGGGGCTGCACTATTAATGCAAATCAAAACCACAATGAGATATCACTTAACTCCAGTGAGAATGGCCTTTATCAAAAAGTCCCAAAACAATATATGTTGGCGTGGATGCGGAGAGACAGGAACACTCATACACTGCTGGTGGGACTGTAAACTAGTGCAACCCCTGTGAAAAACATTATGGAGATACATTTTCTAATCTTATTAGCTATCTAACTCTTCAAGTCAAATAAGAAATTCTGTGGTTCTTAACAGGTGATGTGACTCATAAATGAAGATGAATAATCTTCCACCAAAGAACCATTTATACTCTCTTTTTGGAAATATCAACAACCCTGGCCCTATTAAATGCTCAGTAGAGTGAGAAAAGGAATTGTGTTCTTGTATTTAAGGAATTTTCAGTTATCTGTGTTGGTGGCATTGCAGTAATAATAGATTTCAGCAATTCCAGTGATCTGTGTGTACTTGAGAGCAGAGATTCTGCCTGTCACTCACCATTTTGTCTTTAGTGTCTGACACCATGCTTGAGTGACGTGAAAATAGATCTGTCAATTTAATCTGTGGGTCAAAGTGCACAATGCAGTAACTTCTGTTACCCTTAATACAATCCATATGCACATACACCACCTGTGTATGTGAGTTTATGCTAACACAGATTCTTTAAGAATGCTTAAAGTGATAAACTAACTTCCTACAGAGATTATCTCAAATATTCTGTAGATTATCATTTTTCAAAGAACTTAAGTACAAAAGAAAACACTTCATTCTATGCGTATTTTAAACATACGATGATTTATAGTTCATCAAGTTCATGGGGTGCTTCATGATGAATTGGCATTCTATAATACTTAGAAATTTGAGTATGAATGGTTGGACAAGTCTATGCTGATCCACTATATCCTAGAATTATGGGTTTTCCTTGTTTGGTTTTTTGTTTTTAGTTTGGCTTATTTATTCATCATTTGTCTTTCTGCAAAAGGTCTATGGAAAAAAATGTTACTGTTGTCAATTTTTATATGGTTTCTTTTGAAGTCCCTGTAGATTGACTCTGTATTTATTGAATTGGACCATATGAAACTGACAATATTTGACAGATAGACAAAACAGAAATTACCTGTGGCTCAACTTCCATATATATCCATGTCAATATTAATATTGTGGGTGTTTATTAATGGACCATTATGAAGTGCTGGAATTTAATGTGTGTCTTCTCATTTGATGCTGAGAACTACTCCCTGCAGAATAGGTAGTCTTACGATCTTCATTTGGTGCAGGAATTAATAGGGTCACAGATTCAGTAAACTGTGGCGTTGGGATTTGAACACTAGAAATCTGAGTGCTGAGCCTATAGATCATTATGGTGTTCTGTCTCCCACAGTGAGACAATTATTAGCAAATTAATTATGTGGCATACTCAGTATTTCTCTATCATGATTGATTACTATTCATTAGCTTGAATATTCTTTCTGGAGGACTGGCATTATATGTAAATATTGATTGAATATGATCCCTAAATGAAAGAATTTTTAAGTGTATTATCTCTCCTGACAGGCAATAACATTATAATAAATTAAGATTTTAATTAAATAGTGTAAGTGCAAACATGACATTGATTTACTTTTTAATAGTTATTCATTATTAATGGCTTTTAGCCTCAATTTTGTTCCTAAGTTTATGCCTTCCTAACAGTTCATTTAATAATTCATGTAGTCAAACATGTAGGATAACTGTTAATATTTTCACACTCTTAAAGTGTGAGAGGAAAGTAGGAAGGAAATGAGAAAATATTTGGGTGAGGCACATTGGGGAAAAGGAATGATATTCTGACAATAAATAGATGTCAAAGAACTCTCTTCTTATTGAAAGGGAGTACAAGAATGAAGAGAAAGTTGTAATCATCTTGACATGAGAATCACATGGAACAAGCAAGCATCAATACTGTGTATATAAACACATTTCTCACAAAGTAAAGTGAAGTTATTGGGGGGAGAATGGTTGCCAGCTCCATGTTTGCGCCTTGAGCAGTTTCTCCTTATGGAAAATGCATCACCTATGTTTTTTGCAACAGCATTACCCAAACCATTTGTCAAACCCCACTGCATGGACTTACTAAATATACAATGAAGATTTCTAAGAACAAGCCTAATATTGCTTTCTAGGAATTTACAGTTTAATGCAGACACTCTGATGAGGTTAAACAACTGCCCTAATGGGAGGCAAACAAGAAGATACATTGATTCTAGTGGCCCTATTAAGTGATTTAAATTTTATAGTGATGAAGTTACAAAAGGGCAAAGTACTAAATTCTGGCCCAAGTATTATAGCTAATACTTTTAAAAATTCCATTAGAGACAGCTAATATTCAAAGTAAGTTTCAGTCTTGAACATAAAGTTTGTGAGAAGTAGGTGGTTCTTGTTCGTTATTTAGGGTTAATAACTAATATTCATTGAGTTCTTAAAATGTGTCAGATACAATTTAAAGCATCTTGCCCTCGTTAATTAACTTAATCTCCATAATAACTGTTTGAAGTAGAAGCTGATATTTGTGAATTTTACAGACAAGAAAACTTAGGCAAAAGGAGATAACTTACATTGAGTTATTAAGTTACTGAGTCATAGTCACATGTGGCTGTATATCCCAGTCACCGGGGAACAGTGGAAGATTGGAGACAGTTCCTGGCGAAGAAAAGAAATTCCAATTGACATCATATTACCAGTGATGACAAAGAGCTTTCCTTGGAATTCCTTAGGTTTCTACCAAGGGAAAAGTACAGCTACATTTGAATTATCAGAAGCAATTGGATGTTGGAAGCAAGCGTGTTGACTACTGAATGTTTCTATTATACTTCCCGTCTTGGTGGCAAATTTGACCTTTTGTGCCATTTAATTGGTGTTGACTGTGGTTGCATTTCAAAGCATCATTAATCCTAATAACTGTTTTCCATATTTTTAAACCATTTTTCCCCAAATTAGTATTGTTCTACTAACCCTACTCTCCTCTCTCCTCTCCTCTCCTTTCCTTTTCTCCCCTTCTTTTCTTTCTTTTCCTTTTCCTTCTATTTTTGCTACTCCATTCTTTCTAACATCAAAGTAAAAAAATAACTATCAATCCATCCATAGACAATTAAAATGCAGTGTTTATATATCTGGGTTTAAGCAGCTTAACACAACAGCAAACAATTAAGAAGTAACCATTGTTAGAGCCCAAAACATCGGTACTTTCTTGCAGCTCCATTAAGTATTGATTCCATGTCACGATAACATTGGCGTTCCATTGACTCTCTTTGAAATAATCCAGAGATACTGTCATGGATTGCATAGCTAGCATTCTTTGAAAAATAAAACAGATCAATTCCCTCATCTACCTAGATTTTCAACACAGAAATCCGTGTTTAGTAGAAGAAAGAAAGAAGTAGATTTTCAACTTATTGTTATGCCTAAAATGTGATAAAGATTATCAAAATACAGAAATAAAAAGAAGAAATACTATATGCTTTCCATTGCTGCACAGACAGAAGAGAGAGCATGTCAGAGTGAAATTTAGAATTGTCATGGGCAGAGTGAGAACAATTACACAAAGATCTCATAGAGCAAGCGGCCCCCAGCCCTAAGCTTATCTTTTATTATGGTAATTTAACATATGTCTAATTTCATAACACCCGGTATTCCACTTTCCTCAAGTTTTCATAGAAATTACACCACCACCAGAAAATCTCACTTTGAAGTCTGAAAGACACCCTTGAGAATACGGAATATTAATTTTTGAACAAGCTGTTACACTTTCAATGGGGAGGAAATTTCTAGGCCATGTTTCATCATTTTACCTGTGTGCAACTATCTTTAGTGACAATTAATTAATATTTTTTTAAAAACCCAACATGGGGAGCAAAACCATTTTAGACATTGATGTTTTAGAGCTATAACAGTTGTTTTATCCACCTTAAGACATTGACAAAAAGGTGATCCAAATTTAATGCACACTTTCTGGAAGTTCTCTCATTAAAGACAAAATAATAAGTTCTCTACTTTTCATTAATTTAATTTTAAAGAAATAAAATGCTTTTTTTAAACCCTAAAGCACAAGTGACTTACTATAGGAGAAGTATATTTTCTTTTAAGTAAATGATGTCTTTATATATTTTTAATGTGAATTCTACCTTTTATTGCTTTTTAAGAGATTTTGCTCATGGAATTATTCTCTCTTTTTAAATGGTCATCTCTCATTTTAAATTCCTTCTTCTTGAAGTGCTTTTCCCCCTTGGTTTCTAGGACACTATGCTGCCCTAATTCTTCTATCTCAACACTACTCTGGCTCAGCCTCTATTACTGGGTCCCTCTCATCTTCAAAAGATTGATATTTAGAAGTGCCCCAAAGCTCAGGGCTCAGTTTTGAGACCCCTTCTCTCCTTTTTTTATTATTTTATTTTTAGTGGGCAACTAAAAGTTGTATATATTCAAGATGTACAATGTGATTACTTGATATGCTTATACATTGTGAAATTATTACTATGATTAGATTAACACATTCATTACCACACATAATTGCTATTTTTTTATACAATGGAATAGTTTTCAGCCATAAAAGAAGAAAATCCTGCCATTTGTGATAGGTTTGAACCTGGAGGATATTATGCTAAGGGAAATAAGTGAGAAACAGAAAGACAAATACTGTAGGACTTCACTTATTTGTGGAATCTAAACATGTCAAACTCACAGAAGCAGAGAGCAGAATGGTGGTTGCTGGTGGCTAGAGTTGGGGGAAATGGGGAAATGTTGGTCAAAGCGTATAAACCTTCAGCTATAGGATGAATAAGTTCTGGGGATCTAATGCGTATCATGGTGACTATAGCTTGTAATACTGTATTGTTTACTTGATGTTTTCTGAGAGTAGGTTTTGATTCCTCTTCTCCTCTATTTACATCAACTTCCTAGGTTCCTCCTCTTTCCCCATAGTTTTAAACAAAGCCAAGCATTTTATTTTTCCTCCCAAACCTCTTCCTCCTTCATTGTTCCCCAACTCAGTGAACACCACTATTAGTTCACTAGTGGCTCAGGACAAAATCTTGCTGCCTCCCTTGAATCCTGTCCTTTGTTTCTCTTAGATCTCCTGTACAAACCATGAGAAATTCTACTAGCTGTGCCTTCGAGAGAGAAGTCAGATCATACCACTTCCAATCCCACAGCCAAGATCGTGGACTTGCCTCTCCTGCGTGCACTAGCTCAGTAGGCTCTAGCTGGTCTCCCCGCTCTCACTGTTACATCACTGAAGTCTGTTTAATCACACAACAAGAGTAATGCTTTTGAAAACAGAATCCCTATCATGTCACTCACTTGCTCCTAACTCCCAGTGATTTCCTTCTCACTTACAAGTTAACCCTAAATTTTTGTCATGCCTGTATGATCCAGCCCCTGGATAGCTCTCATAACTCATTTTCCATCACTCTTCTCCTGATTCACTTAACTCCAGCCACACTGCTCTTTTTTGCTATTTTTTGAAAGTTCTAAACATGGTGACATTTGAAGCTCTTTGCTTTTTGGGGTTTCTGAGCTGAAATGCTCTCCTTTGAAGATGTTTGCATGGCTTAACTCTCATTTTATTCTCGCCTTTGTTAAAATGACGGCACCTCAAAGAACATTCCCTCACCGCCTGTGTTGAGTGGTATCTCTCTTCACTCTATCCCCTTACCCTGATTTATTTCTTCTTCAAAGTGTTTATCAGGTACCTGACACTATATTTTATATATCTTTGTTTATTATTTTGTTATCCACTCCTGTGCCTGGAATGTAAATCCCATCAGACACATTTCCTGTTTTACTCAATGCTGAATCTCCAGCGCCCAGAACGTAGTAGATGCTTAGTGCACACATGCTGAGTAAATTATGGTTATCACTTCCGTGTTTCTCTTAATTTCCTACCCCGGAATATTTTCTAGAAAATATTGAAGATATTTTCTGATTTTACCGCACTTGCTTTTCTGCTAGCCATTTCTCTTGTTTACGTCAATAATTATTTTTACATTTTAATATAAAAACATTTATTTCCATTTCATGTTCTTCTTTTTCTTACAACCAGGTTAGCCTTCTTAGAGTTTGAAACGCTGGTCAGTAATTCCTTGTTTTCATTTTCTGCCTGTCTTCTTAACACCTAAACGACTTGTGGAAAGCTGAAGTATATGTAGAAACAGTCTTCTTGTCATATTTAAGCCTACTATATAGAATTGAGCATATAATCATATTTTCAAAATGTTTGATATACACCAATTGGAATAAATATTTAAGGATGTTTCTTGGGTAAGAGAACTCATGAAAAACTCAATATATCTCAAAGAACAGATCCATAAGGACTTTGGAATTTCATGGCTCACATGAAAATTTTCTTACATTAATAGCTTTGAACATTTCACAAAAATGGGGATAAAATTAAGGCAACTTTTATGGAAGAAAAATAGGGAGTGTAGAGAAGGAACCAGATATAGAAGTGTGGTTGAATGTTTTACTCCTGTGCTTGCTTTAGAAAGAACTACTTGACTGTACAGATTGTAAGAAATTAGAACAGGTTGCCAAGGAAAGCTGCATTTCCATCTCAAGAGATTTTTGCGAACAAAGCAGACCGTTAATTTTTGGGATGATTTTGGTACTCAAATGCAGGAGGGTCAACTAAATAAATCTAATTTCTTCCTGTTCCATTGAACTTCTCTTTCTGTAATGTTATGGCCATTCCTACTTGAATAGGGACATAGAAGCTTTATTTGTACATTCAAAGTGTTAATGTGGCAGGTTTATACTTGATTTGTAATAGGAACTTGCTGATTATATTTGAGGAATACACTATTTCCTCATGGTGCAGGAAAGAAACAAGTAATTATCCTCTCTTTTTCTGACTTGCATGTAAAAGATTATGCATTATCACTCTGAAGAAAGAAACTCACAGAAACAAATGATCAAAACAGACAAAATCATACTGCAGAATCTCCTGGGAGGGAAGGAGAAACTCCCGAGGTACAACCTGAGACCCAGAATGAAGTCTTTAGGCTGAGGTTTAAATGCTTTTGTCATTTGGGGATTTTGAGAAGGCTGCTTCACCTTCCAAGGCAAGCTTCCTAACTCAGCTAATTAACTGCGGAAGCCATATATTTAGAAATTATTGACTCCCAATGATACAGTAACAGTTCACATTTGTGAGGGCTTACTGTGTGTCAGACATTTCCCACCAATTTTACAAGGTACGAAGGGGTCATTATTATTTCCATTTTACAGATGAAAAAGCTGAAACACAGAGAGGTTAAGCAACTTGCTCAAGAGCACACAGTTTTTAAGTGGTGGATTCAGATTATAACCCAAGTGGTCTAGCTAGAGAGCTTCCATTTTAAACCAGTTGACTCATATGTCAATATAGGTATCAAACACTTTCCTCATAATCAATATGGATTAAAGGAAGAATAGAATCAGTAACAGAAAGTGGGGTGAGGTGTTATCCAGGAAAATATATTAAATATCATATTTGGATTTTAAGGAAAATAGCCTAAATCACGTTAAAGTTTAAGATGTTTAATAGTAAGCACATGTGTGATACGAAGGGCGTAGACTCACCTTCATCTGTAACTATGCAGACAGGTCCACAGCCAGAACTTGTAGACACTCGCAAATACTTTAGCTGGGCTATAAGGTGAGACATAGTTTATGTCTGTCATCTTTACTCCCCTCTCTCCAGATACATGAGTTTGTTAACCCCTTTTTAAACATCTTTATTGAGATTTAATCCACATATCATAAAATTTAAATAATAGAATTTATATTTTTTAGTGTGTGGACAGAGCTGTGCAGCCGTCACCACAATGTAAGTATAGAATATGTCTTCTGAACATACTGAACGCCTGTGTTTCAGCTCCCAGCTCCAGTCCCCATTTCCTGAATATTCACATGTTCCCTTAAATTTCAAACTTCACAGTGAGTTGGAGAAATACCATAGCAATATATCTGTGTCAATGAGCCATGACTTGTCCTTCCTGTGAGCATCTTATTTCTTTGAGTGCAGAAACTTTTTTATTCGTTTTGTGTTACCCCCTCAGTTTCCTAAAACAGCATTTCATACGCAGTAGGCAATTCAAAATATATTATGTCTAACTAAAACGTGGAAAGGAATTCATGAACTGGAAGGAATTTAGGAAACCACAATTTAGTAAAGTATCTTTCTTCCCGTTGAATATGAGGTTATTCACGGATGTCATCAGCTCGTCTACATGGCTCTTAAATAGGAATCCAGGTCAATGGATCAAGACTTGTATCCTGACCGCGGGATGCTTTTTCTTTCTGTAGAGGTAAAGAAGAAAAGCAGAGGCCTCATCCATTATTCTGAACTCATCTTTAAGCCTGGGCTATGGCTGCCTTGTATCCTCATTGTTCTGCTCCCAAAGCAGAGAGCAGCTGGCGCTGATGACGTCACTGTGCCTATTAAGCAAAAGTACACAAGCCTTGCTAAAAATTGAAAGACATCTAACTAGAAGCGACTATAACTAAAAGTGCTATATTAAGGTTGTAGTCTCAATAGGGACATGAGAAATAATAATTAGAAAGAAAAACATTGCCATCATGTTAGCTTGGGGGGATGTTTTTCTATGTGTATTTCAATTAACTGTTCAATTAAATATGCATGTCTGGAAATGTGGCTCTAGGGACAGCCCTGGCCTCAGGCCAGGCCCTCGGTCCTTGAGAGAATGTTTCAATTTTTTAAAAAGACCTCAGAAAGACCTTGGTTAATATTTTTGATGAATTTATCCAAAGTGACTTTGTAAATCATTTTAATTTTAAAAAATGTTTTAAATGTTCCAAATATTTTAGTTTTCTCTGTTGTCAATAAGAAGAAATTTCTAGGTTACATTTTTAAACTTATTTTTTAACTTTTTATTGAAGTATAAAACATATACATAAAACTGATGGATTTTCGCAAACTCAACCTTCTTGTGTAACCGTAACTCAAACTAAAGAACAGACATTAACATCACCTGAAAAACCCTCCTTTGCTCCCTTCTAGGCTATTCTGTCTCCAGGAGTTACATTCATATTTTCTATAACCATAATTTTTGTTTAAAACTATGTAAATTCGATCATACAATATTTACTTTTTTGTAAGGAAGCTCTTTCTCTCAACATTATGTTGGGGACACTCATCCGTATTATTCCATGATTCATAGATGGCTCATTTTCATTGCTGCATAGTATTCCACTGTGTGAATGTACCCCAGTTTATTTATGGATTCATTCTACCATTGATAGGCAATTGGTTTCAAGCTACAGAAACAAATACTGTTTTTATAAACGTTCTAGTCTCTCTTTTGGTGAATGCATTTCCTACTGGGGAATACTGAAGAAAGTAACTGTTGGTTTACAGAGTGTATTAGTTTTTTTATTGCTTCTGTAACAAATCACCATAGACTCAGCAGCTGCAAACAATAAAAATTTGATACTTTAACAGTTCTGGGAGTCAGAAGTGTGAAATGGGCTGTCAGGGCTGCCTGCCTGCTCGACGTGCTCTGCTTTCCAGCTTCTCAAGGCCCCCTGCATTCTTTGGCTCATGGCCTCGTGAACTTGTGAGTATATTAACTTACCTGACAAAAGAGATTTTGCTGGTGTGATTAAAGTAAGAGTCCTGAGATAGGGTGATTGTCCTGGATAATCTGGGACATCCAAGGACCCTACAAGAGGGAAGCAGGAGGACAGTCAGAGGGATGTGAAGGATGGAAGCAAGGGTCAGAGTGGTGCCTGATTGAGGAGTAAAATTTGAGTTTTTTGTTTGTTTGTTTTGTTTTTCTAATGCCCAGAGCCCAGGCGCAAACAAATAAGTGCAGCTTATCTGTGATGGGAAACATTTTTTTTTCCCTAACTATCCTTTCACTGTGGATGCAGCTTACCTTGGCTAATGGAGATTTTGTGGTTTCAACACCTCAACTCAAGCAAAATCCCCGTCTTCTCTTCAGTTCTTCTGTGGCTACTAAAACCCACTCAAGCTTCTAAGTCTAAAAAAGCCCTTAGTCGAGTCCCCAACCGCCCCATTCTCTCCTCAGGTAACCAGCAATATCAGCTGTCTGAATATAGTTATAATTTTTGCACCCTCTTGTTTCCAAATCTTGGGGATTTTCTTTTTGCTTCTTACACACTCTTCATGTATTTAAAAGAATTTTGTTACATTTCATTCAAAAGTTCTAAGTCATCTAAATTACTGAATTGTATCTCCAGGTGCAGTATTTTAATAATTTAAGTATTGCATAGATCTCTATTTTCATAATATAAAACTTTTTATCACAACCCTTTCCATGTCCCTGTATCAGTAATCCAATCTTACTACTTAAGAGTTTTGGTTTTTTTTTTTTTTTTCTTTTCGGGAAAATAAGTCATTTGAGCTAGAATTTTTTCCCATTAATTAAAGTTCATTAGATATACATATAAAAATAATTTTTCACCCTTACTTTTTATCATATGCAAAAATCCATTGTAGATGGATTCTAGACCTAGATGTAAAAAGAAAACAATAAATCTTTTAGTGGAAAACATAAGAAAACATCTCAGTTACTCTGAAATCAGCAAATATATCTTAAACAGGACACAGAAAAATGTGTTCATCATAAAAGAATAAAGATTACAAATAAATATTTGACCACATTAAAATAAGAGCTTCTGATTATCAAAAGAAAATGAGAAAACTATAAAAAGATAACCCACAGAGTAGGAGGTGCTCTCAATTCATATATGTGACACATAACTTGTATTTAGATGTATACAGATATTTCCAAAAAAATACAAAAATCCTATAGAAAAGTTGCCAAATGTCTTGAACAAATACTTCGAGAAAAAAATATCCAAATGCATAGCAACGTATGAAAAGTGTTTAACTTCATTAGTCTACCTACCAGCAATTGAGGAGGATGTGGAAGGCCTGAACCTGGTAATGTTATTTCACATCTTTGAGTCTCTGTTCCCTTGGCTGTAAATGGAGAGGAAAATAATACATTCCTCACATGAGTAAGTGCCTTAGGATATAGTAACTGTTTAGAATAATGCTTGACATAATAAGCACCCCCTAAGCTTAAGCAATTAATAGTAAAACAACAATGGGATTTCACTGAACTCTCATCAGATTGGCAAAAATTATTAAGTGAGACAACACCACGTGTGACAAGATACGAGGAAACAGAAACTAATATATTTCCGGTGAAAATATAACATCAGTTTGAAAAGCAATTTGGCAACAGTAAAATTGGAGATGCACATACTGTAAATGCTCAGAGTTTCTACTTCTAAGAGTCTAAAAATAAATCTTACCCATCCACCTGTAAAATCTTACACACATGCATTTTCGCAAGTGTACACAGATGTTCATAGTACCCACACTGCTAAATTTTTAAAACCAAATGCAACGTTGAGTGATAAGCCTGGCTTCAAAAGATTGTATACAACATTCATGGTATTTGTGTAATTTAAAAAACAAAAATGTTAATTCACGTCATTTACAGATACACGTACATGTAGGGAGGGAAAGAAAGGAAGGGAAGGAAGAAGGGAGAGAGGGAAGGAGGAGAGGAGGGAAGAGAGGAGAAATAGAGAGAGGGAGAGAATATGTCAAAATATTAATGTCCTTACAATTTCTATGGTGTTTATACAGGCACTATATAGCTGGGTAAAGATCACGGAGTTGGCAAGACCAAATCTTGCCTACCACGTGTTTGTGCAAATGAAATTTTATTGGAATTTAACCATGATCATTTGTTTATAAGTCATCTATGGCTGCTTTTGCATTTTAGTGGCAGAATAGAATAATTGTAACAGAGACCTTGTGGCCTACAAATTCTAAAATACTTCTTATCTGATTCTTTACAGAGAAAAATTACCAGTGCTTGGTGTAGAGTATAATACGTACTTTTCCCAAATATTTAAAGTATTTTTAATTTCAAAAATATGTATGATAATGTGGTGACGTGTGAAGGAAATTGATTTTTTGAGTGATTGTATTCAAAGCCCTTGTTAATGGTAACTTGTTAAATTCTAATTTCTTTCAAAGGTGAAAGTCAGAAAAACCTATATTTAGTCATGAGAAAAATTCATTAACCTATATTTCTTCATTTACAGAAATAAAGAGGATATAAGTTTTTTACATGATAATTCATGCCCCCAATAAAATTTAATGAAAGTCCTACTTTTCTCGCTTCAGCTCTTAATCCTCAGAATCATTAAACCTCCTTCATTTAATTTTTACATATTTCTGTACTCCAGAATTTGGAAGTCATCATAGGCAATATTTTAATAGGAAACATTTCCATAACAGGTGGTATTTATTTAACTGAAACCTGAATATGAGGGAGGATAGTAAGGTAGTAAAATTGATCAATTACACCCTGAATGTAATGGCTCGAGACACCGTAGACAGTTTTTATTTTCTGTTTATGTATTTATTTTTGTTCACAAACGTCTCGGGCAGGTGCTTCAGGAGGGAGGAGGAACTCTGTTCCGGGTCGTTTTTCCGGGACCCACGCTGATGGCAGCTGGGTCGTCATTCACATGTGGATTTAAGGTCCCTCCCTGTGTCACCATCCCATAGGACAGTGAAGGGCATCCTTTGGGGGTTTTTTGAAACAGGACTCAGTTGTAGCACAGATTACATGTGCTCCCTTTCGTAGGAGATAATTGGGTCACGTGGCCACACCTAACTGCCCGTGCATTTGAGAAACGAGGGTGGCTGGTGGCCCTGTGCACAGCTGTCAGGGAGCAGGGAGCTGTGGCAGGCAGAGAGGACGGTGCTCCAGAGCACTGGCAAGAAGAGCAAAGTGGGCCACTAAGTTTTTCTTTTTCTTGTCTTGCGGTGGTGGAGGTTGGATGATAATGTACAGAGGTGGCAAGTAGAATGTTTATGGGAAGTGAGGAACCTAGAAAAGAAACAAGGGCCCTATTGTTGGGGTTGCCATAAAAAATACAGGATGCCTGATTAAATGTGAATTTTAGATAAATTATGAGTATTTTTTCAATGTAAGTATTCCCTAAACAATAATTTTATTTGCCAAATCTGATAACACTACATATCATGAAATTCATGCTGTGCTAAGAAGCTTACATTCATTCTGGTGGGTGATACTGAGTCAATAAAGGTTTTGAGTAGACCATATGAAAATTAAAACTATTTTATCTCTGCAAAATCCTGATTTCCATTATTTTGGATACATAACTATAAGTGAGATTGCCGGATCATGTGGAAATTCCATTTTTAAAGAAGTCTCGTGCTCACTGCAGCATTATTCATCGTAAAGGAGATATGGAAACAACCTAAATGTCCACTGATGGATGGCTGGATGAAAAAAATGTGAAATGTATACGTTTTGTGTGAGAGTATATATACATGTATAAAGGAAGATGATTCTGCCTTAAAAATAAAAGAAATCCTACCCTAAGCCACAACATGAATGAACTTGGAGGTCATTGTGCCGAGTGAGTAAGTCTGTTACAGAAACAGTACTGCATGGTCCCCTTACATCGTGTATCTAGAATAGTCAAACTCGTAGAAACAGGGAGAAGAATGATGGTTGCCAGGAGCTGGAGGGAGCTGCTTGTCAATGGATATAAAGTTTCAGTTATGCAAGATAAATAAGTTCTAGGGATTTGCTATACCACATTGTGCCCATAGTTAACAATACTGTATTTTACAGTTAAAAATTTAAGAGAGTAGATCTCGTGTTAAGTGTTCTTACCATAAAAAAAAAAAAAAAAAAAAAAAAAAAAACCTATTGTAGCAGCCCAGTAAAGAGACTTTAGGGGAAAAATGAGCAATGGCAAAACTAGCGCTGCTAGTGGAATAAAAAATAATTAGAAACTGAAACTATTAGAAGTGAGTAATCAATTGGATGTGGGGAACATGGATCACTAAAAATTGTTTTAAGATGATCTTTTTCCTTTTGGAACAATTGATGCCATAGACAGAGATAAGGCATACAGAAATAAAACGCAGCTGTAGGGAGGTGAGGGGCAGAGACGTGTGGGGAGGCATAACGTGGTGAGTTTTGGACGGGTTGTTTGCAGTGATTTGTGAGCGGCTCAGGGGGCGATGATAACCCGCTGGCAGATTTATGTTCTGTTCTGGAATTCCTGTAAGATGTCTACACGGCGGCTGTAAATTGAAAATGACCACCGTACAAATACTACTACCAATAACGGGAGTTGTCCGGTTAAAACAAAGCAAAACAAAGGTCCTGTGACACAATTTGTGGAATGTCATTATCGAAGGGCAGGCAGAGCAAGAGGACGCAGCCATAATCAAAATGGAATAGCCTAGAACAGAAGGAAAACCGGGGGCAGAGACGGCAGGAAGGCCACATACATGCTTCACACCTGAAAGGCCACAGGAAAATATAAAAGGACCGAGGAGTGGCCACTGGATCTGGCCACAGTCTTAGCAGTTGGTTTTAGCCAGAGGATTTCCAGGGGCAGATGTGGGGAGGGAGGTGGAGGCTGAAATAAAACAGATGATTGAAAGTGAATGTGAAGTGAGAAATCAGAAGCATCAAGGGTTGATAGCTCTTCAAGGACGCCTAAATAGGAAAATTAGGAAAGAGAAAAACAGTGCCTAGAAAGTGAATCCAAGCCAAAGAAAGGTTTTTGATTTTCAGAATGGGAGAAAATTAAGCATCTTTCTTATGAAAGAAAGATATTTTTAGGTAAAAATCTGGGGAAAATTAGATAACACACAGTGGAGTATGTGCCTTGAAGAAATGGACAACAATGGGTTAAAAACCGCACATGGAAGAAATATTGTAACTGGGAACAAGAAGAGAGATACCTCGTCTGAAGAGATGGAGAGAAATAAGGGATAAAATGTAGATAAGTTTGATTATTTGGACAGTTGAAGTTCATACCCAATTGACTTCAAATTCTTTTTTAAGCAGAAGATAAGAGTCATTTGCCAGGAATGAAAAGCATTTGAGTTTGGCTTATTTTGAGGATTGGTTAGGGTTGGATTTCTAGACTGTTTGAACCAATGGAATGTTAGAATAGATTAGAAGGAATTTCCTTGTAACAGAAATAAGTACACTATACAGGTATCTTCACATACTGGAATCTATCATAATTCCAGCTCAGCAATTTTGGGGGGGGGGGTCAGTCATCGTATTTTTTTCCTAATACTGCCACTACTAGGAGATTATGTTTTTTGCTTGTTTGTTTTAGTGTTTACTATTACTATTTAAAGAAACTATGAAAAGCTGAAGTATCAGAAGTATATGTGAAATGCACAGGGAGAATTTCACAGGTTGTATATTATGTTCTGAATCCTTAAATTATTCAAATTGTTTCAAGCATTTTCTATTCTATCTGGAGGCATCTTAGTTTTAGAAAAACCAATTCCAGAATGTTTCGTAAGAGTCAGCTGATTTTTCTGCAGTCAGTCTTCTACTTGATATATTGCTTGACAAGAAAAAATACTAATTAAGTTGAATTTACTGCTGGCTTATGATTATTGGAATATTGACATTTTAACACAGATTAGAAGACTCTTCTAATCCTATTTTCTTGATAGTGTCTTGTATCACTTCATTGGATTATGAGAAAATTCTTATCTTTTTTCCTACTTATGTCTTAAAAATGTTTTTATCTAAGTAAAATTAAAGAAAAAAACATATATGCCGTTCATATTTTCAATAAAAGCTATCACATATATGTATGTTAACTCAACCACTGTGTATGTTATTATAATAGCTAAGTGTAAGAGGTTGTTTTTTTTCTGTCAGATAATTTTCTGAGGCTTCCAAACATAAATATATATATATATATATATAGACATATATAGATAGCTGCCAATCTTAGTCTCTTGAGTATGGTACATTCTGCAATTTTTTCTTCAGTCTCAGTGTACTGGTGCTAATATTTTATATATTTTAAAACATGCTGAGGACTATTAGATTCATTTCCAGTCTCCCTATTTCCTTCCCTAACCCAGGAAAACCTGGCTATTTTCATTATACTACCTATAATGTTCCTTCTGGGACACATTTTGTAGAGTTTTGAAAATCACAAATCCAAAAATTTGCACTTTTTTTTTTTTTTTTTGCTATGTTAGAGAATTGCTGGAGGAAAGAAAGAAAGGTTGACTAACTATGTTTATTTTACTCTAAGAAAAACTGAAAAAAAATAAAAACACCCCACAAATATGTGCTAAAAATTTTTTCTGCAGTTGTAGGGACAGAAATACCTTCGTTATTCATAAGGGTCTCAGCCAATGCTCCTATACCAAAAGGCAGATTGACAAGAGAAAAGCATAACAAATCTATTTAATCATATGACTGGACAAAAAGGGTGTGATATGAGCATGAAAGTGCTTTCATTATAGGCATAAAGAGCAGGCAGGTGTTTTGTGCCCAGTCCTTTGTGTAACTCAGAGACTATGTGCATTACCAGGTTACTTTGTGTGGGCTGGACTGTGTGGGCCTAGGGATCTGGTTAACTCTGCCTGCTATTCCAAAGGTAGGACCCTTGGCGGCTGTGACCTGTGAGTCTAGTCTACTTCATTGAACTGAGAATTAAATACTGTGCAAGATATTTATTTGACTTTAGGTAGATTTTTAAAAATAAAAAAGATTTCATAAATAATATTCATCTTTGTATCCTGCCCACTACATACGGTATGTACTCCTTAAGAATTGCTTGACTTTGTTCTGGAACCAGACCACCTGGGTCCAAACCTGATTCTGCCATTTATTTAGCTGTTTGACCTTTGGAAGTTACTTAATTGTTCTATGCTGTACTTTCCTTTTTTTGTGAAATGGGTATAATCATAGGGGATTTTCTGAGGACTAAATGAGCATGTGTGTGTGTATATAATTTATGCGTGGGTATGTTTGTGCATTTGTGTTGTTCACATTTAATTAATTTATACTAATTTAATTAAAGACTGTGTGTGTGCATGTCTGTAATCTTTTGTGTATCTCACCATAAAATATATGCTCAATAGATTGTATATGTTTGTAATTTTATTTCTGATTTTACATTGTCTTGAAGAGCCTCCTAATTTTGTTTTAGAATTATAACATTTCACAAAATAAATCTTTCGGCCACTCTATAGCCGTATATATTTTCAAACTTTTATGAAGTGTCCCAGTGTTATAAATGTGATATAGTTTTCTTTTTTATAGATTAAAAGAGAAAATGCATGCAAAACTGATAACCAGTGCTTGCAAGCTAGTCTAGCGGAAAGTAATTGAATTATAGATTAGGGATTTAGAAGTTGGCAAAAATGAGGACAGTGTGACACTGAGCTTTGAAACTGAGAGTGAAAAGAGTTGGTGTGGTGGGAGTTATATTAATACAAAAATGAAGTGGGGGCCTGGTCTCAAGACAGATTGTGTTTCTGCCTGAAATCATGGAGAAGGGAATAAAAGGTAAAAAAGACCTGTTGCGCGTCTTCCTCTGAGTGCCTTCTGACCGATTAGGCAACAGAGATTCAGTTTATTTTATGCAGTTGAACAAGAGCCACTGGTGCCGTATAGATGCTGCACTTCCCTAAATACGCTATTATGACCCTGGCCAGCTGATCTTTAGACTTGTAACAGTTTCAGTATTAGAAGCACTTTAAAAGCTGTTGTAAGGATGGGTCTGGCTCCGAGTTCGTGTAGATACTGGATTCCCATCACAGCCCTTGAAAGGATCAAGAAATCATTCATGAACACAAACAAGAATAAAATCCCACGGCCGATAACATTTCTGATTCATGGGTGGAGTTAAAGGCGTGCATTGAAAATGTGCCTGGAGCAATAAAAGCTGGTGATGAACGTGTGTTTGGTCCTGCACAACAAGCCTCTGGCAACCACCTGCTCTTCAAGCTTCCTTTGATCTCTGCAAAGGAAGAGAACAGGGAAAGGAGCTGCCTGGATGAAACGAGTATGAACAAGGAAGTCCGTGGGTCTCTTAAAAACAAATCATGCAAACCTCACTTGATTGCTGTTTTGATGGAGGAACAGCGTTTGCGGCTGCCACGAAGGCGATAGTTATACCTCAATTTCGGGAAATCATCTGTTAGTATCTCAAGCAGTTTTACAAATTGATTCCAATGGGCTTCCGAGTGAATCTGTGTCTCATAATGGAGACGGGCCGTGGAGTCCTGATCAATGTCATTATGCAAAATTCTAATGATTTCTGCAGGAGTTAGAATTAGGTTACATCTGTAATTTCTTTACTACTAAATCCATACAGGGAGGTAAATTAGCATGAAATGTGGAAGACAGTTTAACAAATCTTGAAGTGAGGTTTCCCCCAACACCCAGAGAAACCAGGTAGTAAGGTAGAAGCCAAACCACTGTGAAAATTTGGAGGCCTAGTCTCAGAGACCAAGTTGCAAGCGAAGCAGAAGAACCAGGCACACATCTCACGGGGGGAGAAGAGAAAACCGCAGTAAAGGGGAAACAAAAAGATGGTAGATATGAGCAACAAATGAAAAATGATGAATGTCTTTTAATTAAATTCTTATTGGGAAAGTTATATTCTCTTTGATAAAATATTCCTGAAGTGTCAAATAGGGCTTTCTTTGTTTTTTCTTTTCTCCCACTAAAGGCTGCAGAATCACGTGGTGAACATCTTAATAAACTGCCACCATCCATAACATCCAGTATTAGAACCAGTATATCAGACCTGGAATTCTCACACAGCCCCATTCTGTGAATAATTGTTAGCCCTTAATTGATGCCTACTACAGTCTTTGGACTTTCCGTGTGTTACCCTACTTCATCTGCTTGACGGCACTGTGGGATCTGTGCTATATTGTCTGCATGTCACTGCTGAGGAAACGTAGGCTCGCAGGGGTTAAGTTTCTTGCCTGAGGTCACACAGCCAGCAACTGGGCAAACTGGAATTTGAGACCAGCAGTCTGGCTTCAGAGGCTGTGTTCTTAGCCCTAGCACTTCCCTGTTTTGAAACAGTATAATATGTATCTTCAGAATCTCCACCATGAAAATACTCTCTGAAATTTTACAGCATAGAGATAGATTACAATTATCTTAGCTTTGAATCATGCTTTGGATTTTTCCAACAGATGAGACTATGTTATATTTTATGTAACCCTCCCTTGGTGAACAGACAGTGCAGGCATCATTAACCTCCTTCGTACAGGTGTTCAGCTTATTTAAATTTACCCTGCATCTGACTAGCAATTTGTGGAATGCATTAGAACCCAGGTGCTCTGGGTTTCTTTTTTTTTTTTCCACATAGCAATCTGCTTCTACTATTCTGCTTCCCAGCATCATATGATTTTATTTTATTTTAAAAAAGCTATTATAAGACTGTTGGATATACAGCATTTATTTTGGGAATAATTTATAATTTTAGAAAATTTATTGGAGTATCTTGATGGTTAAAATAATATATAATAATACTACTATATGTGTGAATTATATGGATCAAAAAATAGAGTAATTATATGAATAGTAAAGAGATAACTTTATTGTATCACAGCAGAGATGATTTTTTAAAAAAAAACTTAAGGCTACTAGAATGAAATAATTTTTTTCTTAAGGACGAGAAAATAAACTATTAAAATCTAATGCAGAGATCAATTCATTTTTCAATATAAGATTTTCTGGAGACACACTAAGATCCTGTATCCTAAGACCCATAAAATCTATTTAGTCAGTATTTCTGCGTCTATATATGTGGTATGTTAACACTTTGATGATAATATTTTTTTCATTAACTTGCATTCTTTTTATTCATTAATTCAACAGATAATTATTAAGACTCTGGTAAATTCTGTTGTACATAGTAAGTTAGCAAAATTATACATGGTTTCTACCTTTATGAAGCTACAGTCTGGATTGAGAGAGAGAGGGACAGGAAGGGAGGGAGCGAGTTGGAGCCATGAGAGCATATAACACCATCCACACCCTAAGCTGGGGGGTCAAGGAAGCTTCCCTGAGAAAGGGAAGCTGAAGCTGAAATAGGAATCATTAAGTAGCAGTTAACTATTAGATCATTAAATATTAAATGTCTGATTTCAAATCAAAACTTTATTATACCTCAAACAAGAAGCAGTAAAATTAATCAAAGTGTGTACCTAAAACTATTGACACAGTTTTGCCATCTCAACGATAGCTTGCTTATGCCAGCAGCGAAAAAACCTGGAGAGCGAGTGGTGATGAAACTATGAAAGGCGCTTCCCACAGGTTGTTGAGAATTGAATATTTTTCCTTGCAAGAAGTGGCACAAAGCCTGGAAAAGTGGTAGTCAGTTGGTGCAAGGTCTGGTAGATACCGTGGATGGCAGAGAGTTCCCAAGTCCAGTTTCTGTAGTTTGAGCAGCGTTGTTTGTGTGACACGTGGTCAAGTATTGTCTTGCAAAAGGATTGGCCTGTCCCTATTGACCAATCTTGCTCCACTGCTTAATCACAAGCATTCTCATCATTGTGTCCAATTGGTTGCAGTAGACATCCTCTGTAATCGATTGACCAGGTTTCATAAGGCTGTGATGAATATCAGCGCTGAACCACCAAACAGACATCATTAGCTTTTTTTGATGAATATTCGGTTTTGGACTTTGTTTTGGCACTCTATCTTTATCCAACCATTGTGCCGAATGCTTGCAATTGTCAAAAAGAATCCATTTTTCATCACATGTAACAGTCTGTTGTAGAAATGGGTCACCTTTATGATGTGACAACAAAGAAAGGCAAGCTTCCAGACAATTTCTCTTGTAACTCTCATTTAAGTCATGCAGAGCCCATCTACCCAGCGTCTTTACCTTGCCCATTTGTTTCAAAATGGTCCAATATTGCAGTAGTAATGTCAAACCTTGCTGCTAATTCTCGCGTAGGTTGAGATGGATTCGCTTCCACTACAGCTTTCAGCTCATCATTATCCACCTTGGCCTCAGTTCGCCCACGTGGCTCATTTTCAAGATTAAAATCACCAGAACAGAACTTCTCACACCATCCAGGTACTGTGTGTTCATTTACCCACATCCTTCCCAAACACTTTGTTGCTATTTCAAGCTGTCTGTACTGCATTTGTTCCATGACAAAACTCATATTCAAAAATAACATGAATTTATGACTTATCCATGGTTTCACAAAAATTGCTCAAAAAAAAAAAAAATTTAAGAGAAAATCACAAGCCAAAATGTATGTTTGAAAGAATGAGGATGTACCTTTACGATAAAAAAAAAGTGTCAAAGTGAAATGTCAGAGAGACCAACTGTCAAACTTGATACTTAAGGAAATTGGACATTGCATACTTAATAACCTAATAAAAGAAGGGTGAGGAGAACATGCCAAGGAGCGAGAACAGCACATTCAAAGGCCCGGTAGCAGGAGGGAGAATACTGGGTTTGAGGTGTTGGAGAGCGTGGAGAATGGAGGAGATCGTGGTACAAAATGAATCCAGAATAGAAGAAGGGGACGGATACCCTGTCAGAGGTTTCAGACTTCGTCTGAGAGCAGTGGAAGGCATTGGAAAGTTTATGTTTTGTTTGTACTTCTTGTTTTTAATAGGCTGGTTGAGGAGGGAGCAATAACGGGAACGGATTTGGGTGTTAGGTACATGTGAATGGAAACTGTGAGATTTGGACCTCAGCTGTTTCATGGGTTTCCCCTTCATCTCTCAGCAGGGCTCCTCTCCTCTAACACCTGAGATTTGTTTAGTGAGTCATCCTGCTCTTTCTGTGATGTGCCTGCTCAAAGCAGCTGGGCAGATTAGAGTTCTTACGAAATGTGCATATGTTCTCGGAGAAAGAAAGAATCAGGAGAGATTTCTTACATGATTTCATTCTTCAAATAGTTGTTGCTGGACTTCTTTTTAGAGTATAGTAATAAGATCCTTCCCCCCTCCTTCTCCTAAGTTACAAACCAGTCCAAATGATAGGTGAATTAGACAGGTGGAGCTCAAAACACTTGCTTTATTATTGGTCTGTCTGAGTTGGAGACTGTGGCTAACATCTAGGTCACGATTGGTCTTCCTGATACTGTTCCCTGAATTAATAATTTTGCTCACCCAGCACTACAGGCCACTCCACCCCATTCCACCAACTCCCACCTCCTAAATCATAACCTGTAGGGTCAGAATCTGTTCCGGTAAGTTCCACCCACAGAAGAGCAGGGACTGCGGTGTGTCTTGTAATGCAACATGGGAAGACAGAGAGGGGAAGAGAGGGAGAGAGACAACCCAGAACCGCTCACCAGTCAGGTATCATCCCTGTGTCCTGGGGGAGGAGTGAGAAGGTATGAAAAAATAGAAGCATGAAGGATTCCTCCCATATTGTTCCTTGTAGGGGCATAGTGGAAATTCTTTCCATACTGTAGAAACAGAGTTGTGCTGAATAAATGCCATGCCCCATAGCTTTTCAGCTGTTTTTATTTTATTTTATTTTATTTTGCTTCTTCAGTGTCTTGAACACCAAGGTCTGGATTCATCCTCCTGGTCCTCCATGTAGACACACTTACATAAGAATATATATCAATGTGTACCTTTTAGGCAAATTTAAACATAGTATCCCAAGTGGAGAATAGTTACCACTTTTTTCTTTTTTATATAAGTAGCTCCAAAATTACGTGTTCTTATATGCAAGAATTAAATACAGTCAACTCACAATTATTAAAAGTTCTAAAAAGGATCGGCAGAAATAAATACATCTTCCAAAATTGAACTCATCTTAAAGTGGACATGCTTCGCTCCAAGAATGAACTCATCTGTCTCTGTTTTGAGTGTGTATTACAGTCGCTGTCCACTGGGTGGCCAGGAACCGTAGTAACACCCGAACTCCTACCTGTGGCTCTTCCCCACAGACTCTAGAAGGCTGACTCTTTGTACTGCATCAACCAGGCCTCCTTGCCTTCTAGCTTGTGGCAGGGTTCAAGCAGTGGGAGGTGCTGAAGGCTGTTGGGAGCATGGGAGAGTGATGGTCATTCCCCTGGCTCCCTCTCTTGTGGCCGCAGGGGGCAGTACCTGAGTTCCTGGACCTTTGGCCAGGGCCCATGCTGGGTAGCCCTCCCCTCAGTTGCAGGCACTGTCTCCAAGTCAAGGTGACCGCTTCCCTCTTGCCCTTCCCATCTGGGGTGAGTAAAGATTCTTCTATTACCAGCCTCGTGGTGATTCAGCATCTCTTGTTGGGTTCCCTTCATCCCTGCTTACCCTTTGTCAATAGTCAATTCACTAACATCTACTCAATGAACACCTTTGAGTGCCCTGTGTCTGGCCATGACCTTGACTGATTCAGGGGCTTACTGTAATCAAGGTAGAAGCTGTGTGCAAAGTGAAAGCCTGGAATGGGCGTGATAATACCTTTTGGGGAGGGCTGAGTCAACACTCTCTGAATAAACACACAGGTATGCCACATAATTGAGAAATGTATGATATTATATCTCTTTTAAATTCTGTGTACTCTTTAAAATAGCTTGGCCACAAGTATTAAAATAAAACAATATTGTTGGTAGACTGGAAGCTACTTTGTCTGTTCTCTGCTTAGAGACTGGATTTTACCCAAACCCCTCTCCTCTATACAGATATAGATATAGCTGTAGATATATGTACATATGTATCTATCCTAGTTTTAATTATATACAAAAATTATGACAAATAAGAACTTAAATTTTGCCACTTTGTTGCTGAATGACCTTGGACTGGGCACTTGACCCTTCTAACTCTCAAGATTCTCATACATGAAAGGTTTTGAGGGTTGAATTAAATATCGTCTATAAAGAAACTTAGCACACTGCCTGACATGTTTTAAGTGTTTATTTTTAATTATTACCAGTGTATCATCATTATCATCATCATCACTCAATAGTGGTTAATGTTAATTCCTCCTGTTTTGATTTAATGACTTTATGATCTTGATTTGCTGTTAGATTAAGAAGCTGTTAGAAGCAAACTTCACCTTCTGCCTAGTGATTTTTCATGTATTCTATTCATTCTTTGCACCGTGGTTCCAGGCTAAGTTCATCTGCCAATCGTGTCATTGAAGGAAATGTCAATTTGAACTGAGCCTAGGTCTGCATTTTTTAGAATGTTAGTTAAAAATTGATTTCCATGTGTAACAGTGGTAATTTCAGTAGTGAAGGCCTTACTTCTGTTAGGTTCACATAGGAATGCACAGGCCCTGAGGGCAGGGACCTCCCCTGCAATGTTCCCTGCCGGGCCCTGGCAGAGGGTGATCTCTTCCATGTTCATTGACGAATGGGGCGCAGGAGGAAGGGCAAAGGGGAATGCCTTTCTGTTCTGACCTCTCGCCACGAGTCAAAGCAGAGAGACACAGTGAACCTAGTTAGACCCTGCTGTCTGCCCCTGGCCAGGGACCCGTTCCCCCGTGCTAATCTTTCCATGTCCAGTTAGACTTCTTAATACCACTTAACTAGAGGAAAACTAGCTCCAACTTTCCTCTATTCGTGCTGAAAAGCCTTTCTTCAGCTCTCTCTTTCAATAATCATCTTCCAGCGGGCACCTAAAGGGGCCATCACTGCTGTCATCTTCAGAATTGTCACCTTTAGCACACGTGGACCTCAGCGTTTACTACGTCATGTACCTGAGGTGTGTTTCTTCATACTCCAGAGTAAACTGGAGCCGACTGTTGTCTCCGGCCATCCCCCGTCACATGTGCCCATCACCAAGCACTAACCACATTTGATTTTAATTGTTTGTCTTCTCTGTAAGCCCCCTAAGAGTGGAAACCGTGTCTGTTGGGGACACCGCTGTCTGTCAGTTGCCCAGCATGAACATTCCGAATTTATAAAATCCAGACCTTTGGAAGAGTAACTCTCAGGGATTGTTTTGAGGACTAAGTAAGTATATTAGGTACAAGAGGCTAAAACCAGTGCCTGACACATTAGGCAAGTGCTGTGCATAAAGGTTACCTCCTATTATTAAATTTTTGTAATCTTATATTGATACTATTATAAACCTCTTTTTACAGAAGACAAAACCGAGGCACAGAAGTTAAGCAATTTTGTCAAGGTCATGCAGCTTGTAGGAAATACTCAGTATTATCAGTAAATAGGAAAGTCTTTGAAACCACCGTATGTACAGACTATTTCTTTATTGAGATGTTCTACGTTGTGTTTATGTCAATGTATGATTTTAAAGAAACTCTGTTTCTTAGGAAAAAATAGTTAAAATTCATAGCGTCTATATATAATGTATGCCTTTCCTTTTTCAGAGAATAATAGAATTCTTGTGGTAAATTGTATTCTTAATCTAAATGTTGATAACCTCAAGATACAAGATTTATATACAAAATGAAACAAGGACAGAGTAACATGGTGTGCCCGACAGTTTCATATGACTACAACCCAGTTTCTATCCTCCAGTTCATTGTATCTAAACCTGGGGGCAGCTGTATTTGCTACATTAAAGCAATTTTAATCTTAATGAAATCAGGGATTGACAGATTCACATGCTCTCCAGATTGCTGAAGTGGCAAACAAATCCAGTGGAACCGGACACCCTACAACATTGAGATGAATTAGGAAGCTACTTGAAAAAGAACAAATTATATTTTTGATTATTAGATTCACAGAAACAGAAACTCTCTGAATTTAAATGAGAGACAAAAATAGTAAAAGAATTGGTCTTTAATAAAAATATTTTGAGGCTTTGGAAGATACTGAAAAGGCAGAAAATATTCAAACAAATCAAAAAGCTCACAAAATAACCCAGATCAGACTAGTACAAAGTTAATAACTAAAATGAACAGTAAGGAAAACATACATTATTTTTTACTCTTTCTCTAAAAAGAGTTTCATAAAGTGAGCTCCTAAACTAAGTAGCTCACTTATACAAAACTATAAAACAAAAAAATTAAAAACCCAAAACCAAACAACTTAAAATTTACCTAAGTTAATATGTTTAAAATTTTTATTTAAATTTTATACGTATTAAATAATGCATTATATAGTTTAAAAGACCAACTAGTACTATAAATTTTGTTACAAAAAGAATTTCCTATGTCTTCTTCTATTCTTTCACTCCAACTTTAGCTCCTCAAAAGCAACCATTTTCTACTTATTCACTCGTTCCTTTCATCATTTAGTTCCATATTTCTAGATAATAAGCATCTAATACCATTTTATTTATATATATAATTAAAATAGGTATAAATAATGTAATATACTTACATCTCAACTTCAGAAATAAAACATACCAGCTATAGTTAGATTAGCCTTTCCCCAAAGGAAACCACTATCCTAAAGTTTGTTTTTTATTATTTTTATTTGAGCTATTTGTAATAGCTCAATCTATTTATTTTTGTCATCATATATTGGAGAGCAAAACTAATGTAAGGTTGATTCTTCTGTTATGGAAGTGTGAACACTGCTGAATTCCTTTTCTTTCGTAAATGGAGTAGAATGTGCTGGCTCACTTTATTGTCTAGCCATGCAGGTACCTTGGAAACTGAGGTGTGCTAATGACTCTTACAGCCTGTTAGTAATCAGACTCCACAGAGGGATCTAAGCAAGTAGATTGGGTCTATGAGGGAGCAGAGTAACAGATGGGAAAAGTGAGTTAGAAGGGTGAGTTGGAGTCTCTGCTCTGCTGCTGAGTTTTCTTGACAGCTGCTTTGACCGCTTCAATCATTAATAAGATTAATGAGAATTTGGCTGTGGGAAGAATAAAAAGAAGATCTTGAGAAATTAACTATTAAGAGAGAGATGTACGAATGTTTGAATAATATAAAAGAGGCTTGTGGTCTAGAAATTGTTTCTGAAAATTTTATTTCTGGATCACTTACTTAAGACTCATCTAGGTGTTTTCAAAAAATAGGTTTTATTCAGACCCATTGAATCAGAATTTCTACTGTGGGGGTCTAGAAATTTGCATATTAACAAGCACCCCTTCTGCCCAAATGATTCCGATATATGTATGTATATGTATACATACATATGTACATATAAAAGCTTGGGATAGTGAAAATGGTATCCTATTTCAAGGTGTTCATTCCATTATATAAACACCCAAAGCTGCTGCAGAGGTTTCCATTTGGTTTCCATTTTAGCTCCTGACTTTTAGAGCAGCCACTCTGATTTCATTTCTAGAGTCACTACCTAGAATAAACCTGAATTGGTAACAACTTGCTATTCTATTGTGGGGAGGGAAGACCTGGCGGGGATGGAGAGAGAAAGAGACAGAGAAAGAGGCATCTTGATTTATTCATTCCAGGGAAATTTTTTCACAAGGACTGGAAATTAAATTGATAGTGTACTTTATTTTTTGTAGTATGCCTCTCTGATACATGAAAAGCTTTAAAGTTATTTCCCAAATGGAATGTAAAACTGGCTTTCCCAGTATTTCTAACATAGTGCTGAAAATGTTTAGACTGCATATTCAAAGACAACTTTCCATTTTTCTGAAATACAAATTTAGGTAATTATTCACAATCAGTTTTTCAACAACAACAAAAAAAAAATAAGATAAAGGCCATGATGTGTACTGCCTTAAACAAACAAACAAAAACCCAAGATTGAGTATCAACCAAGTCAGTATTGGTAAATGTCATAGGTAATTTTATACAAGTTTTGTTATAGACAAATCCCTTCCTGGAGTTGAATGCTTTGCATCAGCATCTCCAGGCTTACAGTGCTTGCTAATTATAGTGTTCTGAATTGATTTTCCATAAATATCCACTTAATGTGTTATAGCATTGATTGAAGCAATTATAGAAAGACCTGAAAATCAGAGATAGAGCCCGTGTGGGGAGGCATGGGGTGGGATATGTGATCTTTGCCTACACGGGAAGCAAGTCACATGGCAGCTGGAGGATGGCTGGGATTACTGAACAGCAACCCACTCTTGGAGCAGGTGTTTGGAATCCAAAATAATTACCTCGATGTGCATATCTGAGTTTGTCATTGCCACTTAGCATCTCTGCTGCCCAGTGGAGGAACACTAAAAACAAACACAGAGAGTTTGGGACCAAATTTGTAAATTTGCAAGCAAAATCAATTTTTTCAGGGTATTTGCTTGGATCTGTCTAGCACAGATGACCAGATGGGCTCAGAAATCACACTATTTTCCATCCATTATGCTTAAGAGTCTGGATATTCCCCATTGGTAGCTGTTGAAAATGGTGTGTTCTAATAAGATCTCTAAATCCTGAAGGCAAGCTCTGAATATTAAGAGATTTTAATGGTGAAGCTGAACTGATAGTTTGGCTCAAGAATTCCTCCATGAGAAAGAACACGTAGGGTATAAGTAGCGTCTTGGTCCTAAAGTTTTAGGTGCCAACTGAGAGGCCCTGAGCCATCTGGTATACTGCTGGATGTCTCTGCCTGTCACTCTGTCTCTTTACATCATTAAAGGATATTTTTTAGAAATAGTTCAGGATTTAACATGTAATCTCCAGTAAAATACTTTGCAAATAGTGCTTCTTGTAACACAGCTTCTTAAGCCAAATCATGAGATGGTGAAGTCAGTACTAGGCTGTACTGTTCACTTGAGAATAACTATCTGATGCATAATTATGTTAATTATCTTCATTTTTGTCCTAATTATTACTTCAAATATTTTATACTTATATTATCTCATTTGCTTTAAATTGGTCAATTGAATTTTATATGAAAACTTAACTTATATAGTTTCTTTAGCTATATAGTAAAGTCATTGTGGGAAGAAAAAGTGATGTTCATCTCTTTTCATCAACTATGGCAACTATTACTGTACCTTGTATGTCCTAAATAATAATAACATCAAATATTTATGCAGCATTTATTATGTGCTAAGTGTAGTTCTACATACTTTATATACAACTCATCTAATGGTGATAATAATCCACTACCATGAGGACAGATATTATCTCCATTTTGTAGATGTGGAAATTGAATAACAAAGTGGTTATTGGACTTGTTCTCAGTTCAGAGCTACGAAATGTCAATGGTGGGATCAGAGTCTGTGTGTTTTCAATCCAAAAAAATGAAAAGCAGTTAGAAAATATTTGATGATTTATTTGAAAAACACTCCTACTTTATATAAAGCACAAGGAACCATCATTCACTCATCAATTGTTTATTGAGGCCCTTTGATTTATCATCACTGTACTATGCACAGAGGGACTAAAGCAATTAATGAGTGGAACAAATACATAAGGAGGGAAACAGACAATAAACAAGCTGAGCTCACTTGTGCTGAGAAAATAGGGGGCGATGATGGTGCTTTAGATTGGGTGGCCAGGAAAGAACCCTGGGAGCAAAAGGCAGTGAGAGTGAAAAAGAAAGAGGAGAAGTCAGACATGCGAAGAGCAGAAAAGCGCTGGAGGTAGAGGGAAAGCAGGTGTGAAATCGTTGAAGCAGGAAAAAAAGTGTTAGAGGAACAAACAGGAAGCCGTATCATTTGCAGATGTCGAGTAAGAAGGAGTTTTATAAGTTAATTTTCATATGGTGACACTCTAACCCTAGTCCCTAAGAGTATGACTATATTTGGAGATTGGGTCTCTAAAGAGGTGACATGAGGTCATGTGAGTGGGCCCTAATCCAGTATGACTGTTGTCCTTAAAATAAGAGGAGATTAGGACAGGCACAGAGAGGAGGTCACGTGAAGACACAAGAAGTAGGTCATCTAGAGCCAAGGAGAGAGGCCTCAGAAGAAAACAACCTTGCCCAAGTCCTTGATCTCAGACTTCTAGCTCCAGAACTGTGAGAAAAGACATTTCTGTTGTTGAAGCCACCCAGTCCATAGTACTTCGTTAAGGCGGCCGTGGCAAACTGGGACAGGGAGGATGGTATGAGGTGGAGCTGGAAGGAGAGATGGGGCCAGATCATCAGTGTGGTGGTAAGAAGTTTGGATTTCGTTTTTGTTTTTGTTTTTGAGACAGAGTCTCACTCTGTTGCCTGGGCTAGAGTGAGTGCCATGGCGTCAGCCTAGCTCACAGCAACCTCAAACTTCTGGGCTCAAGCGATCCTACTGCCTCAGCCTCCCGAGTAGCTGGGACTACAGTCATGCACCACCATGCCCGGCTAATTTTTTCTATATATATTTTTAGCTGTCCATATAATTGCTTTCTATTTTTAGTAGAGACGGGGTCTCGCTCTTGCTCAGACTGGTCTCAAACTCCTGACCTCGAGCGATCCACCCGCCTCGGCCTCCCAGAGTGCTGGGATTACAGGCGTGAGCCACTGTGCCCGGCCTGGATTTCGTTTTAAAGACAACGAGAAGCCAACAACAAGCATTAAGCAGGGTAGTGGCATGGTATGATGGAGGCTTTGAGAGGATCACTAGCTCTTTGTGCAGAAGAGTTCTCAGGTAGAAGGAGTCACAGCAGGAGTGTGCCTTTCATCAGAAGAAAGAGGGTGATTATCTGGATGAAGGTGTAGGCACTGGAATCTTAAGACATGTAGATATTTGAGGCATATTTTAAGAATAAAAGTGACAGAACTTGTGGATGGATTGTATCTTAACAGTGAAGGGAGACCAGTAATCAACTCTGACTCTCAGACTCTCTGGTTTTACATGTTTGTATCAAAACTATGCTGTTTGATGGATACTTCTAAATGCTATTTTTACGAGGTTCTGAATTATGCTTCTCCACAGATCATGAGAATAGAATACTGGTACACAATCAAAGAAAATGTCACTGGGTGACATTTTTACAATGGTAGGTGGATTTGACCAAACGCAACTACATATGCTCCATCATTTGAGCCCTTTGAAATCAATGGTTAAATGGTTGCATCCAAGAATCTATAGCTGTGGACTGAAGGAATGATAAGCTGTCGTTGAGTATCACTCTACCCAGACATTCCTAAATACCACGTATAAAATTTTTCCAATATTGTCAGAATAAATCAGCGGTTAGTAAACTATAGCTCACTACTTGTTTTTGTAAATAGACTTTTGTTGGAGTACAGCCATGCACACTCATTTACAACATTGTCTGTGGCTGCTGTTGCCTTGTAATGGCAGAGTTGATTGATTGTGACAGAGACCATATGGCCCACAAAGCCAGAAATATTGATTAAAATGTTTATGGACCCTTGGACTAGATAGTGCAGTCGTTAGAATCATAGATACTGGTTCCAAGTTATCCCTGGAGAAGTCTTTATCTGGCAGTATGTTCACTGATAACCTGGGTCTGTATCAGCACTGCCCACATAAAGACCAATGTGTAAAGAAGTTCTGAGGGCACCAGAGAGAGGACTCAGTAGAAAACTAAGTGATGAAATCCCCAGATCATGTATTAGTTTCCCAGGGCTGCTGTAACAGAGTACACCACAGTATGGCTTCGAACAACAGAAATGTATTGTCTTTTATTTCCGATGGCTTGGAAGTCCAAAGTCAAGCTGTCAGCTGAGCCATTTTCTCTCTAAAACTGGTAGGGGAAGTACCGTTTTTTGCCTCTTCCAGCTTGCACTAGACCCAGAGTTCCTTGGCTTGTGGCAGCAAAGCTCGAATCTCTGCTCCATCTTTCCATGGCACTCTCCCTCTGTGTCTTCAGATCATCTTCCCGCCATCCGTGTCTATCTCGGTGTTTAAATCTCTCTTTTTTATGACTCCAGTCATATTGGATTAAGACCCACCCTAATGACTTCATTTTAATTTTATTACTTCTGTTAATACTCTATTTCCAAATAAGATCATATTCTTGGGTACTGGGGCTTAGGACTTCAACATAACCTTATTTAGGGAGACAAAATTCAACAAGTAACAGAGAATTGTATAGTCATACACATTCTAAGATTGTCATGTATTTGTAGCAGGGACTATCTATGAATCTCACCTTCCCTTCAAGGATATTATCTCTCAGAAAATGTTCACTAAATCCATGCCCTGCAACATCCAAATATCCATCTTGGTAGTGTATGGGCAGGAAAAATTCTGGATCCCTTGATCATAAAAATTATTTCCTGCACGGCAAATTCAGAATGAAATGCAATGCAAGGGTTTTTCGCTCATCACCACAGTAGATAGAAAGGGTATTGTAAGTAATCTAAGCTTAATAAATGATATCTTCAGAAAATAAAATAAAATAAATCAAGTTAAAAAAAACAATATGTTAAATACCTGATAGACCATGATAGAACCTAATATTAGATTTTTTTTTTTTTTTGAAGTGTTGCAAAGATTGAACGGAGGACAGAGCTTACCTGATTGGGAAGGTGGTATGAAGATGTGCCATGTAAGATGGTTTGATAGAGACCACTGACTTCCCACCAGAGGTTCATACTCCCTGCTAATAACATAGAGCTACAGTTAGGGAGTAGATGCTTCGCCAGGGACCAGGTTTCTCCAACCCCCTTGAAATTGTGTAGGGCCAGATGACTAGTTCTGACCAGTGAAAAGCAGACAGAAGCAATGTGTGTGACTTCTCTGGCTGAGGGGATTGAGATGCTATCTCCCTTCCCCACCACCTCTTCCCCATCTGCTGGCTGGGCATGGATGCTGAAGTTGACCTTGGAGCACGTGTGTTGAAAATGGTCCTCTTGCATGACTCTGTGAAGCAGAGTACCACCCTCACCACCGCACCTCACGCCACTGACCAAGAATACTTGCATTGAATGATTGTATGGACAAGAAATACATCTGTATTCTGTTAAGTCACTGAAATTTTAGAATTTATCTGTTTTAGAAGCTAATATTATCCCAACAAATGCAGATGGGTAGCATTGGAACTGAAAGATAGGGGCAGAATGAGGAGCTTTCTGGTATAGACTGGCCTAAGGAAGAAAGGCACAGAGGTGAGAAATTACGAAAAAGGAAGAGGGTCAATTTGCTAGAGCACCTCTACTAAGCTATAACTGGAGATACTCCTAAACAATTAGGTCTTGATCATATAATGGAGGCTTTTGAATACCAAAATGGATATTCATATTTAATTCATAAGGCAGTAGAGAGCTGTTAAAAAATTATGACCATGGGTGTTATATATTCAAAGGCACTCATAGAATGATTTTTTTTATACTTAAGTGTACCATGACTCATTGACGAAAGGAATAAAGGATTATAGCAGCTTTTCAGTTATTAATCTAGTGGTGATGTGTAGGAAGGATTGGATGGAGGAGAGGAAGTGAGAAACTCACATTAAAGGATGTTGCTGTATTTCAGTTTGAATCAGGGATCTACAAACTTTTCTCACAGGGGCCAATAATAAATATTTCAGGCTTACAGATTGTAGTCTGTTTTGCAGCGACTCCACTCTGCCTTTGTAGTGTGCAAGTAGTCACAGACCACGGGGAAATGAATGGGCATGGCTGTGTTCCCACAGAACTGTGTTTGTAAAAGCAAGTGGCCGGCCCACGGGCTTGAATTTGCCCACCCTGATCTGGATGTAAAGGCAGCAAGACTTTAACCATAGGGACAAAGAGGAAAGGAATGTGATACATATTTGCAAAGCAATCAAATAAAACTTGCCACACTAGTGTAGCTCTTTCCACGTGGACTTTAAAAGCCAATATACCTCTTTCTCTGCCCCTAGACTAGGAGGTCTTTGAAGTAAACTCTCTGCACCTTTTTATTGAGAACACGGTAAGTACTCCGTTAAATATTTAATTAATTGGATAGATTTTGACTTGACTATGGAGAGTGAGAAAGAGTTAACAAAGGTTCGAATTGTTTCAGAGTGTCTCTTAAGCTTGAGTGAATGGGAAATGGTCATGCCGTTATTAGAAATGTGTATGATTTTGAACAACTCATTTAACCCTTCGCCACCTGGATGTCCCAGTGGCATCTCAGAATGAGCAGGTTTAAAATGCCACCTTCGATTTCCCTTCTTCCTGCGCCACAGAATGTGATCTTCCAGTGTTCTCTGTCTTCGTCATTTTCTTTGCCATCTGTGCAGTTACTAGAAACAGAAATCCTATGAGCCGCCCTTGTCCCCTTCCTTAGGGGAATAAATACAATTTGGGGGAGGGAGGACTCTAAGTCTTTAGACACTGCCGTAGGACCTTTGAATTGCATTTTTAAAAATCCATCTATTTCTCCCTACCATGATTTTTCATCTGTATTACTGCAAAACACTCCTGCTTCCAATATTGCCCTCCTTGCATTCTCTACATAATTGAACCCGTTACTTTTCTGGTTAAACTGTTCAATGATTTCCTGCTGGATTTGTAATAAATCCATAGTCCATGTCATAACCTACAAGGACATCCATGATTAGTCTTTTACCCACATCTCTCGTCCAGTGTCAAGGCCACTGTTCACCTTATCCAATATTAGTCACTCACCGTTGCTGTTATTTCCTAAAAATCCTCACGCGCCTTTTTGCTTCCTGGTATTTTTGCCTCCCCTTCTTTCTGTCTTGCTCTTCCCTACTCTCTTTGCATGGTAAGCAGGTGTAATGCCTTTGTGCTTGATCCAATAAGGTAAAATTCCCCCAGGTTCCCTCTGTGTATAGTTTCAGGTTAGCCTTGCATGCAGGAAATACTTTGCATGAGATTATAAAGGTGGAAGTGAAGTGGCAGCCACGGTTTTTCTTAACTCTCTGAGTGACGGACGGTACAGGGCACCAGGCACTCAGGGTACGTACCCCAGGTGTCTCACTGATACGGCGGCTTGAGTTCTGTGGTATGGCGGCATCCCAATCCACAGCTCTTCCAGCTTTGGCCGGATCTCCTTCTTCACCTTCTCTGAGTCCTTGGCCTATGTGTGCAGCTCTAGAGAAGGGACAAGCTACTTCTGCAGGACACCTACAGGATCAAGGTTGGAATTCTTGAATGACAGACATGCTTCTATCACATCCTTCCTCCCCTGGTCAAATGTTGGTGAACTCTTCAAATCTTGATGAACTTTAGGATTTACCCTTTAGATCAAATAAATTTGTGTTTTCACCTCGTCTGAAGATTTATCAGTGCCTATGCTATGAATACTGCATTCTAGTTTTTAGACAACATTAGGTGTAATGTTGTCTAACTTACTCCCCTTGTTGTAGACAAAGCAAGTGAATCTTTCATCTTCACTCTGATTATCTGTCTACGAGGGACTATCTCTATATTCTCATCCCCAAAGAAACCCTTAACTATCCCTTTTTTTGCTATAGGCTCCTACATGGTAGTCAACTCTTTTAAGCACCACCCTGCCTCCCCTCTGAAGTTCCTTTAGCCCTTCCTGCCTCACTATCCAGATCCCCATCGTTACCACTACGATGGAATGGGCATGATTTTTCTAGATCTTGTCATGGATACTATTTATTGAATTCATAAGGGCACTCAGTCTTTTAGTATAAGTTTCCCTAAGAGGGCAAATTATTTAGACCTATCACTTGGGTAGCTTTCCCTCTTTCTCCACCAGCACTTCCTATGTAGACATTCCCCTACCTAGTGTAGTGCTAGACGTCAGCTCCAATATCTCAGGCCTTACTGGAAATATTTGAACCCACAAGAAAACCCATTGTTCAGCTTGGAGAATCAGGTACAACAGACAAGACTTTATACTCTGTATCTCTAACTTTTTTTTATTATTATTATTATTTTTTAATCTTTTGTCACGACGGGGTCTCGCTACACTGCCCAGACTGGTATGAACTCCAGGACTCCAGCGTGTGTTCCTAACACTTGTGTGAGTGGCCTGCACTGACCCAGGAGAATCAGAGGATGAGGCTCAAGAAAGCCTTTGACTCAGCAGCCCTAACCAAACATAGATATTTCATTATGGCTCTCCACATTTCTTTTCTTACCTTTTGAGACTTCCATGTGGCGTGCTAATGTTTCTTTGTTTCTCCCACAAGTATTTCTCATCTAGCCAATGAAATTTTCCTACAAACCAATTTAACAATTTCCATATTCTGCCAGTTCCACCTTTAATTTTGAGTAAGAATCAATCCCTGTGGCCTGTCATTCCAGTAGACTACTTTTCTCCCAGGAGTCTGAGAGAGTCTTTAGAAAATGATGCTTTGGGGGATTAGACCTGGTATCTCAGTATGTGTGAAGGGAATATGCCAGCTGGAGTTTCTCCTAATTCTCACTGTAGTCCTCCAGAAGGCTATCACATATAATGGGCTCTCAACAAATGAAAGTCCTGGTGAGAACTGTTCACTTCACTCTGCATATGAGGATTGCTCTCGCCTCCAGCTTGTCTTGTCTTGAATCCTTTCTCATTTGAACAGTTCTAAAGGTTAGGGTGAAAAAGAAATTGTTAATTGCTACCTGGTATGATGAAGAGAGACCTAGGTGCATTTCTGCACACCTTGATGGGCTGAAATAAACAGGAACGTTTATGTCTTCATGAGTGGGAAGATAATTTGATCTTCAGGCTAAGAAAGATGAATCTCCATTGACAAAAGATAAATATTAATAACTTCCAATGTTTGTTGGATCCCTTGTGTATATTGCTAATTTTCTGTCTCTCTCAAACACACGGATGCACCACAAATACACAATTTTAAAACAAACAAAACAAAGCAGCCGGAACACAATGAAGCTGTTTCTGCATGAAGCCAGTGATGACTTTAATATATACTGTTAAGCCCTGTCCATGAGCCTTTTGTTTTTTCTTCAGATGTTCTCAGACCTCGTCTTGTGACACACAGGTTTTGTTTTACAATAGAGGAAAACATTTTTTTAGCTTGTTTCACCCTAAAGTGAAAAATCACAATTGTAGAGTGTGTACGGTTTCCATCTTTCCACCACCCTTCAACACCACACCTGTACCTCCGATCCATTTGGAAGTATTGGGATGTCTCCAATAACTGCGGGAACAGTGCCTGTTACTTTAATGGGATAGGGGTATTGGATCAGCTATACCTTCGACTTTATGGAGCTAGTGCTTTCTACTTTATTGGGTTAGAAAATAGGATCTTAGTTGACCTTGTGACTGTGACTATTGTTGACCTTTTAATCCTAGCAAAGCCTGGTAATAACATCACAATGAGATTTAATATATCGACTTTCTGTGTGAAGTGATAAAAGGTGAAAAGCCAACATTCAAACATATCTACTCATATCCATGAATTAACTGGAAAATAGAAATTGTAAAATTGTAAGATATATATACTGATTATAACATAGTGAAGTCTACATTGTCCTAAACTCTAGTTTAGGGTTGTCACTCAGAACAATTTAATAGCAAGAGACAGTTTTCACAAATAGTAATTTTCTGTTCTTCACTATTTTCCTTCGTTCAGAGTCTCTTTCTATAAAAGCTGAAAGAGCCCTTTGGCTTCAGCGAGTGTTAGCAGTTGCTTCTCTCTGCACCTCACCATGTTGTCAGCCTTTGGTGAGTTTAAAGCTTCTGGTAAGACATAACGCTGCACAGAGGACCTGTTTCTGGTCTTATGATCTCAGAAAGACCTATGGGTTTGGGCAGACGTCCTGCTCTCTCACACGTGTGAGTTCTTTCCTTTCAGGAGTGGTGAATACGGGTCTACTGGTTTCCAGAGGCCCCTTTTGTATTGTACAATTTTTGGATTCATTAAATCTCTGTATAAGGTTAATGAGCTGTTACAAATTGGGAAGATACCAGTTCTCAAAACAGACCTTGGCTAAAATTCATGATCAATTCCATGCAGCCTTTTCTGCTAAGTCTCTGAAGAATTCTGAATTGAGGATTTAACTTATTGACCTCCTAATTAAATATCATAATTAGAATGTAGAAACGTGAAATTTAAATGCCCTTAACTTTCCATTAAAACTGACAAAAGTTTCCCTATAAAAAATTATAAACAATTTAAAAGAGAATGTTGTTAGCATTTAAATACATCAAGAATTCGATCTTTATATAAATTTTATTTAAAACTGAATTACCACCATCTATATTTTTTAAATTAAAAAAGTATTTAAAAAGCAAAGCATATTTCTCTCTGGGTCGTGGTGTTTTGTTATTTTCTTTAATAAATAGTTTGCTATAGATTTAGTTTTATACTGGTAAAATACTGAGCTGTCTATAATTGTTCTTATTATTATATGTACAGAAAGAGAGAATACACTTTCAGGGAAAGAATTGTGATGAAAAGCTAAGAGATAATGATGTGTTTAACTGTTAAAATATTTATACAATGGCCAGAAAAAAATATATGTTGGGCATTCAAATAAGAAGGTCTCAAATTGAGTTCAGAGATGTTAATTTGCCTTCTGGTCTCTCTATTAGAGCCCTGCTTTTTATCTACCATTTCTTCCTCTCTAGGACTCACAGCAGCTCTCAGCTCAAGGAGTCATTTCGTCCGAACTCCATAGTCTCCATGGTTCTCCACAGTGTAGCTCTTTTATAGCCAGCTAACTTTACATTTTTACTGCCTCAATCTGTCCAGACACCTTAGTGTGCCTCTATCCATATATTTATTTTTGTTTTTTGCTTTTCATTCACAAGCTTACATTTTTATTTTATTTTTCCCACTGAGTTGTCCGTGTCAGTTCAAGTCCCACCATTCCTCAAAATAGTAACACACAGTGAACTGAGTAATTAGAGGCAAAATAGAAATCTACGTAAGGAACCCATAGCCATGTCTGGCAAATAGATGAAGCTCGGTGAATACTGGTGTGTCTGTATCTACATCTACCTTTGTCTATATCTATGGAGAGAGGAATAAAGAGAACAAATTATGTATATGGCAAAAGAAGAAGAAAGGAGACCTTCTGAAGTCCATAAAATAAAATGTTGACTAGTTCAAAGGGTGAAATCAAAGATATGAAAACTATATTTGAACCTGATATTCCCTAGGGGTATCTTGCCTTTGAACAGAAATTCCGAATCTCATATTCTCTTATTAAATGCTCCAGCCCGTCACATGGGTTCTCTGTTCCTCCTTGCAAGAGAAGCCATTCTAAAGCAAGCCCTGCTGTGTGTGCATAATGAAAACCCTTCAGAAAGCCCCGTTTTAACAGATCATTAAATATTATTGCTTGTGAGGGGGTAAAAATCCAAGATTCCAGATCAATGCATTTTTATGCTTTTTGGTTTAATTTTTCTATTAGGATACTTAAACAGAAAAGTGCATGCCACTTCTAAAATAACAAGCCCTCAAATAAAATCCATATGCAAGGAAATTGAATGTTTCTTAATAAACATACAAGCAGAATCCTCCCTATATTGCCTAGAGATGTAGATGGTAGGTGAAAGATGTACCTTAAACCAGCCTGTTGAAGGGACATCTGGTCTGTCTGGACGCCAGGCCAGTTATCAAGTGAGATCCAACAAGCACTGCAGAAATAGACATATCCTTCCTCGTCTTTTCCGAACTCCTAATAAGATGATGCAGCTTTACTTAGCAGTTGCAGTATTTACAGGTAGCGGAGAATCCAGCTGAGTTTTATGGGGACAAATGGATCAAAGGGAAGGGCAGTGTAGGGGCGAGAAGTGGAGAGGCACAGGACTTCAGTTAACTGCAGCCCCAATTATTCCACTCCTGGACAAGATCATTGTCTTTTAGGATGAAAAATTTGCATATATCATACTTTTCGGAGCATACTAAACTTCATTTGGTGTTATTTTGCAGTTTTTGATCTAATTTGTATTCTGTCTCGTGGCCTGATACGATGATCCTAATTAGGGAATGCTTCATGTCATGGAAGTGGTGCTGAGAGGCAGAGGTGAAGATGAAAAGGCTGTTCATTAAGATGCATTCTGGTGGTGCTGCGGTTCCCTGAGGGTCCCTGTGGCTGTGCCCCCAGGGAATTACTTCCCCTGCTAGCTGGTCCTTCCCAGTGCCGGGATACACAGGGGCAAACACGAGAGGTGACACCAGTTGGTATTGACTCAGTAAAACTGTTGTAAAAATAATTACTAGTGGTGCCTTTGGTCAAACACTGGATGCAGTTATATTACAGTGATGGTAATGATGAGAAACTCTGTTTCAACAGAGGAAAGAAACGAATGCTAGAGAGAGAATTGCTGGAGAAATTGAGAACATTTTTTTTTCTAAGAAAGCTAATTGGAACCTCTTCTTAAAGACTGTGTTCATTCACCTTTTATGTCCGAAGAGGAAAACTGATGGACACAGGACTTCTTAGCCTGCCTCAATCCCCTGGGATTTCTTCAGTAGTTCTCTCTTGAGCTCCAGAAGTTCCGAAGTCACCAAATAGGTGAAGAATAATACAGTAATCACATCCTGGTTCTTGTGTCTCCGCTTCTGGTCCCTGCTTACTCTGCGTGTGTTTACACCGCCAGCGACGCAGCAGCAAGCCGATCCCCACGTTCCCAGCACCTAATGCAGCTCCTCAGGCAGAGCAGTTTCATCTTCCAGCATTGTCCTAGGCTTCCCGTAGAGAAAACAGGGTGGGGTTTTTTTCTGTCACAAAGAAGTTTTTGTTATATTATGTTCAGTCCTTGTGTCGCGGTTGACACAGGTGTCAGATGCTGGCAGGATTTTCCCACTTCTTCTGCACAATTAAGGAGATAGATGTTTGTTTAAATGCATTAACTTTCCATGTTGGCACACACATTTGCTGAAAAACCAATTTTGTATTCCAGAGATACAGGAGAGAGGAGAAAGATGCATGAGGACTTTGCAACCATTCATTCTTTGGTTTATTTAATCCATACATGTTATCAAATACCTATAATGTACCGGATTTATGGGATACAGCAGGGGCTAGAGCTTATATTCTAATGGGGGGGGGAATAAAGAAGAAACATAAAAAGTACATTCTAAAATTAGGAGAGGAATCGGCAAAAGGTATAGGTGCAGTGTGATTTAAAATAGGGTGGTCAGGATAGATGTCACAGAGAAAATGACGTTGACCAAACAAGTGATGTAAACATTCATCTCATGCTTACCACTCGCCTTGCATTGGAAGATTTATTTATTTACTTTAAAATATTTGTTGAGTACTTGCTGGGCACAAGGCACAATGCCTTGTGAAAGACACATTGTAATCTCTGTTTTATATACTGTTAATCCAGTGTGTGGATAGTTCAAGTAACTTGCTCATCGTCACCCAGCTAGGCAGCCTCTCTACAAGTGCCAGGGCCAAGGCCTCTGACACCTCCAAGTATTAGGTTTGTTATCTGATAGTTGGGCACAAATACAGTATCTCACAGTTTGTCCTGGATTGCAGCTTTCTTGAAAGGACCTGACAAAGGGTAAAAGTTCATTTTGAATGGTTCTTATTGTTATTTTTGTTTTCTAACTTGTAAAATCATAATGCAAGCCTGCTGTGTGAAAAACGTTTCACCTGCCCAGCATATCTCGTATAATACTTACTACAACCCTTCACAGATGAGAACACTCTGGAGGGAGATGTCTAAATAACCTCCCTAAGGTCATCTCCAGCCAAGAGGTGGCCAAGCCCAAGCCTGGACCCAGGCCTATCTGTCTTCAAGGGCTGGGCTTGTAGCAACTATTCCACACACTATCCCTCCTAAATTGGGAGCTTCCAGTCTAACTTGGGATGAACAGAGACTCGTCAAAGTTTCCATGAGATCATCTGGGAGAGGTCTCTGGCTCCCAAAGTGCGCAAGGAGAGCAGTCAGCAGGGCTGACCAAGGACCACCTGGCTGCAGTAGGGGGGTCACTGGACAGACAGCTCTCCTGTCCATTTGTCAACCCATGCAAGGCCCTGGACAGAGACAGCAAAAACCCGAGCATTTAGTGTGCGGCAGCTGATCGTGATGGCCAGCAACTGTGAACACTGGGTACACAAACTGTGGGACTGTGGCTGGAGGCTGTTTCGAGTCGAGTGGATAGATACCACCTCTTTTCTGTAGGAAACCTGGGCCCTCAGAAAGTAGATGGACCCACAGTATTGTTTCCTGTGTATATTTGTATCAGGGTTATTCATGCTTACAGAATTGTTTGAAAAACTCTCTTATTTTCTGTTCTTTGGATAGGTTTGTGTAACATAGATCTTATCATTTATCACATACTTGTCTTTATAAAGCCATGAGTATATGCTTCCTTTTTAGTACTAAATATTGAAATTATTTCCCATTTATTTATATGCAATTTCTTCATGTTTTCTGTTTCTTAGTGGCCACAGTTTGTAATTTATATATTTTAGATAATTTGAAATTTATTGATGTAAATTTACTAATAGTATATTTTCTCATTTAAACACTCTATGTCTTACTTATTCCCATTTTCTCATTCTTAATAATGTCTTCTCCCTTTTCTCTTTACTGAACATACCACAAAAATTGTTCATCTTTACAGCCACAAGCTTTTCATTTCTGCCTCCAAGTTTTTAATAAGTAATCATAAATGTGTCTTGTAATTAAATACAGTTTTCCAAAAGTATTTTCAGTGCAAATTCTTCCTTGACATGACCATTTTGATTGATCTACACAGAAGGTGTTACCGGTATATCTTTTTACCTGGTAATGGTTTCATTAGTAACATTTCACCATCTTTTACTTTTAATCTGTAAGGCTTTAATGTCAGAAAAGAAGATGGATGTTACCGGCGCTATTGAAATACTAGGTTTAGACTAAAGTGCACTGTGAAGTGACATGACAAGTTCAAGGCTTCTCAGCACTGACAGAATCAACTCATTATTTAATTAGGCTCTGAAAGCCCTTAGCAGAAATTTCTGGCCTTATGTCAGAACCTTTCCTGATCAAGAGGTACACATCCCTGAAAGGTTCAGTCTTAAAGGTGCCTTATTGTGCAAATACAATTCTGATATTTTGAAAATTGTAGTACCTGACAAGTCATGAATCCTGATAGTTCTCTTGTCCTCTCTGTTCCTTCTCTGTTATGTTCCTTCTACATCTTCTCATCTGTTTCCTTAATTTCATTTTGTAAAATTTACAGTGGAATTTGCATTTTAAATATATAAATTTCCTTTTAATCATAGTTGTTTCTTATGATAAGCCCATCTATTTAATGTAAAATAACCTTTATTATCAGTCTGAATTCAACAAAATATGCATTTCAGAGGATATTGCAACCTAACCATTTGGCTTTGAAATGGAAAAAACTTAACTTTGATAAATAGGGATTGTTTGGGTAAAGGGGCTCAGTTCAGTAATGGTCACAATGAACTGAGTTAGAAAACACAAGTCTGTTAATACATTTTCACAGCCTCTTAAATGCGTTTTTGTTAAAATAGCTAGATGTGGTATAAAGTAATGTTGCATCACCAATAGTCTAAGGAAATGCTAATACTCAGGTCCAGTTAAGCACTTTTGCCCCAAAATAATTTTTTAAAATATGCATTTTAGTTTAATCCTATCAAAGCTTGAAATGAATGAGTAGTTATATCTCTAGTTTAGAATGTCAAGAAAGCTGGTTTTAACACCGTTTTCAGGATTTTTCAGGTAGCGCATCTCAGAGCTTAACTCAGCGTAAGCTCTAAAGCCAGACACACCTGCGTCAGAACATGGCTCTGCCGGTTCCAGGTGTGACCTGTGCAGTTTCATAACCTCTCTAAGCCTCGATTTCCTCATGTGTGAAATAGGCATAAGAGGCCTCTGCTTCGTGAGGTTATTGTGAGCTGTCAATGAGATGCCGCCTCTAGTGCACAGAACACGGTGCCTAGTCCACAGTAATCACTCAATAAATGCTAAGTGTTATTACAACCTTTAGCTCACTTGGTAAATTATGAACTTAGTACAGTTGTCCTGATTCCTTTACTAAGTTTGTTTCTCTTAGCTCATTATCTCCTTTAACTAGTGCCTATACAGGAAAAATAACACATAGTGACATATTGCTACAGGATGGTGTGTGTGTGTGTGTGTGTGTGTGTGTGTGTGTTTACCTTGCACCCCTCTCCACTTCTTGACATAGATCTTTTCCCCCCAGGACACAGGAATGAATAAGAAGCTCAATCTAGGCCAATAGTAGTAAAATAATGGTTCCAATAATGCCCACCCTGGCCCGAAAGGATGGGGATGCATGACCCTTTTAGTAGAGTAACAGTAAATACCTGGGATTCTTTATATGGTGCACGTTGCTATCATAGTGATCTGCTCATAAATACACACTGATTGTGGTTTTCTAACTCCAAACGTTCCCAACTTCTCTGGTCAATAACTTGAAATGCACATTTAAAAAGTTAAGTTTATGCATTCAACATTAAGTATCAGAGTTCTCCAGTGACAAATACAACCAACACAACACATCAGTCAACTTGTTTCAGAAAGAGTGGTTTTCATTATATTTCAATGTTAATTACATCTAATAAAACGCCTAAACAGTTTTATAAGCGGAATTTTTCTCATAAGATTTACATTTTATTTAGTGTAAAATACCTGTCTAACAGGCGCTCTAGCCAGAGGGATGGCTGATTCGAACAGCCAAACACTGTTAGGACTACCTTTCGGTTCTCTCTCTCTGTTACTGTGCTGGAGTCAGGGAACTTAGTCACCTGAGAGTTTTTTTGGCCAGAGACGTGAAGGCCTTTGCTTTCTTTACTCTCATAAACAGTGTAAAGTTCTCCAGATTATTTGCCTCCCAATCCTCATCTTTGCTGTAGATTGGGGGGCTGACTTGATAGGGTATATGCGTTTTATGGTTGTCCCAGTATAGGTTATAGACATATTACTATAGCTTGAAGCTTGGGGTCTGTCACGTAAGGTAGATTGGTGTCCCAAGTATATTCTCAGACACACATACACAGACAGCAAGGAAGCTACTCCATGTATACAAGTATAATTATAAAGAGAAATCCACTTACCATTCACATAGGTGAAGAATTAAAGACAGGAATAGATGTGGCATTTATGATATTTTTAATTTTTCCAATTTGGCTTGAATAGAGGGTGGAAGTAAGAGAAAATGAGTTTTAGAGTTCAAGTTGGAACCAGGCCATGGAAAGTCTTGTCTGTGGAGCCAAGAGCTTTGGATATGTTTCTGAAAGCCGTAGATGTTTTCTGAGAACAGGTACTGATTTAGTGCTATGTATCTGGGATCGTTGTCTTAGTATGGGTGTCAGAGGTAGAAATTAGAGGTGAAAGGGTCCCTAGAAGGTCATTGCAATAGATTCAGTAAGAGTTAAAAAGCATCATAACTGTGAGAGTGAAGACTGAAGATGAGGAAAATAATTGAGGTATTATCAAAGTACGTACACTCAACAGGATTAGGTAACTGTTCACAGAGGGAGGGAAGTGGTAGAGGAATTGGAAACAAAATAGTGAAGATGACTCCGGAATTTCAAACCTGGGTGATTACAAAGATTGTGTGGTACTTTTATAAAAAAGAAAAAATAAATAAAAAACCCAGGAGGAAGAACTGGTTTAGAGGGAAAAGAATACTGGGGTTATTTTTTGACACATGATTTTTGAAGTTTAGGAGATATCCAAAGGGCAGTAAAGACATACGACTGGAACTTCAAGACATTACCAGGTGCCTGAGATGAGTGTGGAGTCAGCTATAGAGAAGAGACAACTCAGCTATTATACATACGTGTATTTGTGTTTGTGTGTATGTGTTGGAGTGGGTAGGTGGGTGGCTGTATCCGTGTGATTGTAGAAAAAGAGAACATGGTGTGTTGTGGGAACAGAGAAGAGGTAAAGAGACTATACATCTCATTATTTAGATACAAGGGTTGATCTATATGATTGAGGAGAATTTAGACTAGATACGATCATTGTTTTTCAAAATTTTAAGGACTGTTAGTTGAAAGAGGGGAATAGATTCATTCTATATTGCTCCAGAAGGTAGAAATGGGACCAATGGATGGCATTATTGTAGGAGACAGATTATGGCTGATTATAGGAATCTTCAAACATTAGGGAACCCTCCAAGTAGGAAGATTTGCAATACAACGTTATGGGCTTATCTTTGCTAGAGGAGCTTAAGCAGGAACAGGATGACAGCTTGACAGAGCCTGCCAGAAATTATATTTTCATAGAGAAACTAAGATCCTGTAATTCATATTCAGTATCATCCATTTATTATGGATTATATTATGCTCACTTACATAAGATGAGAAACGCAACATCTACCAGTGGCCAGGCATTAAACTAAATGCACTTGTCTTAGTTTCCAATGGCTACGGTAACAAATTATATAAACCTGATGACTTAAAAAAAGACAGAAATTTATTCTCTCACAGTTCCAGAGGCCTGATGTCTGAAATCAGTTTCGTTGAACTGAAATTAAGGTGTCAGTGGGGCCACTCTATCTTCTGAGGTTCCAGGGGAAAATCTGTTCCTTGGTTCTGGTGGCCGCCGACATTCCTTGATTTGTTGCCACAACCCTCCGATCTCTGAATCTGTGGTGACATCGCCTCCTTTCCCACTGCGTGTGTCAGATCTCTCTCTGCCTCCTGCTTGTAAGGATACTTGTGATTAAATTTAGGATGCAACCGGACGATCCAGTATAGTTTCCCCATCTCAAAATCCTTAATCACAACTGCAAAGACTTTTGTAATATAAGGTGAAATTCACAGGTTCCAGGGACTTGCACCTGCTGTCTTCTCCGAGGCCAGTTTTTGGCCACTGCAAAGGACTTGCTCACATATATTTTGACTTAAAGCCACGCTACGAGAGAGGCGCCATATTTCTATTCCATCTTAGGCAAAACAGGAAAATGAGTCTTAAAGGCTCATTTGGCAACCAGCTAGTAGGTGTCAAAACTTCCTTGCAAGCACAGTTTTGCTGCTTTTCAAAGGCTAGGCATTTTTTTTATTGCACCACAAAATGAAATTAAGCTTTGCTATGCACATACAGGATTCCATTTTCCATTCATTTCAGTGATTCTGCACCAAGCTGTCTCCATCACAAGCACACTTTTATAAATCTCAAAGTGAAAAGAGACAGCACTCACATTAAATGGTATAGCAGCTATGAGAAGTTGCATCTCACTGAACATTGTTGGAAATATTTGAAAACATTTATTGGCAGGCAGGCACTTAAGATCCGAAGAGATCCAACAAATAAAAATCCCCTCAACTATGGCTTTTGCTGGCTCCTGCTCCCATTAGCCTGGTTTTTTGTTTGTTTGTTTCGTTTTTCGTTTTCTTTCTTTCTTTTTTTTGGCTGTTGTCACTGAGAGTTTTTTCTCAGGCTCAAGGCAGCTGTTCAGTATTGTATAACAGGTAACAATAATTTGCAACCAGCATGGTTTTATGTTCACATAAATTTGTTATACACAGCACATCATAAGTGCACCTCCAACCTATATTTACAGAGCACCTTTTCTTTTCCCCCTTTCCAGAGCCATCAGACGTGTTGTAGAGACAACATCTCATTAATCCTTGCCAAGTACCTTGTAGGTGTTACGATCCACATTTTATAGATGTGGAACAAGCAAGCATGGGCTTGTGTTCACAAATTTGAAAACCATATAAATCTTCCCTCTCACCTAGCATATGCTTGTGAAAAAGGAGGTCATTAGAAGGTGGCTACCTAGGATGTGAAAAATAACTCAGATAATGTCGATATCAAGGAATGATACATTCAGACGTGCAAACCTAGGGATGAGTAAGGAGTTGTTTATCAGCCTTAATCCCAGCATCAAAAAGGAGTCTCGGCATCTTTATGGAGTTTTTGTGTTTGTTTTAAGCTCCAGGAGTGTGAGTGTGGCATAGAATCCCAGCTCCCGTGGGAGACATGTGGAAATCAGTTTTACGTGAAGAGCTCCTGCAAGGTTTCTGTAATAATGTTGCATGTTATAGGGCTTCTGAAAGGACGAGTGAACCCCAATACCTTTTCTACTAGATATATTTAGGTGCAGGTACAATCATGTAAATGATGTAGAATTCTTCTGCAGAGCAAAAAATCATTTTTCCTTATGTATGGTTCTCAATACTTATTATCTCTCTTTAATAAGCTAAAAGGGATAACCTAGGGACTTTCCCAAATGAATGATATTTTCATTAGCTAGAGGGACTGTGAGGTCCTTCTTACTACTGACTGCTGAATCTTTTTCCATTCCTTCATTTCTTTCTTTGTTTTTGTTATGCTCCTTAAGCTTCATTTATTTGGGTTTATCTCTTTTTGTTAAAACAAAACAAAACAAAAAGGAACTTCTTTGGGAATAAAATAATCCCCTACATGTCTAGACATTGTTTTGTAGATAATACTAATTTCACTTAATTCAGGTCAGTAAAGGGTTACCAAATGTTTACAGGCTTAGCCATGTGGTGGTGCTTCAGGAAATACAAAGATAAAAAAGAAAGAATCTCTGTCCCATAAATGACTATAGGAGAGAGAGAGAGAGAAAAGAGTGTGTGTATTTTGTGGGGCAGAACATGGGAATGAAAGTTAAAATTAGTATAGAAATAACTGTTATTTAAGATCAAATAGGCTCAGTATTTGAGACAGATTCAGACAAACTGCTATGGGCCATTAAGAGAGCAAGAAATCGTGAGAAATCATATCCAAATGTGAGAATGGAATATTTTATGCTGAAAACAACATTTGAAACAGGCTTGAAGGACAGTTAAAAAGGGTACAGAGTGTGGAGCAAGGAAGGAATACAGTCCAGGGGGAAGGAAGCACCAATAAACTGAGGCGTTTACCAGAAACCAGCGTATTATGGTCACTGTATAGGGAGCACTGCGGGGTGAGCTGAGATAATCATTTCGGTCACACCGAGGACAATCTTGAAGGCTAAGATACCGTATTCAAATGTTATTTTATGTGCAGAGGAACTATTTAGAAGGTTTTTGTGCAGGGAGATACTTGATGGAATTAGACTTTAGGAATATTTATTTCACAATCATGTGGAGGATTGTTTGCAGTGGGGCTGAAGTGGAGTCAGAGAACTGGTTGGGAAATAATGAGAAACCTGTCAATGGGAACAGAAATGAAGGGGTAGATTCAAGAGCTGTTGTGATGGTAGAATTGATAAGACTTGACAAGGACTTGAAAATAAAATACGAATCCGTCAGGTAGCCAAAGGTGACCCTGACCATCATCTAAAAAAATAGCTGAGTCATAGCGAGATGCAGATTTGTAGAAGGAGAGGAAGGCAGGAAGATTGCTCTTGGAAGCCTCTTCCAGTATATGTTCCCCTAGACAAATGTATTTTCCCTCACATTTTTTTCTAATGCTACATTACATTTGCTTATTCACTTTAATAGCACCGTTTATTCAGCGATAAAACAAATCAGCCCTATGAACTGAGTGATACAAGGAAACACAAGACATCATCTTTTGCCCTCGTGGAAATAATACATTTTTGAGGGATTCACGACACCAAAAAGTATGACCTTGGGGCCAGTTTTTGTGTGGGGGAGAGACTGGAGCATTCTTACTACTCTGTGGCCATCTCAGTGACTATTTAGTCACACTTAAGGTGGGAATGCTGAGTACCAAATGAATGACCTAGTTAATAGTAGATGCTGGAGAAATTTAGAGGTGTGACGATCATTTTACTAATTTGGTTAAGCAAGTACTCCGATCAAGGAATCATTACAGAATAGAAAAACAGAGTTTCTGCCTTTAAGGGATTTACAAGTAAGGGCTGAGAGAGACACGATAAATAAGTAAGTACAATAAAAAGTTAACAAGCACAGAGAGAATCAAAAGAGTGAGCTGGTGATGACATATCATGATGAAAAAAGGAGTACCACAAGGCTTCCCTTTTCAAGTCATACTTCTTTCTTTTCTTTTCTTTTTTATAGTCTTTCAGTCGTTTAAAAGGGGTAAAGTCATGCTCATAGAGATTATAGACAACATAAAGGAATGAGTTTAGTTTTTCTCAAAATAAATTAATTTTTATTTACCGAAATAGTCTTTTACTCTAAGATGAACACATGCCCTTTGTGACCTCTACGTTTTAGTTTAGTACGGCATTTTACTGACGAGTTAAAAATGACTCCCATTCCTTAGCTCACTCCAGTCGCAAGTCACCCTCTTTTTATTTCATTCCTACTCCCTTCTCCTGGCCCTGTTCACACTTTCCTTACAGCTGCACTTGCCACTCCAAGCCTGAACTACTTGGTATCAGGGATGTGGTCGTGTGGGTGTGTGTGCACATGTGCGTGTCTCTCCCTCTGTAACTAACCTTATGCCCTGTTCACTGGTGCACGAGTATTTGTCAAATCAAAATGGAGGGTTTTTTCCCCTTTTGATGCAACTGCTTGATACTTAGAAGCATGTGGTGCTGATATTTAAGATAGATTGGTTCGTTCTGTTCAAGTACCACATAACCATTCACACACCATTGAGTTTAGTACGATTAGAGGATAATTTCCCTTCGAGGAATTGTGCCTGTTGCAGACACATTTTACATACCCGGTCATTTTTATCATCACTAGGCAGGTAAAGATATTAAAATAAAATGTTTTTTCAAATGTGCAGCTATACACATAGACTTCATTTGGAAACGCTTGTATATTCAAAGAAAAATACAGAGGTACTCTTATGCCCACCCCTAAAACTACCCAGAAATCACATGGCTTTTTAAAGACAAAAGTATTAACATCTAGTTTCTGAACTGCACTATCTACGCAAATGACTGGAAAAGCTCTTTTCCTCCATTCTAGTTCAATGTGATAAAACCCAATGGGATTAATCAAAAACCCTGTTTTGCTAAGTTTTACAAGTTTGGGCCCATTGTAATACCTTCCATTTGTTTTATTTTACTTAATGTAATGTTTTCACTGCTGCTTTTAATTCACACATTTTTTGATAACCTGTAATAGGGCTTTTGTGTTTTATTTTCCTAAATAAATTTCTGTTGGGACATGAAAATTTAACACTTGATAGCCTCTCAAATCTAAATCTATGTAACATTAGATAAGTCTAGACTATAAACTAATAATAATTTATGTTACATAGAACTTTACAGCTTACAAATTGCTTTCATATAAATGGTCTCATTTGATTCTTACCATAGTCCCATGGATAGTTATTACTATTCTAATGTCCTTTTTAAAAATAGATACAAATTTGAGAACTAAGGAAACTAAGAGACTTGCCTACAATTCATAAGTACATAGATAATATGTGCAGAACCAGAATTAGAATAGAAGCATTTGGATTTCTTAATCAGTACGCTCAATATTCAAGCGAACAAACATGCCACACCATGGCCAAATAGAACATGTATATTTATGCTGAATAATAATTAACATTTTTTTGCATTTATATATGCCAGACTCATTCACAATACTTAACATGTTCATTTAATCTTTGCCACAACTCTTCCAAGTTTAAACATGAGAAAACTAAGGCTCAATGAAAGTAAGTAACTTACCCAAGAAAACAAATCTAGTAAATTGTTAAAATGGGATGTGAACCCAGTCAGTCTTCACTTTGCTGCCTTAAGCACCATTCTCCCTGCTGGTGTTTGAACAATGAGAATCGATTAAATTAAACAAGCACAAATTGATGATGTCTTCTGGGACTACACTTCCTATCAGTGAACTCACATAAAGGTATCCTTGACCCCTGAAATTCTGTGAATTAATACCTTAGTGGGAATCAAACTTGTTTCCCCATTCTAAGAGGTAATTTCTATTCATGGCAACCTTGTAGTGTTTAATATTTAATGAGAATTTTACAGCTTAGAAATATCTTTCTATTCATTATATCACTTAGAATTACAGACCTGTATAACATAAAAAACTTAGGGGCCAACCCCAAAATATTAATCAGTAAAAACCAACTATTAGAGAGGTTCATGACCAGCACAAAGTACTTGCTCAGTTGGACTGGCTGAAGCAGGCTCAAACTCAGATCTCCCAAGGTTATTCCCACTGTGATTAATAAAAAAAAGTCAGCATATTAAATGAGTATCATGTATGTGTGTATGTGCGTGTGTGTGTGTGTGTGTGTGTGTGTACATGCATGTATGCACTTACATTTTCTTTTTTATACCAAGTCTGATGAGTGCTCTAACTCACAGGGCAAAGTGCTTTCAGGAAGATCAGTCAGATGTACCTTGTGTATTTGATTCTGTTACTAGTGGAGGAGACAGAGAAGTTTCTAATAGTCATGCTGTTGCCATGTACTCGAGACTTGGTGATACTTAAATCATCATTCATGTGGTGCTCAAGGCATTTCGAGTGGCTTTGGACCGTCGAATGGAATAATGTAAAATTAAAGTTTTAAATTATCCCTGAAAGCCTACAATTATCAGGCATCTTCAAGAATACTAGGCAATTAGAGTAAATCATTATTTCCTCTGAATTATTTTATTTTTCTCAATTTTGTCATAAAAACAGATAAATCAATTTAAATTGTAACTTAGCCGCAATTTGAATGCACTAGATTATCAATAATAATTTAAAGTATGCTAAGTCAAGTAACAAAAAATGCTGGCATAAATCAAAAGGAGACTATTAGTCATGCCTAATAATTTATACAAAGAACTATAATATTATTCTAAACATTCAAAAGTGTGGACAGAATAAACTAAGTGTTCTCCGTTAAGTCATAATATAAACCTCTGGATCTATTTGGTCTGGTTTGGAGTCCATCTTCCCTAAGGATAGCTTATTAAATAGGAATCATGAAATACAAAACTGTATATATTTGTTAATTCTCATTAATATGTATAACCACTGTAAATTTTTTTTGTTTGTTTTTTAAAGCAGCTCTTAAAAATCATAGTAAATTCAGATTCTTACCCCCTTTTCTTCATAGTTCTTAAAGTCTACAAAGAGAGATATTCTAAGTTGTACTATGCATTTTAAACAATTATTATAAAATACAATAAAATAGACTGTATTTCTGGCCACGCTCTGATCCATCTTATTTGTTATTGGGGGTGAAAGGAGAGGAAAGGGATATAGGTGGCAAAAAAAGTGGCAAAGAAAGTGGAGAAAGAATTGGAAAAAATTTTTAAAACTAGTATAAGAAATTCTGTTAGGAACCCTTGGTATGGAATGCATCTTAGCTCATCTTTCCAAAATATTATAGGGGTCCTTGCCCACACGTATTCAGTTGTTTTCTCTGCATCATTTTGTGGGCAATTGTGTAAAAATACTGATGCCTTCCCCCAAATTCTGTTTTATACAGTGTGTTCATAAAAGTTGACTCTATGGAAAAAAATAAGATTTGGGTAACTTAGATCTCTGAATGGTTGGGCTGCACTTAATCAAGGTTTCCTTATGGTTCTGGAGTGTGGTAGTGTTCAATAAATGTTCAGTAGGAGTCCTAAGCCTGCAGTGGAGTCGAAGAGAATAAAATATTCTCCCTCTTGGAAATAAACTGTGTATTTGAAATAATTATCTTGGCAAACTATCACTTTCTGAGAAGTGTCTTCCTAGGTAATTTACCTCAAATTGTAAGCCTTGTATTTTAAGAGAATACTATATTTCACGTATATTTTCACACCATGATATTAGGCCCATATATATCTTATAGCACTTTCATAATTCTTTCCAAGAAAGTAGACAGGAAACAAGATTAAGAGACTAAGGATAAGATTGAAGCCAGCCTCCCATGTAGAAGCATAAATGATGCCACTGCAGCTCTGGGCCAGGAAAACACTGCTACTTTGTAAAAAAGAGCGATGGCCCTTTCTAGCTTGTACAGTGGCAAAATACATACACAAAGGACACCTGGTACAGTGGCCAGAACATAAATGAGCCAAGTGTCTAGTGAAACAGATAGAGGACTAGCAAGCAAAACGTTTCCGTATCTCTTTTTCGGATTTCAGGAGCTAGTAACTAAAATAACAAAAATCTTTTTTTTCAGTGTAAAGCTATTGATGATCTATTATGGCAAAAATGCTCCTTAAGCAAACCTCTTTCAACGTATGCTAAAGGCTGCCGTGGGTATCGTATTTCCTGCCTCACACGTGGACCAGTGCAACAAGGAGCATTTCTCTTAAGATAAATGTTCTTAGTTTAAAATAGAAAACTTAGAATTTATTTAATTTGAACTTCCCACGTCTCATTCAACTCTTCTACTCCTTTTCTTCCCTTCTTTTTTAGGACCTCCTCAGAAAACAGTGTCCCCCAAACAAGAACACGAAGATAGGAAACACGATAAAGTCACCGATAAGGGAAGTGAAAGTGGGACTTCCTGTAATGAGCTGTCCACTTCCAGCTGCGACAGCCACTCGGAGGCCAGCACCCCCCAGGACAACCCGCCCAGTGCCCAGCAGGCGACCGCCCACCAGCCTAACACCTTAACTTTGGATCGCCCCTCCAGAAAGGCCCCCGCGCCCTGGATGCCCCCGCCGGACAAACGCAGAAACAGCGAACTCTTTCAGACGCTCATCAGCAAGTCCCGGGAAACGAATCTCTCCAAGAAGAAAGTCTGTGAGAAGCTAAGCGTGGAAGAAGAGATGAAAAAGTGCATTCAGGATTTTAAGAAGATCCACATTCCGGATTATTTCCCAGAGCGCAAACGCCAGTGGCAGTCCGAACTGCTGCAGAAGTATGGGTTATAGTGACGGTGACGTGCCTGCAGTGTGTTGATGGCATCAGTGTTTGCTGCAGTGTCACCGCCTGACCAATGTCCCCACAGTGGTCTGTGTGATTCTTGCTGCTCTTCCTTTCTGTGGACAGTGGATGTGGGACAGTCTTTCTTTCATTCTTTTGTTGTTATTTTTAGAAACATGATGTAAACAAGGGGGAAAAGTGAAATCAATAAGTGTTAAATTAAAATGGTATATTTGATTCAAACCATTTTGCAAGAATGAAAGTAAAATGTGCATGATCAAGAAGCGTAGAATCTTGATTTTTGAACTGTGGTCAACCGGACATGTTTGTCATTTTGCAACGCGCCAAAAACGAGCCATCGTATCTCATCAGCTAAAATGACAGTGCGGACGAAGGAACATCAAGTAAAATTTTAGATGATGGTTTTAGGATCCAAATCCAAAACTGTCTAAATGTTAATGCAATAAAACAAGTATTATTTCTGCATGAGCACAATGTTACAAATAACTCACAAGAAATAGGGAAGATCTGTTTGTTGCTTGGAAAGAAAAAAAATACAAAAAATAAAAGAAACAAAAAAAAAAAGTTTTAGGCAAAGCCTATAAATGTAAGCTGTCTAGAAGACTGAATTTTCTTTGTTCTGGATCTGTGATTTTTTGTGTATGTGTGTGGTGTTTATGTATGTTAAGATGGTGTAAATATGCCTTATACTGTTGTGTTATGGCACCAACATTCATCTATTAATGCTAGTCACGATTATTTCTGTGAAATGAGTCTTTTACATCGGGCTATGAAAATTGGTATAATGATGCTCCGAAAGGTCCTATTATCATGTTAATCAAAATAATTGAGGGGAATGGTAAAGAGCTTTATGTATTTATTAAAAAAAAAGAAAATGTATTAGAATTCCTCAATTTCCGTTGACTCTTCTTTAAAAATATTCAGCTGTTAAATTGTCTTCAATGATCTATTCAGACTTCATGGTGACGAGTTTAAACATAATTCAAAATGGAGATAGAGCCGGACCCAGATAGCCTTGGTATTGATTAATACACCCTTAGCCCACAAGGGAAAAAGACCTCATCTGAGAATACACTAAAATTTTATTTCAGCTGACAACCAGATTGAAAGCCTTTCCAAGAACAGCTGGGAAGTGACCTCTTACAAATCAAGACACAAAACTGTCCCGTTGCAAGCTAAAAGGTCAGCCTTTATGAAAAGTAATTTCTTCCTGCTCGTCTGTGTCATGATAAGCTTTCTTATCATAAGCCACACAGTTTTGCCTCACCATCTCCACAGAAAGAAATGGATCATGAAATTTTCTCTTTAATAGGCTGAGAAAGGGTAAAAATATCTTCAACAATTATGCAATTCAGTCTCTTCTGTGGTTAGTCGCAATGACACTTGAGCAGCATGTGTGGTATCATTTCTTTCAGCATAATAGGAAGAGACAAGCATCACCAACTCAAAGTTAAAAAAAAAAAGTGTTTACTTTTGAGTTCTCGCTGTACCATTATGAAAAAAAAAATAAAAAAATAAAAAAAATAAAAAAATAAATCACCTGCAATGGACTAGTAAAGAACACCAAGATACATGACTTACCTTGAATTATCTATTAGGCTTTAGGAAAAGAGCTCTTGTCATGCTCTGCATTTCATTGGGGGAAGGTGGGCGGTCCCAGTGTGGCTGGAGGGAGCTCAGCACACTGGCAAGTGGGCAGAGCTTGGTGGTTCCATTGCCATAGTTCAAATCCCACCTTCACCACTTGCTATTTGTGTGATTGCCAAGATAATGGGGTAATAAAGGGATCATAATATCATAGAGAATATTTAAATGATGTTATTCACGTAAAGCATCACCACTACTCCTAGAGCTGGAGGGAAAAAGGAAGGTGGTCTTACTGTAATAAAATCACGGAGCCGGCACTGTCAGAGGGAATACAGAGGAGCAAGCTCTCCGTTAAGAACTCCAGCCTCTAAGCAGTCACAGTCCTTTCCAGAGATGCCTCCCAAAGCACAGAGGGGGAAATTACTCTACTTTCCCGCTTCACCCCACATTCTAACTTCCCGCCAACACCTTCCATTTTCCAATAGAAGTAGAAGCCAGTTGGCAAAGGAGCCCAGAAAATATAATCTGTACAAGTGATCTCCCCTGTGGTACAAAACACAGCAGCAAACGGCAAGGAATGGATCTGAAAAATACCCTCTCCCTGCTCTATTTTTTCCCAACACAAAAGTTCAAATAGAATTGCAACGGAAAGAATTTGGTAGCTGAGGACTATTTCAGATCTCCATATCTCTACAGCCTGAGAGAAGAATGTCTGTCCTTACAGTCCTTCTTACTAAACTAGAATACAAGTTCTGAACTATGATCCATTTCAACAATAGTCTAGTGAGAATTTACAATCCACCAAGAATTTGTCTCAAAGATCAACAGCATAAAAAAAAGCAACTGGTTGTTGCTTTTAGGAGGAAGCTTACAGTCTGATTCTCTTAAATCATCATGCTTTCCCCAGAGGCTAGAACCTGGCCGGCCTTAATTGGGGTTACAAAGGTATCAAGGTTGGCAGCTAGAATGAGGACTCTCTCCTGAAGGAAAAGGCGACACCAAACTTTAAAAGCGGGTTGGGCTAAAATGGTTGTATAAAACTCCCTTTCCAAAGATTCAGAAGATAAAATCAGATGGTCACCACAACTCGAAAGACTGGAACCAGGCACTGAAGTTGAATATTTATTCTCTCACGTATGGTTTGCCTTTTGTTTGGTATACAGTAGACACTCACCTTGTGGCCTGATGTGTTTCTGTTGGCTAGTTCAGGTGGAAACATTGAGTACTAAAATGAGAAAAGGAAATAAAAGTCAATTGTGAAATTTTTGATTCTGGAAAAATGGAGTAAACATATTTTTTTCCCATTCTTCTTGCTAAGTACAATTAAAAATTCCAGACATTATATACAAACAAACTTAAGAAAACTCTGAAAAGCTGAAAGAAGAAGGAAAGCTGGCTAAGTTATATGGGGTGGCGAAGTCCCTGGGTTTTCTTTTTGTCTCGTATATAGCAGACCTGAAGCAAAAGAAGCTGGTAACCCGAAAACACCAACAGGTGCAGACAAAACAAGCCCCAGCAAAAGGCTGCTCTCTCTAGCCAAAGGATCAAGAAAGGGTTAATAAGACAGCAAACTTTCATATATGAACGTTTAGGGCTGGGCATAGTGGCTCATGCCTATAATCCCAGGGCTTTGAGATGCCAAAGTGGGAAGATGGCTTGAGGCCAGGAATTGGTGATCAACCCGGGCAACGCAGCAGTCTCCGTCTCTACGGGCACAGTGGTGGACGCCCGTGGTCCCAGATACTTGGAAGACTGAGTGAGACAAGAGGATCCCTTGAGCCCAGGAGCTCAAGGTTACAGTGAACTGCTTTTAGATAATAACTTCTCTGCTGTGTCAGGTTGAGGGAAGGTGGACACAATTGTATTACTCATTTTAAGGTTCCCAACTTTTCACAGAATGAAATCCAAACACTTCGTGGGCCCCCAACAAAATGGCTCCATGTCCACTGAACTTTGTTGGGCAACAGACTGCTCCAAAATGTAGTGGCTTAAAAAAACAACCATGTGTCAGCTTGCAACTCTGTGCATTGGCATTTTGGCCTGACACCAGCTGGGCTGCTCTTTTACTGATCTCACCTGGGCTTACTTCCCTGGAAAATTCGAATGATTTGGCAGGGACTGAATAATTCATAATATAGCTTTACTCAGTGTGTGGCCACTGACAGGCTTCCGCCATGGCCCTCACGTTCTCCACACGTCCTTGCAGTAGCCTAGCTCAGATTTATCCACACTGTGGCCGTGTTCGGAAGAACGTTCCAGGCCTCTCAAGGCATGGTCCAAGCTCACCCATCGCTCCCCTTGCATTCTATTTAGCATGGTCAGAGCAAGCTGTTCCAAATTCAAGGGGTGTGGAAATATGCTCTACTTCTTCCTGAGAAGAGCAGCAAGGAATCTGTGACCATTTGCAATCTACCAGAGCCCTGACCCACTCTTTCCAGATCCACATCTAGAAGCACACTCTGAACACCAGCCACTGTGATTTGCTATGACTCTACCTATGTACCAAAATCACCACCACCCCCGCCGCCCTCCATCCCGAAGGCATAGAAACTTCTTTACCCACCTTTTGAAATATTACTCGTACTACATTTTTCAATTCAGATGAAACCTACTCTTCTAAGCTTTCTTTAATTTCTGAGGGCAGAATTATTAATCATGACAGTCTCAGATGTCTCAGATCCCTTTTGAAGCATCCTTTCTGTACCCATCATTTATGTTTTATAATGCATAAGAATAAGGGTGCGCATTTGCCTTTTTCATTAGATTGAAAGATGTTTTATATAGGTGGAGATCTTTCCTCTGAATGGGAAAAGTAATTAGTAGACAGTGTCTGGCACACGGTGGGTATGATGATTTTGGCATATTAATAAACACCCTTTTCCATGCAAGAATCTCATCAACAGTCCTTTATAAATATTATTCCTGCCTCCCTAGACTTGCTAAAAGCCATTTTACAGAGTTTTCAGGCCATATTCCACTCATTGATCCTCCATTGCTGATCCCCCACAGAGAGATTGCTCAAATGGGTATTTTAAAAATATTTCACAGTTTATTGCAGTTTGGACGAATGTGATTTTGGCATCTCCGACTTAAGAAGCAGAGACCCAGCCTGAAAATTACTTCTCCTCTCCGACAGTGTTCACCTCTCTCGTTTGGCAAAGAGTAAACATAACTTGTGACCCAGCATGGTAGTATTTTTTAGTTTAAATTAGTCAGGCAGAATTTATGAAAGAATAGTTATATTCATTTAAAAATGGTACAATTTGAAAGGCTTTCCTATAAAACCCTTAAGCATCAAATCTATTTTCTTCAACTGTACTTCTCTCCATTCTTTAGTCCTAAAAACAGTTACTTTGAATCCTAACATACAGGAGTTAAAAGAATTACACCACGACAGGGTTGGAAGAATCTTAAGAATCATATACATTTTCTATATAAATGATTCAGAGTAATCTATGCCTATTGCTATAATGCCTCCTGTGGTCTAGGTACTTTACCAGATATATCAAAGATATAGCAATACTAAAGATGCCTATGAGTTTATAGATTTAATTTCAACCATAAGATGTGTACACAATGACCATGATGCAGGGTAGGCAGTGGGGGTGGCTGTAATAAAAGCACAAATATTGCTACATGGATTTAGAGGAAAAGACAGCTTTATGGAGAGAGTGGAATGAGACCTGGGACTTGAAGGAAAGAGGATTTAGATTTGTAGATGTAGGCATGTTGAAAAAAAGACTGCACAGGGAAAGAGACAAGTCTGTAAGCTTAAATATGTGAGAGAACTGTAGTAGATGAAGGTATTCCAGAAAAAAGTTTTAATGAATATATATTTTTATGTTAAAGAATATATTAACTCTAATAATATTCCAGAAAAAAATCACAAAAATATTATTAAATATATTTTTGAATACAAAGTTTTAATGAATATATATTTTTATGTTAAAGAATATATTAAGTCTAATAATAATCTTCATATTCAAGACATTCTCGTGAGTAAATTCTTTTTATACCGTTCAGTCTCTTTTTCTCTGGTCTGCGGTTGCAGCCCCAGGGAGCTATGGTGGAGGCTAATTGTTTTCTTTGAAATGCTTTTAAAAAGATTAAATGGAAACTGATCAATTAAAATCACTGAAAAGAAGCAAGTGAATTAGAACTTAGACCCATGAAATAATTTTTGGGGGGGAGGAAGATTTTAACACTGACATTGTTTTGAATTATTGAAGTGCATGGTGATAATAAGAAGCAGATTAATTTATAGTCAGTTTTATTGACATTTTAAAATTATCTGCCTTTATTGCCTGGACCCTGGGAAGATTGGTCCAGTCATCTGTGCTTAATACATTAATGCAGAAAACAGACAATTATAGTAAAATTTAACAAGTGCTAAACTAGAAGCTCATAAAAGAACTGTCTTAACTGCAACTGCAGGTTCCTACCTTCATTTGGGCCAGTATTTGCATAGCTTTTGTGGAGGTGTTTTGTATGGTTAAAACAAGGAGGTGCAACCTAGGCAATATAGTGAGATCCTGTCTCTACAAAAAATAAAACTAATAAAAATAAGCTGGGCATGGTGGCAACACCTGTAGTCCCAGCTACTCAGGAGGCTGAGGCAGGAGGATCGCTTGAGCCCAGGAGTTGCAGTGAGCTATGACAGGGCTACTATCCTTCAGCCTGAGTGACAGAGAGACACCTCATCTCTTAAAAAAAATAAGTTGAGAATAATGAGAACACATTTCACGGGGATACACTTGATAGGCAGGTACATTAAACCATATAGTGAGTTCCGATTTTGGAGTCCAGTTATTAAAGGCTGGTTGCTCAGTTAGGATGGAAGCCGGCCGCTATGGACGCAAACCCCAATCGAAGTTTGAGGCATTCTTGGATCAGACGACTTAACCAACGTGATGGAGGTCTGCAACAGCACGCCACGTCCCTTGGTACCAACGAGCAGTCCCGGCGCTGGTGGGCAAGGCTTTGGAGAACAGCCCAGAGCCTGGCAGAGAGCAGCCACGCCCTAGCCTAAGCCCTCATCGAGTCTCTCAGAGTCTTGGGTTTGTGTATATTTTGGAAGTCCCACAGTTGAAGCAGCCCATAACTCACATATGTGGCCTGGTGACGTACGAAGTAGCATTCTCAAGGGGAGGGGACTTACACTCCGTGTTCTTATCACAGCAAAACAGATGTCACTCACGTGGCAAATCATGTGCGTGTCTGGAATCATTCCAAAGCTACGTTAACAAGGGGAGAGGATTTGGGGAGGTCCTTATCCATGTCTGACCCACCAGTGTTTCTGAAATTGATATAATCTTAATGTTTCTCTTTCCCTAAGGAAATTTTTTCATAAAAAGAAAATCACCTATTTTCTAAGCACAGAAACTCTGTGCTCGTCCGGTGGTGTTATGCAGAATCCTACAGGGCCAGGTCATTCCTGCAGAAGCCCCAGTTCACATTCAGCATCATTTGACTCGGATGGAACAGAGACCCCAGAAACAATCATTTTCCTCTTTGGTTATATTTTTTCCTTGATTTTATCCCTCTGTGATTGTATTAAAATCCCGTGATGAGTTGCGTCCCTCGCAAAATCAGACTGCAGCAGAATAACATAAATCAAAGAATATGTGACCTGCTGAGAGTTGTAGTTCTCATAACTGAAGCCACGAGCAGCTCTGATCTAATGACAATGAAACACAACTGACTATTGTATCTAGATTTCCTTTCCTGAGCGAAGAATGATAGTCATCGTCAAAAAATCCATCTTCCGTAACTGCGTCTGTTGTTCTAGAGTTCCTTGCATTCTGAACATGACAATAATCACTTCCCTCTGTACCGGGGTCGCCGGGGCCTGCCCGACAGAGGCCCAGCCTGCAGCCGTCAGACTAAGTGATAAATCCAATCACTTCAGAAGCCTCGTATCTTGGCCTTGATTAAATCAGCCTTCAGTAAAAAGTTTGCTGTGCAGAATAGTCACCTTGCTCAAAACACTGGCGGGCGGAGGAGTTATTTAGCATGGAAAGTACTATTAAGAGAAACAAAATCACCAGCAGCCACTGGAAGTGGAGGTTCCGAGCTTTGGTTTGTGGCTGCGGGTCTAGTGCTCCTTGAGCAGGACATGCACAGCAACACGTGGACTTACTGGTGACGAGGTAGTATGACGTCCTTTTAGAATTTTTTTAAATAGTCCTTTTCAATAAAGCCCAGACACAATGCTTTCGATTTTGTTGTGCTATCAAGATCGTTAGCATGTTTGATAAGCTGCCTTCTCACTTTCCCCTCACGACTTCCACGACCTCCGACACTTTCCTGTTTGGACACAGTCCCTTTTCCCCACGGCCACCCCCATGTCTGTTCATCTCGTCTTTATTTGCAAAACATCGTATCTCATGTGTTAAACAATCACTCCACAAAGCACTGTGAGTATAGACACTACCCCCTAGGTTGGCACTATGTGCTTGCCATATTAGTCTTTAAAGTATTTTTTTTATTTGAGCAATTTAAAAAAAAAGCTAAATGGAACCTAGGCTAGAGAACCATTAGTTTTTATCCAGATTTCTACCTTCCGTTTTATTTGTCCATCTATTCATTCATTGCTGGCTTTTATTTGTTTAGTTTCCTCTTTATGAATTTTTTTTTTTTACTACCAAATTAGACATTGGTGCTACAATCATGAGTAAGAAAGGCACACTGCCCTCACAGAGTTTATCATCAGTAAATAATTCTGGTGTCCACACAGCTAACAAAATAGAAGCACAAATACTAGAGGAGCTACATGGACCTCAAGTAATCTGGGTCAAACGGTTTCCCAGAAGACATCTGGCCCCGCAGCAGAAAAATCAGTAGGGATTTTTCAGACGAGGAAGTGAAGAGGATGACTTAATGCTTTTGCCAAGAGAATGGTATTTTCAAATTCAAGAGAGAGGCTTGCACGCATGAGAAACTGAAGGATACCCAGAAGGGAGAAAGGAGAGAGACGAAGCCGTTGAGGTCAGCAGAGACCTACACATGGGGTGAGCCTTTTAAGTCGTGTCAAATACTATAGATTTTTCCTAGGGACAATGGGAAGCCAGTGAAAGTTTAGAAACTTGAAAGTCCATGAACAAAATCTTTCTAGACTATCACTTTGTTTGCAGAGGAAAGTAAGAGTTTGGGGAGAGACTCCATATAGGGAGGGAAATACCAGGTCTGGAGAAAAGGGAGGTCATCGGGAAGACGCAGGGCTGTTGGGAACATAGTCCCTCCGCCTCCGTAGGCTCCCCCGCCCATCCTGTGCAAATGCCTCTGGTGGGCTTAGCCCTTTGATAAGCCTTTTATAACCTCTATAGGTAACTTTGCGGTAGGAATTAAGCTGTCAATAAAGACAGCAGTGGATGCAATCGGATCTCAGCTCGGTTCATCTCTACCCACCACCACATCTTGTAACCCTTTGGAATTAGTTCTTCCAGGTTATATAGTGGAGAAACCCACTATCGACCATATAATACACACACAAAGTAGTTTATAAGTTACATATAGAAATAGCACTCTTATTAGCAGATAGTAAATTCAAGTAGATTAGTAGTAATAATTAATAATTATGCACCTGGAGGAAGGTAGGTGTGTAGATGGGGAATAAGCTGTTCCTAAGGAGGCGTTTGTGAAAGGGGAGTTCAATACTGCCTCACGCATCTAAGTGACAGTCTGTTGACTGTTTCGCCTGCTTGTCACATAAACTCCTGCGAGCCCATCTGCCTGCCCAAAGCAGTTGGAGGCTGGCTTTGCAACTGTGATGCCAGTCTCTCTTCCTGTCACGTATCACGTGAACCTCACCACACTTCCTTCGCCCCCTGTGGAGACCACCAGAAAGCTGAGCCAGCCTCCTCCCCCTGCTGTATCTACCGCACACGGGTAGTTTGTAGCGTGTATCTCCGGGGCCAGAAAAATGAACGTCCAGTGGCTCAAGTGCACCCAGGCTAGTGCACATACGTCTCATATTATTATTTACTGGCAACAATGATGCATCTTGAATCATGGCATCACGATTTGCAACTGCCTCTGAGTTAAATGGTTCTGCAATTTCCTGGCGTGAGTCTGTTATTTTCAGAGTTCCCAATTAGGAAGTAACCTAAGTAATTAAGGATTGACTTTGAGTCTTTTCATTTAAATCACTGTTGGCTGCAAGAGTAATTCTAAATGGCCACATGCAAACATCCTCCTATTATTTGAGAAGATGTTGGAGTATTTCTCTGGATTCCACTAACTAATCTATTGAGTGGATCTCAAATGCAGCAATATTTAGAAAGGGTCGTCAGCTTGTGCACAGAGGCCGTTCTAGTTTACCGCCAATAACTTTCTTTCTTGCTTGAGGGAGGCTGTGCATTTGTTTTGGCCTGCAGTTCTGTGAGGCACAGGCTGAAGGCGGATAGGACTTTGATCCTACGATGCGCCAGTTAATGTCACTGGAGGTTGCCCTAAAGGGCTTTGTGTGTGCGTGTGTTTGCTTTCCCTTCCCTGCGTGACTTTGCTGCATTATTCATGGTCACCTTTAGTCCATCTGGCGGTCCTTTTTTGTCTTTATTCCTACCTCCTCATACACGTGATATCGTCGCCAAGTCTGGCAATGTTTGTGTAACGCCCTCTAACGCAGAAAGCAACTAATAAAAGGCATTTGGGGGAATCTCACTGGCTTGTCTCCTGACTTCCCTGGTAGCAGAGACTGGCTGCTTGGACGGACCTGCCATGGAGTCTGCTCTGCTTTGGGTGGATCGGATTTGTCCTCCAGCGTCATTTCCAGTTTGATGCCCAGACAACCGTAGCTAGTAAATTTGCACAGAACTTCACATAACCGTAACTATGTGTATGCTTTACATAAGCTGAATCTTGTTATGTAAATGGCAGTGTGTAGATAAGTGAGAAGAATTCTAGGACACACATTATGACAATGTTTCATTGCCTTGTGTCCTTGTGGAATTTGAGGTGTCAATGAACAGCCAAGGGCCCTTTTCATTTTATTGATGATTTTTTTTTTTTTTTTTAGTTTTCAAAGAGGTCGTAAGGATCTGCTTTCCTGTAGATAGATTTATCATAATAAATCTGACAGAACATGCCTGACACACTGTCTCAAGAGTGACCACCTTGTTGTGCTTTAACCATTAACAATTTCAGCTGCTTACATAGACCTGCCAACAGGCCAGGATGGTCAGTTGAACATTTATGGGCCTTTAACCCATATCAAAAGGTAAGAGTAATTTGCTGTATTTTTCCTTATGTTTCTTAGTCAAAGAGTTACCGTAAATATCTTCGTATAGTTACCATTTTCAGCCTCTTTGCCTTGAGCACACAATGAACCTTGAATCCTCAAGCTGAGAAGAACCAAAGCGCTTTGGTTTTTTGTGCAGCATAATTTGAGGGACGTTGGAGGACCCCCACGCAGCGAGACCCCAAAACTCACCCACTCTGGTACCAGGCTCTGGAATCTTGCCGCTGGGAGTTCATTCTCATTTCCTTTTATCGTATTATTTCTTCTTTTCTCTTTAAATATGCAAATAAAGAAAATTAAACTGTTTTCACAGCAAGGTGTGAGGGACCCAGGTCGTTTTTTTCTTCCGAAAAGATTGAGGCAAGTGGAGTGTTGGGAACGTGCGTTGTGCTGGTTGGCGGCTGAGATAAAGAAAGAGGCGTTGAGACGCCCCTAATGCATCTTTCATCTGTTCCATGATGTGTCCACAAAATGGGCCACTATCTCTGGGACCTAATGCCAGCTGTCTAGGTCTGCACTAAAAATAAAAATCCTAATGAGGGGACTTGTCCTCAGCCCTTTGTCAGTTGTTTAGTCTTACTTGTATTATTTCTAATTCACCTAATGAATATTTAGCAGCTTTTTCAGTTAACCTATCATCTTAAATTTGACTATAATCTTGTTCTGCATTGCCCTTGTGACAGGGTGACGGGGGATCACTGTGCCAGAGGGTCCCCAAACAACCCATCCTGGGCAGGCTGAGAGGCTTCCTGGGCATGTGCCACGAGGCAAAGTTTCCTTCAACCATGAACTCAGGGACTCACCAAACTCTTCCTGTGAGTCCCCGTGACGGTAAAACCCAGGCCATTGCACGTCCGAGAAATAATTTATAAAATTTATAACGGGGGGGAAAGAACAAAAGAAAGCAAAACATTTCTTCAGTGTTTCCATCTTTCTCTGTCAAGAGAAAATTTTATTTGCTTTCAACTCTGCAGTACCTTTGCTAAGAAATAGAAGATTCCCACACTTCCTCATACACAAGGCATTATATTGTTAATTTTGGAAATGAAAGAAGAAAGCAAGTCACTGAAAAGGAAAGAACAGTGAATAGGGCGTGTCCTTTGACCTTGTGCCATGTTCTATAATTTGTGGTGTGTCATAATTTATTGATGACTGTTTAGCTTGCCTCCAGTTTTTGCTATTACGTATACTAATAATACTGATAGCAGTATCCTTGAAAGTATATAACAATATTTGCAGATTTTATTTTTTTGAGGTGGGATTTTGGGTCAATGGGTACATTTGATTGTAGTTTTAGTATATCACACTAAATTAATTTCAGCAGAGGCCACAGCTGTGCTTGGTGGTCCCTGTTTCCTTACTGCTCATCTACATAAGATAGTGCCGATCTTTTAAATTTTGTTCCGAATCTGATGGTAAATATATTCTACAGCATTTTAATTTGCATGTCCTTTATTAGTTAGCATTTGTCTTTAGCATAGTAACTCTGAGCACACACAGTTCCACCACCCCAACCCTTTTCCTTTCCCTTTTCTAGTTCAGAAATCATTTCTCCAACATTTTGGCAGTGTCTATGTGAATAAGGCTTTATGCTCTCTTGCCTAAAATGCAAATGAAGGAAGAATGCATTTACATAATTAGTGACATGATAATTTAATTTCATCTATCCTGTTTACAAAGGAGTGGGGGAGGGGAGGTGCTTACTTTGTATTCTTCTCACATACCCCCGAGTCCAAGGCATAATTCTGTGTACATGATTGCTATGAAATAGAAGGCCAGTTTGTCTAACTTACACAATGATCTCTTGGAGTGTCATTATTTCTATCCTCACCATTCTCATTCTACATGGTCAAGGGCTATAGGAAAATAAATAGTTAAAAATATAATTTCCAAAATGTGCTCTTATATGCGTATGTCTAAAACAAGTTATACATGGTGTTTATAATGTTCATATTTATATGGCCTATATTTGTAAAATTGCATGCTTGTTTTTCAGTACATTGCAATTATTTATATATTGAATATATATATATTTAGTAATATATTCAGTGTTGTTTTAATAGCCTTACTCATTTTGCATAGTAATTTCATTTTATCTCCAGTATTTATGCACAGATACATTAAATGTAGATAACCGCATTATATATCACTAATAATCTTCATTTAATTTTATTTTACTCTGTCGTCTTCTGTGCTCTGCATCTCAGAGTCAAACCTCTTTCCCTCCTTATCACACACCCTGTCAACTGTCTTGTGTCTGAGTAATTTTAAATGAAATTCTACTTATCACATACTTGGTTTCATATACTTTTATTGACACAAGGATTATTAGGCTTTATTTTTGTATGTACAAAATAAGAAAAAATCCTTTGAATGACTACCCATGAAAATCAGCATTGTGCCTATATTAACTTTTATTCTTTAAAAAAATGTTTAATGAAAATTCCTAAGACCGTTGGTACTATTTCCTCTTTTTTGCTATAACTGATAGATGTTAATTTTTCGAGTGACATTTATAGATTTTGAACATAGAAAGGATTCATTTTATGAAAAGAAACAGAGTTGTGTCCAGAGACAATAGCAAACCACCGTCAGGAGCCTCCGGCAACCGGAACGGGCTCTGGTTCCGGTGCTGGCTGGTGACACAGAGCCCCTGACTGGGTCTGTGCAATTGTAAAATTACAGGCATGGTTACAATGTAAAAAAATCCAGCCAAACAATGAATTTTTTAGAGCACAATGTTAAAAAAGAACTCTTTAATAACGTATATTCCCCAAATTGTTTCCATTCTATTTTCTCTCCATTGGATCGTATGCATATTCTAAATTACCAAGATTCATCAAAGGAGGCTAAATTATCCTTTCCATTTAAAAGATTTATCCATAATCAGTCACTAATGCCGGAAACTACATTTAGCAATATGAAAAGTGGGAAAGAAGCAACTCCTGGGATCCATGATATTCAAAATCTTGCTAGAAAATCCAGATTATGTAATGAAATGTCAAGGGAATTCCAAATGCTTCTGGCCAGTATGTATGTATTTAAAAAAAGCTTTGAGGGAAAAAAATATATTCAATTACCTAGAGCTGATAAGCTCGAGGGTTTTCTATCCTTTCTCTTAGAATTCTTATTTAGATTTTCTATTTTAACCTGACCTTCTTTTTTGAAGAGAGTTTTAGCTTTCATACAAGTATGCCTAAATCTTTGTTTGCATATCACCTGTAAGACAGAAATAAGAAGCTGCACCTTAATCCAGAAGAATTTTATACCCCCATAATGAGCTGAAATTAAAAAAAGAAGAAGAATTTTAATTTCTTTCAAAAACTAGAGATTTCTCATATTGTGTGTCTTCCATTGTTGAGGTTTTTGATATTTATTTTAATTCTTGATATTATTGTATAATTTTATGGCATTTTGAAATGATTGTTCTATTCTTTTTATTATAATTGTATGTGTTGTCTTTATCTTTGCACAAGAAAGTTGAAAGTTCTTTCAGTGTAATAATTGTTAACATTGGTCTTGTGTCCAGTGGTGCTAGGTTTGTCCGGACATTCCCTGGTCCCCTGGTTCCCAGTGTCAAACTGAGCACCAGTACCGAGTCGAGCCAATGACAGAGTGATCACAAACACAGAGCAATTTTATACAAACTGTTTGTCACATAAAGGAAGAAAGAAAGTAAAGAAGGAAGCTACACAAAGTGAAAATACATTCCAGAGAGAGTGGAGAAAGAGCCTGAAGTTTGAGCACAGTTGCCTTTTATAAGCTCACTGGTTTGTCCCGCCTGTCTCCTGGCAGGATTGGCTGTCGTTTCCCACCTTTTGGAGTTATTGACAGGTTGGGGTTGTAGAACAAGCTAGGTAACAGGTTGGTTATTAACAGTTTCCCTTTCTGTGCATGCGACTTTCCCAGAATCCTTCACAGATCTCCACCCATGCCATGCTAATTAGATGTTAACGAGCTCTAGGTCGGTTAAGGGTTCCTAGGTACCTTTTACTAAGTATGTTCCCACCTGGGAAGAGTTCCCAGCCACAGTTTGGTTTCTAGCTACAATTCGGTTCCCACTCTCTACCCTTAGCCACTTCTTTGCCGGCTGTTTACCCTCCGCCAGACCTAACAATGGTGGCCGTTACACTGGAGAATGTATAATCCAAATCCAGATGATGGAACATGTGTCCAAAGCAAATGGTGATAATTACTTTGCAGGCATTGATCTAGTACCTACAGTTTGTCTAACGCTCAATCACTTCTCTTGGGCTCCTTGTCTCTTACCCCTTCTCCAGGGGTGGCCCCTCCCGGGTGTCCGAGCCTCTGCAGTTCCACCACTCCATGCATCGTCTCTCGCTTGCATTCTCGTGGCTTGTTCTCTCACGTGGGCACTTCTGTGGCTTCCATCTCTTACTAACTCACATGCCCCCTCCTGTGGATCCACGTGAACCCCCGGTCCCCATTCTGCAAGGCACAACTTCTGATGCAGGGCGCGGCCTGAGATTGCTCCCATGTTCCCTCCCTGCTGCTGACACCGGTCCTGATGTTCACTCTGCCACTGTGGGCAACGCCAACAGGATCCAGCAGGCTTCTTGCCTTTATTAATTGTGATAAGAAATTGCACAAGTCTTCCTTCCCAATTTTGCCTGAAACCTTCTCTAGACCTTCGCATAACTTTTCTGATGAATCTCTCCTTCTTGTCTGTTGTAATGCAGGCATAAGGGGCGTTTGGCTCCTGTCGGTCAATATTCAGCCAAAGAAGGCAGTCTTGATCTCTCCTTCTTGCCGTTATCCAAATGTGAAAGAGTAATTCTCTTCAAGTGCTCGTCGCCTACTTTTGCTTCAGGGAGATGAAAGAGAGGGAAGAGCGTAGGCTGTCTGCGTGATGCTCTGTGAAGACTGAAACTTTCTGTGCGAGACTTAAACTGCCTTGCAGTCTGTTTTCAGGTTAACTGAATGAATGGGGCGAAGAGGACGAGTGTGTCCTGTTCTAGTGAATCACAGAAAACCTCGCTGTGCTTAGAATGTGGGAATAGCTGGAGCCTTCGCTCGTCGCGTTTCAGCCCTCACTGAAATTTTGCTACTAAAAGAAAATGCCACTTGACTCCTCTTCGAAACACAACCACCGTCTTCCAGGCATGCTCGGCATCTTCAACGTCACAAGCAAATGACTTGTTTTAACTTTCTCAGTCAAGGCACACTGCCGTGGCTTCATTCCCCAGAGGTGGTGCTTAAATAGAATTTATACTTCACGTGCTTTTGGTGGCTCCTACTGTTTGTAGCCTAGCATGGTCACAGACGTCTGCAGTGTCTGAGAAGGTGCTATTCAGACGGACGCTGGGGACGAAGGCTTCGCCTTCCTGCAGATTCCACTCTTTTACCTTATCAGGTTCCCACGGGCCACAGTCTACCTAACAGTAACATTTAACAACCGTGCACATTCCTAAGAAGAGGACTTATTTCTCTAATTCAGAGTTTTATGGATACAAACATTTTAATCTTAGCAAACTTTTAATTCTTCTTTACCTCGCAGACACTGGTTTCCTTCCCTCCCTCCCTTCCTTTTTCTTTTATAAATCTAGCTTCCCTGTGTTACCGAAAAGCTCTTGCCTGAGATGCAGGGAGCTCATCTGTGGTTTTTGTTTTGTTATTACATGGTTCATGGAGCAGAGAAAAGAGAAGGCTGAAAATAAAACAATTTTAGAAGATCCTGTCCCAAGGTGCTTAACTGAATATGGATTCTAAAATGAAGCCTTAAAAAAAAACTACTTCTGGTGAATTTATCGTTTGCTCTGATTCGCGGTGGTTGGGAGTCCCCTTGGCAAACTGTTCAGAATGGATTCTCCACTCACGAGACTCCAAACATTACCCAGACTTTACTGATGAGCTGTCCCTGCTCGTTAGAATTTTACATTCCGAGGCAATGAATTGTAAAATCCGGTACAACATCATCATTTAAAGGCTGAGGGAGAAGCATGAGGGTGGGAAATAAAGCATTACTATGACACAAGAGCAGAGAAAACTGTGATATCATTTTATATTACAGGGTGTTGGGCTGAAACAAGACGGCCTAAAGGGATGTAGAACACTCTAGAGAAAAAGAAGCTGTTGAGAAACAGTCATGCAAAGGAGGAAGTACCAGAGGAATAAAAGAAGGAAAGAAAAGGAGTAAATTCTAAAGAAGATAACTTAAGAGAGGGGAGGGGAAGGAAAAGAATGAAAGAAAGATAAACAGAAAAAAGTAAATGGTAAAAGGGAAAAACAGGAAGGAACAAAGAACAGGTGAAAGATTGAATTTATCAAATCAAAGGTAGGGTTTTAATGAGATACAAATGGAAATAATGATATAATATCTAATCCTTTCTCTTTGAATTTACATCAAAACTGAGTTATTCAGGGTCCTTGCGTCATTGAACATGAAAACAATAAATAAAATGCAAACTATTCAAATTATACTTTTATGAAGAATATTATTTTGTCTTCACCATTCCTGATTCTCCTACTTTTTCCTTTGTATGTATGTGTGCGTGTGTATGTGTATGTGTGTATGTATTTATAGATGCAAAGCTACTTCCACTAGTAATGTTCAGCTATGTCTTTGTATTTGACAGAAATGATTATTTAATTGGAATTTTCTAAGGAAGTTAACATGGAAGAAGGCAGAGAGTTTAATATTCATTTCAATTCCACTGATTTGAGGTTTTGAAAAGAGAGACCTGCCTGATTTTAAATGATTAAGTGATTAATCAAGTTTTCCCAATAGAGTGAAACTTCTATTAAAATTAAAATTTGTTTTATCAGGGAATAGCTGTCTGTAATTTCTATTATATTAGTAACCAAATGCAAAAGAAAATCATGAGAGTGACTAGCCCACAGGAGAAATAGAAACCATTTATTTCAGAGGCGGTAGCTATGATTCAGAGTTTAAATTATTTCACAAATGCAATGTAAGACATCCATATAGTGACAGAAACAAAGCAATGTTCAGATGGTCAGAGAAAGTGTGGCCGAGGTTTTATGAGTAGTTACAGGATGCATTGGAGAGGGTTTTGTTGTTGTTGTTAAGTAATTAACACTTGCACATGACTTAGAATCAATGTAATTAAGGAGCCATTTTCCCTGCAAATTCGCTTTCTGTGTTGCAGGAAGAAATGCTAAGCCTCAGTGGCGAAAAAAATAATTGAGGCAAGAGCAATGCACAAAAAATAAAAGCAAAGTCAGTCAAAATAGCTCCAGAGCAAGTCCAAAAGGAGCCCAGTTCTCTTTCTGGATGTTGCCTCTGACAAGGAACAGGGGAGAAAGGCTTTGCCCACACTTACTGCAGATTTTAAAATATTCTAACAGAAGTGCACTTCCAACATCACTGATTTGTAAAATGTGCCCAGAGCTGAGCCTCTAGGAGCACCACCCAAGAACGACAGATCATTTTCCTCTTTGCTAAATCTATTTATTATGGAATTCACACAATGCACCGATCGATCCTCCTGGTATCAGGACAGACTTAAACACACACACACACACACACACACACACACAAAGAAAACACTAGAAAAAATTCCACCTCTCTATCTGAGCACTGAAAATTGTAAGGAAGGTAAATATAACAGAAAAACACAAAAGCTGTGCTCTTTAGGAAAAACAGTCCTGGTAAAACCAGAAAGACTCCTGGTGCTAAGGCAGGAGAGGAGGCAGAGGCCATGGCCTGGTCCCTGCCCTCAGAGCTGGCGAACAAAGAGGATGCAAATTTGAATTCTGCCTCCCGGACACCTGGGTCCTCTGTGAACTAGCGGGTTGAGATGAGGAAGGACGATTGCCCAAGTCTCCTTCCTCTGCCAGCTGTCACAGCCACCGCGGGGAGCAGCCTGTTCTCCCCGGCCCCGTGGGGCTGGCTGCGGGGCTGGGGAAGCACCCTGTGAAAACAGAAAACAGAGACACGGTTTTCTGTTCTCCTCTGTTCTCCTCTCCCATCCAACCCATCAGGGATCTCTGCAGAGAGCGAGTTGCTGCCTCCGGGCTCGGCAGAGACCCCTTCGCTGAGCTGCGCACTAACATGGCCCGTTTTCTCACTAAATGTATCACTGAATCAACAGAGGCTTTTGACATTTTACTGTGCAAAAGAAATTAGTAAATAAAGCAAATTACTGTCTTGAGTAAATCGTACTGTTCCTTCATAAACGTTTGAGAAACGAGGGGTTCCGAGGCCAAGGAAAGCGGCTGGGAAGTCAGCCCGGAGTGTTTCCCGCTGCCCTGCTGTCTCTGCGGCCCTCGTGCAGGTGAGCCGAATCCTGCATCAGGGGCATCAGCAGGAGAAGAAAGGGAGCCCCGACACCGAAGTCTTTGGCTCTGGTGCTGCAGCCAGGTCGGATGCGGCCGCGCCTTCATGGGCCAGATTGTGTCCCTCCAACCCCAAACTCAGTGCTGAAGCCCGAACTCCCAGGACCTCAGAGGGCGACTGTGTTTGAAGGTAGGACCATGAGATAGTAATTAAATTAAAATGAAGTCATGAGGGTGGCCCTCAGACTTCCAGCACTGCAAGAAAATAGATTCCTGTTGTTTAGGCCACCCGGTCGCTGGTGCTTTGTTAGGGTAGCCCTAGCAACCTACTGCCCCTTGTACTTCCAACTCCAGGTAGAGACTTCACATCTGCAAGTTGTGGCTTGATTATCTGTGTTTGGAGCGTGGCCAGAAACTAGGCTTAACAATGACCAGTTCTTTCTTCAGGATAAACCTTCATTCGTTGGGGTTCTGCGCGGGAAAATATTTGTAAAAGGCCTAAATGAGCCACCGAGTGAGTTAAGGAAAAAAAACAAAAACTTTGCAGGGGCCGGGTGTGGTGGCTCATGCCTGTGATCCTAGCTCTCTGGGAGGCCGAGGCGGGTGGATCATTTGAGCTCAGGAGTTCGAGACCAGCCTGAGCAAGAGCGAGACCCCATCTCTACTAACAATAGAAAGAAATCATATGGCCAGCAAAAAATATATAGAGAAATATTAGCCGGGCATGGTGGCACATGCCTGTAGTCCCAGCTACTCGGGAGGCTGAGACAGGAGGATCGCTTGAGCCCAGGAGTTTGAGGTTGCTGTGAGCTAGGCTGACGCCACGGCACTCACTCTAGCCCGGGACACAGAGTGAGCCTCTGTCTCAAAAAAAGAAAAAAAAAAAAAAAAAACTTTGCAGGAACAGGAAGCTTTGATTTGGGATTAAAGGAGCATATGACTTGGGCTATAGACATGCCCCCAACTTTGTTACTTTGTTGTCTGCCGTTTGGTTACACTAACAAGGCAGAACAGTGGGCTAGGTTTTAGCAATGCCAAATTGTGGCAAGGACAAGCTGAGTGAAAGAAAATAGGTAAAGCAAGTGGGAAGCCAGGCACTGTTTGCACCAAATTCATGATGAGTTTATCCTTTCTGACAACTACATTCTATTGTAAGACCAATGAAATAATTAAGGTTAGGAAGTTTGTTTAGCATCCACTGCCTTTTTTCTTTTCTTTTTTTTTTTTTTACCGTTGACTGACTCTCCCAGCCAGTGTTTAGCTTTGGAAAAGTCTATTTTCTTCTGTCCTCTAAACACGCTTGTTAGTTGTTCTTGGGGTGCTCTGTCCTAAAACTACCTGGAAGTGACTCATGTGTGAATCACTGACGGGGATGGAGGGTGAGCAAGTTGTGAGTGCCTCCCCTGCTTCCTCCTTCATCCCGCCACCTCCGGAAAATTCCGAGTTTATGCACTTGCTCCGAGGACATCTGGCGTCGCACTTACTCCGTGACTCGACTGTGCTGAAAAGCTGGAGATGCATTTTTTATTTAATCCTCTATCTTGGCTAAGTGTACAGATTCGGAATTCACACATACCTGAGTTTTTATTTAGGTTTTGCTTCTTCCCAGCTATGTGACGTTAAGCACATGTTATATCTGTTCCGGATTTTCTCAGTTTTCAGGTCTTTAAGGCACACTTTATGGTATTTTTCTGAGGATTAAATAAGATGATGTACATAAAACGCTTAGTACACAGCGCTCCTGGCCCACAGTAAGAGAGACAAAGCTCTTCGTCAGATACATCATCTGCTGCATGTGGTGAAGACAAGAGGATGCCTTATTTTACCTATTTTTTAAATATAAATATTGAAGCTCAGAAGAGTTACATAATCTGTCCACGGTTACACAACTAGTAGGTTACATTACTGGCATTTTAGCCTTAGCCTGAAGACTTAACCGCTTGGTTATATTGCCTTTTAATTGATGGTGTATTGAGCTTCCGCTCTGTAGAGATGATGCCAGCTTTGGAATTATACAATGCATAATGATACGAACCTCTAAACTAAAGAACACCTATCTTAGACCTCTTTTCCCTAAATATTTTGGTGATTGATGTTGAGATATATATTAGGCTTTCATTTTTACTGTAAATGGGAATGATTTTAAAAAAGCATATGTACTAATATTTTATCGTACATCATTTATTTTTGCTGTTTTGAGAGGGTCCGCCCCAAGGCATCCTGTGGCCTGATTCCAGGCTAAGCACTATGTTACACAACACTGAGTCTAGTTTCAAGCTTTCCGAGTTTCACAGCAGTATTTCTTTTTTTAAAAACAATGTCTTATTTATCTGATACCTTCAAGGATGCCTTTGTTGGTATGAGCCAACAGTATGCACAATTTGCTATATATTCAGAAAAGCCAGATAGCTGTCTGAGGAGAATGAACAAAAAAGGGAAGCTTTCTATTATTAAATGTTACAAATGTAAAAAAATCTAGCAATGTTGTAACAAATGAATTAAGGGAAGGCAGCGGAGAGTTAAAACTGTGAGTCTGCGGTTAATCCACCCCCAAAGAAATTGCACAGTCTCAACGCACTGAGCAATGAAAGTAACGCAGTTGCTTCACTCTCAAATACAGCGAGTTAAGAGAGACTCTGACCCAAAGTTATAAAAATAGATGTTTTGCTGTTTTGGTTTTCTTTCTTTAACAAAGCATTACATTGTATGATACCATTATTACTTTTGAAAACTGAAATTCAAGTAGAATTATTTTGAGTGAAACAATCCATCTGGTACCAATTTGATACTGTACTATAACAGTTCTTCTTTTAGTAACAAATTGTACTAACTTTTTGAGAACGTCTTGAGACATGTAGACCTATCGAATTGCCCTACTCACTTGATAATTATAAGAGTAAATAAGTTAATACTTGAAGAATCCATACTGTAATAGCTAACCTACGCATGGTGTTAGGAAATAGAAGAAAAACCTAAGGGACACAGAATAGTTGAATCAACTGTTTAAATGCACTTACCTTTGGAGGAGGCAAGAAATTAAATTTATAATCAAATGTAAGTTATTAATATCAGAATCTTTCTTGAGGGTATATTTTGATAACAAAAGCAAGTTAACCAGGGTTTTTTTGTTTGTTTGTTTGTTGTTTAACACAGGAAAACAAAAAGAAAGAAATATAATTCTAAAGTCAATCTTCACTCATGTTAATATCCCCCGGTGACTGCTTGTGAGAGAGAAATCCTAAATTGTTAGATAAATTATTAAAGTCCTATCTCAGACTTGCTACAGACATAAAATGTTAAAATGTATTAGTAACATTACAATGAAAACAACTATTTGAGTGTGGTTTCTCTTATTTTATATTACATGTAAAGCCAGAGGGCTTTTTAACAAGTAAAAATAGATATCTAGTAATATTTTATTAAAATAATTTTAATTTTTTTTAAATTCATAAAGAAATTATTGTTTAACCTAGTCTGGGTAAGTCATATGTTACATAATGTACATTATTAATATATTTTTCATGCATATTTTTTATATACATAAAAAGATTTTCTAGAAGAGCGTTATTTTTAATCCTAGCAATGGTGGGCAGAAGGAGCAATGTCTCCAAGAGAAAATGTTTTCTGACAGTCCCACAGGGAGCCCAAAGAGTGAAAGTGATAGGAGATTGTGATTTGTTTGAAGGAAATAAGCAAGATCTGCCAAAAATAGAAGTATGGTGCCTTAAGAGAATCAAAGGCCACCTTAGGATTGGACATGATTTTAAAAATAAGAAAAAAAAAAAAGAGACATTAGTGTGGAACAAATCTGCAGTTTGTAAAGTCATAAGACGCTTTTGTATGAGAAGTGAGACAATGTCGGCAGCTCATCTCTCTCCTTTCTAAGTAGTCTTATAGTTGACACCATTGCGCTTCTTAAATTGGAAAAAGCAGAAGTGGATTCTTTTCATACGTGGGTGATCAGCTGTCATTCCAGCTATCAGCTAAAATAAATGTCAAGGCTGGCGACGAACCATACAGTAAAATATGTGTTTGGCTGATGAGATTTTAAAGAAATGTTTCCCTTTGCACTCTTTAAATGAAAATTCTTCCCACACATCCCTTGTTTTTTATGGTTTCTCAAAGATTATTAACTTGGCTTTTGCAAGCCCCCTGCGGGTGTCTCCAGTCTTCCCGGATATGTTGAACAGTTGAGCCTTAAGATGCCGTCCGGAGATTGCTGGACCTGGAGCCCTAAATTAATTTTAAATGGCTGAGTACTCTTACTATAATCTTTCTTATTGAGGCTTAATTTCTTTTTAATGATGTTTGCTTTAGCTTTTCCTGTTTTAACATCAATCTTTTTAGGGAAGAATTCCGAGGTTAGATGGACCTGCCTTCTTTTCTACTGATAGTACAACACCGAACAGCTGTCCTCTTGATTTCCTTCTTATTAATAAACTATCATGAACTGTCTAATTCTTAACAATGTATCCTGGGTCTTCTTCCCATTATTGTAAAACTGTAAATGGCCAAAACTACTAGTGCTGAGTCAACACTCTCTATGTCATCAACTGATTGTTGGGTCTCGTATCTCTGATAACATTTTACGATCTTAGCCTTTTCGTGGTCAGTCTTGGCTATAGACTCTCAGTTTTTTCACAAATACGTTCCCTGCACACTTGTATTCTTCGGAAAAACTCAGCCACATTTACCCTGCAGCCAACTCCCTTTTATACTTAATTTGGATCATTAGCATTTGTTTAATCTGATTTTTAAAAATCTTCTCTGTCCTCTAAAATTCTTCTTTACGACACTGACCAAGGTGGATTATTAAAGCTCAGACAGGCTTCTTCCTGACTCTAGACTCTTTTCCTAGAGCATTTACTCTAGAAAACTTGTATTTGTAAACCCTGTTTCTGCCACCTCGAGATGTAAATCTTTTTGAAAGCCCTTGGCCGGTTTTTCATCCCAGAAATGTCTTTCTCCAGAGCCCAGAGACTCTCTCTTTGAAAGGTGACCATCAAGGGGCGTAGGGCCTCCGTCTGGCAGTTGCTGGGGGAGGCCGGCTCTAACTCCTGACGAAGCCTTTGTGCGGGCCCTGAAGATGCCTCGTGTCTTGAAAACAGTTTGGAGGGAATTTCCTTTCCTTTGGGCGAGGGCAATTAATCAGCACAGGTGGCCTGTGCTCCCTCCCACACCTGCTCTGAGAACGCTGAGCCGCCCCCTGTTCCCAGGCGCTGGGTGCAGACTGTGTTTCGGTCTTTCTCCCCGCCTGCAGTAGCCTTGGGCAGAGTCTTCCTTGCCTGTGTAGCTTTGGTCCACTTTTTGCTTTGGCCCTGTCTTACTGATTCTCTTTTTTTAAAATTAATAAATTGTCTTCTTTAATTTTTAAATAGATGGGACAGATCTCTACTTATTCTTTGAATTCGCTCTTTCCCTATTATGAAATTATAGTTAATAGCTTTTTCATCCTTCATTTCCCTCACTCCCTCACATACTGCCAATATTCTGTGCCAAAACTGTGTCATCAGGGCAATACTAGGGCTTAGGTATAAAGCTTTTATCTTTTATTAGCCTATTTTTAGCCACTTGCCTATGGCCAGCTTTGAGTTGAAAGCAGAAATTCCTATCCACTCTTTATTAGAGAAGGGGCTTTTCTTGCTCTGTCCCCATGTTTGCCAGGGGACTTCCATTCCGCTTTCCAGAGGCAGCAGCGTTAGAGTACCTGGCGCTCCTTTCTGACCTCTGCACGCCCATTTCTTCTCACGGGAGGAGAAGTCTCTCACCTCGCTGCTGGTACCGGCCACGTTAAGGTGAATAATTGCTTTAAAAAGCAGTGCTGGTTGTCGCCTTCCTCTTCTTCTGTTCCACAACTTGCACGGGGCGTGTGGAACGGGCTTGACCTTGCTGGCTACATGCATGTAGCGTGTGCTCTGCAGCCTCAGCCTTTTCCCAGACAGACCCCAGAGCCTACGTTAGGGGCACTTTTGGAGGGATAAAGAAGGACAGGTAGAGGCGTTCCATGTAAACTATGTCTTTATCATATTTGCGAGTAACAAAGTTTATATTAAATATTATTCTTTAATTCTCATATTCATTTTTGCACTACTTATTAAGTTAGTTAAACACCATAGAGGAGAAGGCATAAAACGACGAGATCCCTGAAATCTGAAACAAATCCCTTCATCTTCTGAGGACTGAAAGTGTCATCAAGGTAGGAGGTTAGACGAGGAGATGCTTTTAGTGCAAGTAGCAGCGTTATCCTAGATGCAGATTATTCCATATCTGCGGTTCAATATATAGTAATATGCACGTTATTTTTACTCAGTGCATCGATGTTGAATCTATTCTAATCCTAAGCCCAGATCCTAGAATTTAAATATCCCCATCATGAAGGTCTTTCCGCACCAGGAAGAAAAGATAAAGACAGGAAAGAAATAATTAAAAAGTGCAAATCTTACCCTCTGTTTTCTTGGATACGTTGCTTCCAACTCGCATAATCATATGCTCCCTGATTCCCTCCCATTCTCACCTTCCTGCTTCTACCCTTAGGTTTCTAGTTCCTTAGCATAAAAGAGACTACAGTGAAAATAACACACAAGTGCCTTATGTAACATGCAACATCCAGAATTAAGTTTGACCCGGAGTAGCACAGGTCCTGTCTGGAGTGTGAAGGCTTTTTGCACGAGACACACTTTCAACTATTACAGTTACACTATTAATTTGCTTCCCACTTTTCCTCAAATTTGACGGTGAACTCATGGTGCTAAACTGACAAACCTCTTTCTTGCCTCTGACATCCCCAAAGACACAGCTGTGGGAGGAGAGGGGGCAGGAAGGAAGAATAGCACATTTATATTTATATTTTCCGCTCTGTACATCCTCTCTGCTTAAATAGATCTCGCCTTCCTGGTGTTTGCATTGGTTCTTAAAGTTCAGCCTCCTGGGGCTGGCGTTAATGACTCTCCCATAAGCCGTGTTTTTCTAAGGGTGTGGATGGGGGACTTCAATGAAACATTAGCATCTGAATATGTCAGGAGTCCTCATATATAATATGCTAAAGATTTCGGATATTTATTCATTTAATTATAAATCAAAAGTGTCCGGACTCTCATCAGCATTTGAGGTTCACAAGCAAAGTTTCCTGCTGAAATTAAATAGAATATCTACCATATGTGCCATTCAAGCTATAAAGATATGTGTCTATATCTATATCTCTATACATATATATCCATATATATTTATATTTATATATCCATATATATTTATGGGAACATAATAAAAGATTCATAACGTTTCTTTGCAGAAGTCCAATCCATGATTTTACAGAGCGGTTACCTACTATATAACCTTCCTTTTCCTGCCACATGTTTATGCCAAAAACCTGCTATCCCCGAATCTGTGGCCTGTCGTTCTGTCTACGTGCCTTTTACCAGCCTCTCTGCTCCTTTCACAAGCTGTCACATTTTAGGGTGGCTGTCACCGAAGTTCCTAGAGACTGAATCAAAACACGAAGGAGGCAGCAAGAAGAGAGCCTGATCTCTCTCTAGGTTTCACTGCTCTACTGTCCTCACTCCCAGAGGAGATGACAGCTGTCATATTTTGTGGCATATTAAATCTGCAAAGGATAAATATAAATAAGAAAAAGCAAATGACCTCATCTGCAAAACAGAGGGTTTGATAAATTGAACAAGGGTTAAATAATGTGCCCCCAAGGATTTATTCGTGATAAACGTATCTTAGACACTTACTATATGCTAGACATTCTAATGGGTACACCTTGGAGTGAAACCTGGTACCTTTGCATCAGGCAATGTGAGTATAAAAGAGAACGTGTGGTAGGTTCTACCTTTGTCTTACGTGTTCAGCTTTGTAAAATGGGAATGGTATTGTATCTAGTTCACATTATTAGCATGGGAAGTGTATCATTAGCCTTTGCTACAAAACAAACCTGCCAAACTTAGCGTCTGCAATTAGCTGGGTGATTGCTCCACTGCTCTAGCTCGGGTCAGTCCTGCAGCGACAGTGGTCTGGTGAGTTCTCTGAGGATATACGGTGCAGGAGCTTCACTCATGTATCTGGTAGGTCGTCAGAGCTGTTGGCTGGCCCGTGTGTCCACGTGGTCTCCTGTCTTCATGGAGGCCAGTGTAGGCGTCTTTACATAGTCTCACGGCAGAAGGAGAGGAAGAGCAGAATCGGAACTCTTGCAGCTTCCACTTTGAACTCACAAAATGTCACTTCTGCTGCCTTCTGTCAAAACAAATCACAAGGACAGCCCAGATTCAAGGGGATAAAAAATAACTTAGGGGGTATTGCAAAGTCACATTAGAAAGAAGTGTGCAAACACAGCTCAAAGAAATTTCAACTATAGTTTGCAATCTTGCTGAAGGATTAAATGAGATGATACTTGAAAAGCGCTTAGAACCGAGCTTGAGACGTAGTAAGCACTATATACATGTTTATTAAAAATTATTAACACATTTTCCTGGAGCATAGGCAATATTTACACTTTTTAGGAAATAACATTCTGGGAAAAGTGGTGTGTGTGCTGGCACAGAGGATGACTTGAGACAAAAGGCGAACTCCCTTTGTTTTTGACGGACAGCAAAAGTTCACAGAGGAAACAGCCTTTGAGTGTGGCCTTGGAAGAAAAGTAAACAATGGAATCGGCAAACCAGGTTTTGTACAGGATCCTTCTGCTCCCAGCTAGAGTCTCGGGGTTACTGTACCATCTTTACCAATATGCCCACGCAATTCTTCCTCCATTCCTTTCTAGAGGTAAATGATGGGGGCTTCGAGGGGAAGCAGTCATGCAAGTCACTGGGGTTGCTTTGACTGAGGAATTTTAGATGGTCCCGCTCACCCTTCTCTAACACAGGATAAATAGCTTCGATGCCCATGGGCTGAGGTTTTCACTGGGCTCATTTCATTCTTCCTACTTAAGCAGGTGAGGAAAATAACAACAGCTAATATTTATTGAACGTGTCAGACATTGTTCTTAGTGCTCTGCATGTATTAATTAATTTAATCCTAACAGCAACCCTGTGAGTTTGGCATTTAGTAGTATTATCCCTAGATGAGTAAATTGAAGCACAGAGAGGTTAAGCAACTTGCCGCAAGTCACATAGCTAATAAGTGGTGGTGACATGCGTCAGCTGTAGATGATCTGGTCCCAGAGCCTGTGGCCTCATCAGTGCCCTGTGGGACTGGGACTGTCTTTCTGTTTGCGTCCCTGCTCCTTCATGAGATCGTAGATTCTAAGGCTGCATGTTTTGAGTTTGTAGTTTTTTTTCAAACAAAATGAAATTTCTAAAGACTGTCAGAAACTGAAAATCTGCAAAAATTCTAGAGCAGTGAATCAGAATATGAAATTATAGAACATTATAGCTGGAAAAGATGATAAAGCTCATCTGATTTGGCTACCACTTTTTATAGCTAAGGAAACTGAGTGATGTTTCATTTATGATACACTGTGAACCACAGGCACTGGCTGAACGCCAAAGAACGTTCCTCTCTTCGCACCTGTCCCCATGTGAACTTAGAATTAGGGCACCCGGAAGCCGGGAAGGGTTCAATGATTGCTCTTTGTCCATTTTCTATAGACCACCAAGGTCATTTTAAATTCTAATGCTTTGCTATAAAGCTCAATTTCCCCAGCTTGATTTTTTTTTTTTTTTGGATTCAAATGTAATAAAATTCATTTAAAATTTGCATTCTAAATCATAAAAATACACATATATGTAAACACAAAAAATACATTAAAATCAAGATTACACATAACCGTACATACTATCCAGAGCTAATAGCTGCTAACACATGGCTCTATTTTCTCCTAGAGTAAGATTAAACTTCTTTCTGAATTTTATTTTTCTAACAAAATCACCCTCAGACTAAGATCATACTTTTCCATTAACCTATCAGTAATGTTTTCTAAAGTAATTAAATATTTTAAAGGGAAAATTTGTCATGGCTACATAATATTTCATTTCCTAGATGCAGCATCGTCTTGTAATGTCTTCGTTTAGTGAATCCACTTGCTGTGCACTTTCCGCGCCCCTGGCTTGGGTGTGACGTCCCATTTCCCTCCGTATTTTAATGCCAGTGCAGATGTCACTGTCTATATCGAATTTTAAGCTTTGGTGCTGCCCAGGGCACCCTCACTGAGCCTCCAGAAATCAGAAAAGGGAAGGTTGTGAAGGTTCAGAAATACACAAGTAGGAGACAAGCAGGAAGGGTTATTTTTGCATTTTAGCCTAGAGGTGAAATCATCTTTTACGATGCAAATTTTTTGGTCACAATGATGTGTTCTTTTCTATACAAAAGCCTCATCAAGATCTCTGTGTATTTGTCATGTCAAATAAAGGTAACAAAGTATTGGATACAAATAGACTTGGATTTTAAACCAACTTCCTTAAATATTCACTCTGTATTCCTCTCCGGCTTCCTAGGAGGGATGTTATTAATGTACTCTTTACATCCTAGTCACCATGTTTTTATTACATAAACTTACTTTTTCCTTTCTATTGTTATGTTGTTTTGAAATTTTAGCATTAGGCACCTGTCCTGTATCGGTTATTGGGTAGCAGTCCCCATGCCTCTATTTTACCGTCTTTCAGAGCGTTCTGTAGTTTTGATTTCTGAATTCCTCCTCCCCTAGAAAATCGTCCTGAGTGAGTAGAAACACATCAGAATGTTTTGCTTTCTTGCTGGCTCTAGGCCAAAGACCACTCTCGGCCCTTGGAGGGACCTCAGGTCCTAGTCTGTGGCCCCTCCCAGGTCCCCTCCAATGACCCGGTGGCTGCTTCCCCAAGGCCGGCGGGACCGCGTCTGTGCTCAGAGCAACTCTCCTGGCTCGGGCCCTCTGGGCTCCTTCTCCACCAGGCTTCTCCCTGGGCTGCTCGTCTGTCTCCGCTGGGTCCAGTTTCAGCAAGAATCCCGCCAAGTCTGCTGAGAGAGAATCCCCCACCTGACACCTGAGCACGGTCCTCACCCCCGTCTTTGATGTCTCAGTCTCTGACCTGCCTTTAGCACAACTGTGGTTTGGTCAATTAGGCAAGAATCTCCCTTGGTAATTTTCTTCTCTTAGTAATTTTCTACCCACCGACACCCCGCCCTGCGCATTGGCGTAAGTCCCCAGTCGTCCTTGTTGTGCTCAGCGTTGAGCCCACTCCCTCTCCCTGCTGCAATGGTCTTCCCGAATGAAGTCTTCTTTTCCATTTTAACGAGAGTCAGAATAGCGCTTGCTTTACCGGCACTTAAGGGAGGCGTATGTTTCCTGTGGAGGACTCCCCTTCTAAACCAGGAGAGGTCCTGTGGATTAGAGTTAACTCACTGGAGACCATTAATGAAATCCGAAAGTCCTTCAGCCTTGCCGTATAAAGTGAGCTGCTCCATCACGTTCACGGGTCCCGCCCGGCTCAAGCACCCGAGGGGACAGGATTTTACAAGGGCCAGGGCCAGCGTCACCGGGAGTCACCCAGCATCTGCCCAGGGCCCTACTCCACCCTGCCCGATTCCTCTGCCCGGTGACACTCACCTGTGCCCTCTTCTAAAGGGCAGACATAAACTTGATTGGTAGTTGGTGCTGGCATATTTCAGTGGCATCTGGGAAAACTGTACACACACGATTTAGAGTAAGCCCTACGTTTAACTCGCGCCGTCACAATTTGCTGGCTACTGAGGTAAGTTGTTTAACCTCTCTAAATGAGTCTCGTCTGTCTCTTCTAAAAATGGAGACAATGACATCATTCTCCTGGGCTGCCGCGGGAACTGAGACCTTGACTGTCGGGAACAGAATGTAGCATCTGTATAGCGAAACTCCAGCAATGATAGTTATTATTAATAGTGCTATTATCACTATAATCTTACTTTGTTATGTTAGAGCCGGTTCCCCTCGGCCCCAGGAACAGAGAGGCAGAGTCACCGAGGCTGCAAAAAGGCAAAGGAGTTTATTGACTAGCCCCGGGCCAGGGTCCAAGTCCCAGAGCACCAACGCAGTGGCCTCTCCATGAACTAGGACCCCACCCTGGGGTAAAGGTTAAGCTTTTATACTTTTCTGTATGCTAGTTTTCACACGACACGTTAGTCTGCACACGACACACTAGTCTGCACACGGCACGTTAGTCTGCACACGACACGTTAGTCTGCACACGCCACGTTAGTCTGCACACGACACGTCAGTCTGCACACGACACGTCAGTCTGCACACGACACGTCAGTCTGCACACGACACACTGATCTGCACACGACACACTGATCTGCACACGACACGTTAGTCTGCACACGGCACACTGATCTGCACACGACACGTCAGTCTGCACACGACACGTTAGTCTGCACACGGCACACTGATCTGCACACAACACACTGATCTGCACACGACACGTCAGTCTGCACACGACACACTGATCTGCACACGGCATGCTGGTCTGCACACGACACGTTGGTCTGCACACGACACGTTAGTCTGCACACGACACACTGATCTGCACACGACACACTGATCTGCACACGACACGTTAGTCTGCACACGACACACTGATCTGCACACGACACGTTAGTCTGCACACGACACACTGATCTGCACACGACACGTCGGTCGGCACACGACACGTTAGTCTGCACACGACACGTTAGTCTGCACACGACACGTTAGTCTGCACATGACACACTGATCTGCACACGACACGTCAGTCTGCACACGGCACACTGATCTGCACACGACACACTGATCTGCACACGACACGTTAGTCTGCACACGGCACACTGATCTGCACACGACACGTCAGTCTGCACACGACACACTGATCTGCACACGACACACTCGTCTGCACACGACACACCGATCTGCACACGACACACTCGTCTGCACACGACACACCGATCTGCACACGACACACTCGTCTGCACACGACACACCGATCTGCACACGACACGTTAGTCTGCACACGACACGTCAGTCTGCACACGACACACTGATCTGCACACGGCACGCTGGTCTGCACACGGCACGCTGATCTGCACACGACACGTTAGTCTGCACACGACACGTTAGTCTGCACACGACACACTGGTCTGCACACGACACACTGATCTGCACACGGCACGCTGGTCTGCACACGACACACTGATCTGCACACGACACGTTAGTCTGCACACGACACGCTGGTCTGCACACGACACGCTGGTCTGCACACGGCACGTCAGTCTGCACACGGCACGTTAGTCTGCACACGACACACTGGTCTGCACACGACACGTCAGTCTGCACACGACACACTGGTCTGCACACGACACGTCAGTCTGCACACGACACGTTAGTCTGCACATCATCCCCCTTTAGTTTATTTGTTCTTTTAGAAGTGGCTGATCGCGTTGGCTCCTGATTGGTTGACTCTAAGCTTCGGGCCTTTCGCACTGGCGCCAGTTGTAGTTAACATCATCCAGAGGAAGAGGAGGGTCTCCGACGGGGAGGGGGGCTGTTGCTGCATACCTTCTAGGTTTTGGTTACAAGCGACACTGGGAACACACGCCCTGCACAAGCCGTTCATGCGCTGATCATGTCTTGCTCTTCTTATCTACTTAGTTGGTTGGAGGCCCCTGGACTCTCCAGCCCTTTATCAGGAAATAACTTGCGGTTCCCTCCCCGGGGCTTTGTTTTCCTTTACTTTAGTGAAGTACGCTAAGCACCAAGCCAGCAAGCCATATATACAGAAGCAGAACTAGGCTTCTCACATCCAGGAAGCCTAGCCTATCATGGAGTTACCTTTGCTCTTATCCCTGTTTTTCATTCTGATTAACTATATTTATTAAACAACTAAAAGCAAGCACAGTCACAGAAGCGAATAGCATCAGTTAGAATCAAAGAGAGCACACATTTTCCTACTATCAATTCCTGTTCTTCAGTTATGCATGAGGGTATTACTTATTAGTTTGTGATAACATTGCTTATCTTATAAATATCAGAGGACAAGGACTGGGTATGTGTTTTTTTGTTGTACTTGTGTACACTTTTACTATGAGAATTGATAAATTCTTTAAATATTACTTAAAATATTAACCAACTAAATCAGTGGTTCTCAACCTGCTTTATTTCTAGAAACACATGACAAAAGATATTCACAAATAAGACAAATGCCCCGGGATATACCTAGGATTATAAGCAAGTATGGGTATAGTAGCTGTAACTTCAACCCTTTCTCTGCTACTTTGAATTTGCATTTCAGAAAGCAAATGGGTGAGATTGGTGTTTTTATAGGACTACCTGGAATCCGTGCTAATTAATAAAAAGTGCTGTAATAAAGTTCCAGTGACATTCATTTTTCACAAGTGATATGGAGACATTCTTAAGATGGAGGTCCTTTGAGCTAGAAGATAGATTTTGGTGAATAAATGTTTTATTTTTGATCTTCTTTTGCTTCAAAATTAATGAGGATTTACTTTCTGTATAGTTTAGAGCTCAAGGCTATCCAAAGGCTAAATGCCCCAGCAGGGAAGAATACTTAGCGAATTCATTCATTATCTGTTTACATTTTAATAACCAGTAAGGCGCTGTGCTCTGCTTTCTACCACCAGTGTGAACTAAGGCAGGAGCATTCATTTAGGCTGAGGCTGGCTTCCTAGAGTGAAATTCCAAAAGAGTTTCCTGTATTATTAAGCCAATGAGCCAAGGAACGTCTATTCTCTAAACAATTAGCTTTCTTAAATGAAGTGCAGGAAGAAAGGCGATCCATGAATTCATTATTTGTTCTTCCTGGGTGCAGGCGTTAGCTGGCATTAAATAGCTCTTTGCCTTGTGACATATGAGGTGTGATTCAGAAGGAAGAGACTGATTGCTCCCAGTCACCCAGGAAATCAATCACAGCCCTTTATAGTTACGCCCTCACGCTCATTTCTCTTTATGGGGGAATACGTTTTACTCTGAAAGTAGAAAATTGTGGGTTTTATTTGTTCCTGCAATTTTTGACAATTTATACATTGCATTTCGAATTCTCGGTTATCAATATCTTTTATTAGCCATCGTTTGACTTAGATAGTATACAGAAACATCCAGATGCCACCCAAATGAAAACTGGCAGTCTCTCGAACGGTGCAATTCGATTTCAGCAACTATAAATCAGGACCTGCGGCTGCGATCCTGGTTCCTTCTGCTGTTTGTACGTTGCCTCTGCTTTCCTAGCTGGCCCGTCTGCTCGCAGGCGACATTTATGGCCTCACCCAGGAGAACTGACGTGAGCAAAGAAAAGGAAATATTAATACTTCCACCAGTTTCAAATTAATTCAAAATTGATAGTTAAAAACTTTCATAAAATGTCCAGTGTGATACTGGAAACGGTTGCGTAGAACACAGGACTTAAATGCTATCTCTGTTACTTCTTTGGAACCTGGGTTTTCAGTCATTAAACACCTATGGGTCTCACTGTACCCACCCACAAAACTGTGATATGGATTCCACATGAGCATCAGTGTTACAAGAGAAACGGAAGACGGTGTCAAAGTTTCTGGCAAGTGGAAATAGTTACAGGAAAAGTGGCCAAGTTGTCAGGCACATGAACTCTGGAATCAGACTGCTTGGGCTTAAGACCCAGCTCCAGTACTTATTGGGGTTATGACCTTGGTCACAGCGCCTTAGTCTTTGTTCCTCAGTTTCCTCATCTACAAAATGACAATGAGTACCTGTAGTGCTATGACATGTATATATTTGGTTTTGCCCCACGGTCCCTGACTCATAACCCCCATAACCCTTGTTATGAGGTTAGGGGGCATCAGGCCTCAGGAAACATAATCTCCGTCTCTGACCTTCCCCTGCCCTCCCTTCACCACCCAAGGCAGGACGCTAATCTGCTTGTGGGTCAAAAGACCCTCGTTCCAGAGGGGCCCTGCCCCCTGCCCTGGAGGAAGGATGCTACACATAGAGGCCGGGAAGAATCTGAACAGACAGGCCTTGCTGGGTTTGGATCCTGTGCTTTTTGCTCAGTAACATTTCTAAATAGTTGTCAATCATGCCTGCCCAATGAAGCCTCCATAACACCCCAAAAGGACAGGGTTCAGAGACTTCCGGATAACTGACCACGTGAGGGTGCTGGAGGGGGCCTGGGGGGGTGGCGTGGGAGCTCCATGTTCCTCCCCCCGTACCCCGGCTGGCATCATCCTTCATCAACAGTATCCTTTATAGTAAACTGGTAACGTTTCCCTGAGCTCTGTGAGCCGCTCCAGCAAGTTAATGGAACCCAGAGAGGGGCCACGGGAACCCCAGCTTGAAGCCGGTTGGTCAGTTCTGGGGCTGGTGGGAAGTGGGGGGCTGGGCGGGGTAGATAGTGTCGACAGTGTTAGAATCGATAGTGCCGTCCAGGTAGATAGTGTCAGAGTGGAATGGAAGCAGAATTGAGTCAAACCTTTTTGGCACCAGGGACTGGTTTCATGGAAGATAGTTTTTCCACCGACCGGGGTGCAGGACGGAGGTGGAGGATGACAAGGGCTGGGGGGCTGTAAACGCAGATGAAGCTGCCCTCGCTCTCCCACCCCTCACTCCTGCCGTGCGCCGGGTCCCTAGCAGGCCACGGTCTGGTCCCCGTCCCCAGTCGGGGGTTGGGGGCTGCAGAATTAGAGGACACCCAGCCGGCGTCCCCTGCTTGGTGTGTGGGGAAAACCCCCACACTTGGCCACAGAAGTCGTCTTCCCTGTTGGTGACTGTTGTTGTGGTCCGAGAGCAGAGGAAAAACACAGACACGGTTTGGATTGTTTTTTCCACCAACGGTTCCTCACAGTCAGGATTAAATAAGTTAAATGTATGGAAACCACTTAAAACAGTACCTGGGGCATTGTAATAACTATGTAGGTGTTTGCTATGAATATTATTAATATTGTTATTGCCATGATAATTATTACATCTTTTCAAAACATTTATTCCCCAAGTCGGTCAAACGGAAAGTCATAGTAACGGGCTTCCGGCTTTAGTTTGTATTTCCTGGGATGTCTCATCGTTCCTGGCTCTTCTTAAGCCACCAAGCAGCATCCGGGAAAATCATCTGAGGGAGAAAACAATCAATATCCTCACAGCATTTGGGGTTATCTATTCTCTTATTCTCAGTCACCTCAAGTCTTCTTTCTGCAATAATATACTTCACATAAACTGAGAAAGCAGTTGGGAAACTTCTAACGTGCATATCTGCAAACATACATGCGATCTAGGCGTGCTTATGTGTGAAGGGCTTGGCAGACAGTATCTCGTTTAATTATCCATTTATATTTTAATCATACAACAATCCCATGGATACAGGACACAGAAAGGAAAACAAAACAGGGCTCTAATGACTTTTTCAAAGTCACACAGCAGGATGGCTACTTGCAGCCACATCTGCTGGAATCTTCCTCAGGCCTGGGAGTCGGCTGGCAGCTCGGGAAGGGGGTCCTGTTTGTTTAGGGCGAGAGCCGGTCGTGACCAGTCCCCCCAGGCCTGAGGGGCCAGCGTCCCTGTTGTTCCCATGGTTCACTTTTTCTGCATTCACCCTGCCCTGGTGAATGGACAGTCTTGTTACTATGTTTTAAGTGCCTGATGTTAAGCCCGGCGAGGGTTTTCAATAATCGTCTGCCCATTTCTAATAAACTTCTCCAAGGAGATTTCTGTTAGTTCTAGGATTTGAAAGGAGTCAGCCATTCCTGTCCTAGTTTTCAGGAGTCAGAATAAAGGATCTCAAACATCTGGTACCTGAATCCTCTGAACAGGCTGCTGGAGTAGGTAGAGATGTTTTGGAAGCAAAACAGAGGGGAAAATTAGCTCCAGGTTCAGTTGCCATCAACTTTGACCTTAGAAAGATGTCATGACCTGGACTCCATGGCACTAGAGATTCCGCAGCTGCGGGCTGTCAGAATGTGCCCCTGGCCAACAGACAGCGAGGACCCCCGTGGCTAACTGAGGTGCTCAGAGTTAAAATAGAACCAGGAGGCTGTGGCTGGTTGAGGGACAGTCAGTACTTAGTGTTCTCAAAAAGATGCTGTAGAAGTGCCTCGGGGCCTCCTTTTCTATCATCAGGCCAAGCCGGTTCCTGCTGTCAGAGCTGAGATAGACTGAAGTTCCCCACCTGCCCACCAACAGACCACCTGGCACCAATCAACTGACCACCTGGAACCAGCCAATTAAAGGAGACTGGTGGCCAGACGCAGTGGCTCACGCCTGTAATCCTAGCACTCTGGGAGGCCGAGGCAGGTGGATCGTTTGGGCTCAGGAGTTCGAGACCAGCCTGAGCAAGAGCGAGACCCCATCTCTACTAAAAGTAGAAAGAAATTAGCTGGACAACTAAAAATATATAGAAAAAATTAGCCGGGCATGGTGGCGTATGCCTATATTCCCGGCTACTCGGGAGGCTGAGGGAGGAGGATTGCTTCAGCCCAGGAGTCTGAGGTTGCTGTGAGCTAGGCTGATGCCACGGCACTCTAGCCTGGGCAACAGAGTGAGACTCTGTCTAAAAAAGAAAAAAAAAAAACTTAAAAGAGACTGGTGATTTGAGTTTAAAGATCATCCAGTCAACACCTGTGTTCCTCACTTCCCTGCCTCCTCTCCCCTGCCCCGAGGTTTTTGCCTCTATACTCTCCGACTCAGAGTGTGCATTTCACACCAAGGCCTGCATCTCCCCAGTCTCCAGATTGCCTTTAGGAAATAAAGTTCTCTTTGCCTCCACAGATCTCATTGGGTTTTTTTGCTAACAAGGCTTAGAAATGATCATAACTTATTTGAAGTGCAGTTGTTTAGGTTCCAGATAAAACTAATGAACCATTTGCTGGCAAACATGGAACATTTAAAACATCCTAATACTCATCTTGAATTTTTATAAAAGTTAATCATTTGAGCTGAACTCATTTCTATGATAAGCATTGCAGTTGAGAACTGGGGATTCAAAGCAACGCAAAACCCAACAGTAAATTTTGTTCTTTGTACACCAGGTTAAAGTCTCCTCTGTGGCCTTTAAAAAAAAAAAAAATCAGTTGATAAACAAATATATCAGCAATGTTTTTGGGGGTGTGTGCTTTCAAGCATTTATAATCTTTAGCTTTCAATGGGCAAATCAAAAAGTCTAAGGCCCAAAGGATGAATAATCAGGAAAGCATTTTCATTTCGGCGTTCTTGCAGCTAATTTCCTTTACAAAATAGCAAGAGGAAGAGCTTAAATACAACTAGGTACAAGTTGGCTGGCTCAAATCTTTGATGCACAGCAATAAATTCTAAGTTTGCTCTAGGTCTAAGTCAAGTTAGTCATCCTTTGAGGGCCACGTAACACATTTTGTGTTGACAATACCCTACACAGTGGATCAGGACAGTGGTGATCATGAAAATCTCCCAGGACCTAAGTGGTGGGTGAATGTCCAAACCTAGTGCAGTGTATTTATTAATCCACCCTGTCAAGCTTTCTCCCAACCTTCCTGCCAGTAGACACTTATGCAAAATAGCTGTGGTTTCATTCAGAATCAGTTACATTTCTGATTCATGATATTGAATATAAACTAGTGGCATTATTGGCCTAATTATGCCCCCAACCCCGCTCCCCATTAAATTTATATGTTGAAGTCCTAATTCCTGGTAGCTCAGAATGTGACCATATTTATAGATTTTAGAGATAGGATCTTTAAAGAGGTCATTAAGTCAAAATTAGGCCATTGGATCAAATGGTAGGTCTACTTTTAGTTCTTTGAGGTATCTCCATACTATTAATACTTTCCACAGAGGCTGTACTAGTTTGCAGTTTGAATAGAGTTCATAAAATAATTTCCTTTATTTCCTATTTATTTTGACATTCTTTAAATGTGATGTTTTAGAGACCTTATTAAACCCATCTGTCCTTCTTCTATAATCTTTTCTTTGCCACTCTTGGCTAATGTATTCGACCATGACATATCTCTGCCAATGATTTTCATTTCTAAATTTCTTCCCTCATCATGTTCATCACGCTTCTGCTTGCCATTTTAAATAACTGTTTTATACCACCAGCAAGGTAAACATATTCACCTCGATAGCTTTTGTCTTTACAATTCTAGGTAATCTTTTATTTAGTTTCTTAGAATGAATTTTATTTTTATTAATTTTTCTGCTTATAGAAGACATCGATGATTTTTACTTCTAAGAATGATATCCTGGTAATTCAAACCAACATTTCTAAAGAGGAAAATTTTTAGGAGTTGACAAAAATACTATAATGAATCACATCTCTAATAAGTTAGTAAAGTATTGACAAGCTAAGATCTGCAAAAAACAGTTGGGAGCCAGAAGTAAAGGGAACAGCATCTTCCATGTATTGAAGGAAAACACTGCCAAGCCCGACTTCTACACTCAGTGGAAAACATCTTTCTGGATTCAAGATGTGCTAAAGGCATTTCAGAAAGTGAAAACTGATAAAATTTCTCAACAGCATAGTCACATGAAGGGAAATACTGAAGGATATTCTTCAGGGAAAAGAATCCACACAGATAAAGAAATGGAAATGTAGGAAGAAAGGAAGAGTAACAGTAGGTAAGTTTCCTACTAGTGTGTAAACTCACAAGAGCTAAGATCTTGGTTTTATTCACTAATATCTTTCAAGCACCCAAAATAGTCTCTGCCCATAGCAGAAACTCATTAATACTTGGTTAATGAATGAATATTCCTTTTTTAAAGAAAAAATAGAGAGCCTGTTATGTAAAGCTAGTATTCTATAGTTTTCTTTTTTTCCCACTAACATCACAAACAGATTTATATGTGGTACCTATAGAGGTAAGATTTTCAAGGCTATTATCTAGATCAACGCAGAGTAATTTAATTATTTCTCCATGTGAGGACATTTTGGCTATTTCCTAATCTAATTTCAAAAACTATTGCAATTAATATTCTTAAACCCTATCTTTTAATTCTTAAAGTTGTATCATCTAAAAGTTAAATTAATAGATCAAATAGTACATATAATTTAAATTTTGATGCATATTAGGAAACTCCCTTCCAAAAGGCTTAAATTAATTTATACTCCTACTAATTTTATGGGCGATTATTACATTCTAAACTATAATTTTCTTCCCATCTTTGCCTCCAGGAGAGAGTCTTAAATACATCACTTACTATTCTAAAATTATCTCTTTATTGCAAGATCAGGAGGAGGTAGTGCAGTGTGTTAGAAAGAGAGCACAAGCTTTGAAGTCAGTTACAACTGGGCTTGAATTTGGGATCTATAATTTGCTAGATTATTTTTGCCAGAGGTATAGTTCGTTTATGGAACAAGTCTCTCAAATTCCCAGAGCCACCATTCTGTAAAACAAGGAAACTAAAATCTCACCAACATTATTTCAAGACTTACAGAAGATATTTTGAACATGACTAGTCACAGAATGCATGGCAAAATCAATCTATAAAAATATATCATTTTCATATTCGCCCTATTTTCAATAAAAGAGATGATATTGTCGCTGCACTAAAAGTGACTTTCTGATGTGGTCTTGAGTGATCCTTGGTTCGATGTCTCCTTAGTAATTATTTCTTCCTCCTAGTTTTTAGCAAAATCCAGATTTGTCCTTAGGAAATCCAGTCCTCTTTTCCTGTGTGACAGTCGTGTGATTTGGGTGAGAGGCAGCTCCATCTCTAGCCCCTGGACCCACACGGATGGACGTGAGCAATAGGCAGATTGCAATCCCTGCTGCCACAGTCCTGGGTTCAAGGATGCTCAGCAGCGGGTCCACGCCAGGACCAGGCTCTGGTAACAGCTGTTGGTCCACCTTGGTCCAAACTGACCAGGCTCTGGTAACAGCTCTTGGTCCACCTTGGTCCAAACTGACCAGGCTCTGGTAACAGCTGTTGGTCCACCTTGGTCCAAACTGACCAGGCTCTGGTAACAGTTCTTGGTCCACCTTGGTCCAAACTGACCAGGCTCTGGTAACAGCTCTTGGTCCACCTTGGTCCAAACTGACCAGGCTCTGGTAACAGCTGTTGGTCCACCTTGGTCCAAACTGACCAGGCTCTGGTAACAGCTGTTGGTCCACCTTGGTCCAAACTGACCAGGCTCTGGTAACAGCTGTTGGGCCACCTTGGTCCAAACTGACCAGGCTCTGGTAACAGTTCTTGGTCCACCTTGGTCCAAACTGACCAGGCTCTGGTAACAGTTCTTGGTCCACCTTGGTCCAAACTGACCAGGCTCTGGTAACAGCTGTTGGTCCACCTTGGTGCAAACAAAGTGAAACTCAGAACTGTTATTTGCCAGTTGTGGACAACTACACTCTTGCTACAAAGTGTGAATGGAGACCACAAATAACAACCATCTATTCACATTTTGCAATGAAGGAAGACAGACTCAGGGAGAAGGCACAGTTAAAAAAAAAATTAAGCTGGGAAAATTACTAAGAAATTGATTACTCTTCTTGTTAAATAAAATGGTAAGAAAAAGGAAAACCTTAAGTTTTCTAGCTCAGCTCTGTGGCTCTCTTTGCATTTTCTCTCAGCTCTCACTTCTCCGCCAAACTTCACTAAAAAGGGTTTCTTTCCACTTTGTTGATCATCGCTTTCTTTGGAAACTCGAACAGCAACTGTGTTTCACACAAGGACATCATCTCCCTTCGGGTCCCCTGCCCGGCTAGAGTGAAGTTACTGCAGCGTCTGGATTTGCCCGTCCGGTGGAAGGAACCGGAGGGAGCTATTTGCAGAACTGGTTTGTAATTTCGGAGCACAGCCTAAATGCCTGGGAAGGTCACATATGGGGAGCTCTCATATCCTCTGTGAATAAAAAAATAGTAATAGAGGCTAAAATGTATGGGTTTCGTACAATGCACTCTTGTATATTGAGATGGTCCTCTTGCAACTGTGTTATGAAGTAGGCACTATAATTATCCCCAGTTTACATTTGGGTAATTGAGATTTAGAAAATTTAAATAACTTGCCCAAAGCCGCACAGTTAATGATAAGAGATCAGGAAAGCGTCATAGAAATGAGTGATTTGAACTTAATAAAACCTCTAATTATTTTGGGGATATTCAAAAGCCTTTCAGAACTCAACGATTCAGTTAAACCTTCCTTTCATTCACAGTGAGACTAGTAACCGAGAATAATTCTTTGCTGTATAGATATTTCCATCTTCTAGATGGCTTAGATTCCAGGCCATGCCTTTGGAACTGGCATTACTCACTGTAGACAGCATTTGAAAGAAAGCCTCTTTCAGAAATAGACATGTCCGTTCTAGGAGTAAAAAGAGACTTCGGGAAGTTGATTGCAAAAGCTGTCGAGTTAGGAGTTGAAGTGAAAAGTCAGACCCTTTCAAGGCCCGTCTGGAATCACGTCTCTGCAGCATCCTGCCAAGGACTGTCGTTTACATGGAAGTTTCCAGTTTAAGCGGCTGTCTCCTCTGCGGGCTAAGTGGTGTGAGGCCAGGACTATACCTTATCAACCTTTTTTTCCCTGCAAGTTGCTAAGCTTAAATAGTTAATACCTCTGTTTTTTATATCCATTATCTCATTTGATTTCTAAAACAAAACTGTGATGTAGCTGGGAACAAGTTTTTGTTTTTTGTTTTTTCAAATGAGGACACTAAATTTCCAAAAACCACCCAGCGAATGACGGAGGGGACCTAGGTTTTGGATCCAGGTCTTGTCACTTTAAGATCAGATTCTTTTCACTATGCCAAACTTTCTCAGATTAAGGCAGACCCACAACTAAATAGGGATACAGAATAGATCTCTTCAAGTCAAATAAAACTGTTAGTAATGCTTCAGCTATCTACAGTAATGGTGAGTGCATGGCTTGATGCTTCTGTCTTCTTGTATTATGGTAGGTTTATTCTACTGTGTCAAGGTCATGGCTTCAGTTTCTATGTGAGAGAGTCGTGTTTGCTCTGTGCTAAGTGCCTGGGCTGTGGTCCTGATCCAATCAACCACTGAAGAAGAGGATCCATACAAAATGCCTAACACGTAACAGGTGCTTAACGGATGTGCTGCTTTCTTCATCCAGTAAAACCATGGTTTTATTCAAATCTCCTACCCTCCTATATTAAGATAAGGTTTGCTCAACTAACATTACCATTCACTTGGTCAATAAATATTTTAAATCATTTTATTTTTTAAGAACTGTGCTGGGATTGATGCAAAAAGAGAAATCAAGCTTCATTTCCTAATGGAGAATCATCATGATCCAACTAATTTCTATTCCCTAAATGCAACGGGACTTCTGCGGTAGACTTCCTCTCTGGAGAACGGCTAGTTGGTTTTCCAGACTATAAAATAGTGAGCAAAACGTGTTCTGAAAATACTATCGCCTGGACAGTTTTCTTCTCTTTTAGAGACCCAGGAGAAAGAAATGGCATGAAGGAATTACCCATTGAATCAGACTTTAGGAGTGTATGCAAGTGAAAGCTCTCAAAATCGCCTTATATTTTTTCTTTGGGAATGAAGTACCGGCAGTAATTACATTAAAATGTTTATTGATTATCTTTTATGTTAAGTGTCTTTTGTGCTTGTTACTGGAAGGCTTTAGGTTGTGAATACACAAAGACACATTGCATAGATTTTCCATATTTAAGACATTTATAAACTTGTTGGAAACTCCCTTTTCTTCTTTCCCTGATGTTTTCTAAAGTATAGCATTGTTTCTAAATAAAGCAGACTCATTCAACATTTAGTGAAAAATTTCTATATGCCAGATACTATATTATGAAATATAGTAGTATAAAAAATTAAAAACATCCTGAAACTTGTAACCTTGTGATAAGAGAAAATTATATGGCCAAAAATATGGGGAATGATCATCAGAAATACAGACACACCAAACAGGTGACAAAAAGGGTGATTGATTAATATCCATTCAGAAAATGAACATCAACTGAATTAGATCTGAAATCAAATAAGCCACATTCGTTTTGGTTTTCCCCTTCCCTCCATATTGCATATTGATGTAGTCCCTGTTTTTCTTTCTTACTTAGTAAATTGACTTAGTATATTTATATTATTTCCATTATTGCTCTATTATAAATCAGCCTCCTTGATTTGAAATATATGGGAGGAGAATTATTTATATATTACAATATTTTGGTTTTTACAAGCCTTGTAAATACAGGCTTCTGTGAGTCCAGATCAGACCACAACATTGACTGATTCAAACAAAACTCCACAAAACAGCAACAATAATAAACAAAACAACAAGAACAAATTTCTCAGATTCTTCAAATATGTTCCTTTAAGGCACCCCAAGAGTCTAACCTGTCTGGACGACCAACAAAGTGGAAGATGGCACCATAGAGCTTTGCTAGAGGTCGTTTAACCAGAAACATTTGTTTTTGTTTTTTTACAAAAGGATAGACCCTACTTTATAAGGTTCCTTCTAGCATTTGAAACTAGTTTAAATGTAAATGTTACATTAATACATTAAATTCTACATGGTCCTGTGGCAGAAATATAAATTTGTCAAAACTTTGGTTAGACAAGAGGGTAGATGAGAAGGAACCCTGGTATTTCCCTTGTGCTATCTATCACCTGTTTTTTTTTTTTTTTAAATTAAAACTTGGTCTGGAAAATAAACTATTTTGGAGAGGAAACTGATAATCCCTTTCCAGGAAACAAATAGTATTTCCATTAAGATGCAAAAATAATGGAACTCGCCCTTTTTCTAGTAAAGTAGTAACCTAGTTATCCACAGTACTGCCAGTCAAGAGTCTAACAATAATGTTTTTCTAATCATAGGTGATTGTCACAGTGAGGAAATGGGACAGAATCCGGGCCAATTGCATTCCCCAAGTGGGTGCCACAGAGGACAGTGATAAAGTGTGTTATGTGATATTTCAGGATTAATGCAGAGGTCTGTAGGAACACAGAGATGCTTGACCCGGGCTCACCAAATGCATAATCAGATCCAAAGACCACTGGGGAAAAAAAAAAGAAAAGAAATCTGGCATTAAACTATTCCAGTGTTGCCTTTACTCCCAAGTACCCAGTATTCACTGCTTCCGGAAGTTTCTGTTCTTGAATACAGTAACTGGAGAGAGGTAAACAGGGAGATGCTCCAGATGTTCTTCTACTTCCTAACCTCTTCTAATCTTCTGATGACTTCATCTTACTTCGTAGAATTGACTTCTGTACTTCTCGATCTAGGGGAGGCCAGAGTGAGAGGAGAGGAAGAAACTACAAGCAGAGTATGGAAAAGGATTTTCATTTTTGAGAAACAAAGAGGCTGGAAAAAGTATAATATGTTTATTTTGGACAAATGAGATGAAAGGCTTCAGTGGAACTGAGGTAAACATTATTTTATAATGCATAGTGCATCTGTGCTAATAAAGGGATATAAACTTTAATTTATTTTGAAAATATAGTCACAGTTTGCTTAAGAATGCAAGAAGAAATAAGACTTTTCTTTGGGAAATAACCTTCTGATAATTGGAACACTTTTGAAAATGCAAGCCACTCAAAATACCCTGATTCCAGCAATAAAATATGCTTGTTTAATTATATACTTGCTCAGCTACTTTAAAAAGCATACTTTTCTGACAATTGAGAAAACCCAGAAACTGGACATCATTAACCTTGAATGCCTGAGGGCACAAGTTATTTATGCTTAGTATAAAACAATTGAATCCAAGTCTAGACGCTTGGGAACAATTAGAGAGGAAGATGTTTATTTTCCATATCCTATGATGTCTTTGGGGAAAATTTTGACTTCCATTTTAAAATCAAAACAAAATCCTCTCTAGATTTTTCTGGTCACCTAGCTTCATCTCTCATCTTCACCTCGTTTCATCTTTCATCTCACCTTTTATTCACTGTTTCCATATGCTCACTTCTGTTCATTAACTCAAATGAATGAATCTTTCTTCAGACATGAATTTAATTAGTTTCTCTGAAGCATTTGATGTAATCTCTCCTTCACCTGGTTTTCAGACGCCATTCTCTCTGATTTTCAGTTTTGTTTTCTCTTATCTTGGTCCACTCCATATTATTTCTTTTCAATTCAATTTGATTTGTATCCACACACACCCACCGTCACTCAGAGGACAATGTAGACATGCCAACTAATCTAACATGCGTGTCTTTGGGATGTGGGAGGAAAGCGGAGGACCCTGAGAAAACCCACACAGACATGGGGAAAACACGCCAACTCCACACAAACGGTAGTCTCAGCTGGGAGTTAATTATTTTTTTTTTTTTTGGTCATCACACATAACAATACAGTGTAGAAATGGTCTGCTTTTGTAGTGCGACAGCAAAGAAAGGCAAGCTTCCAGAGGATTTCTCTTCTGATGCTCATTTAATTCATGTGGTGCCCATCTAGCCAGCTTCTTTACCTCGCCCATTTGTTTCAAATGATCCAATATCATTGGAATAGTCACGTCAGACCTTGCTGTTAATTCTCGTGTAGGTTGAGATGGATTCACTTCCACTACAGCTTTCAGCTCACCACTATCCACCTTGGTCTCAGGTCGCCCATGTGGCTCATTTTCAAGATCAGAGTCACCAGAATGGAACTTCCCGAACCGTCAAAGTATTGTGCGTTCATTAGCCACGTCCTTCCCGAACACTTTGTTGATATTTAGATCTGTCTGTACTACATTGGTTCCATGATGGAACTCGTATTCAAAAATAACATGGATTTTTGACTTATCCATGGTTTCACAAAAATCTCTCTAAAATGGACTGTGTCTGTTCTCAATCCCGCCACCCTTCAACCTTTACAACACGGCTGTTTAAAGGTTCTGGAGACTCTATTCCAGCAGGAGGGATCTGTCAGATCGGCTGATGCCAGAACAGGAGTGGGGTTTCTCACTGGTGGAACAGCCTTTGGACAACGAGGGACTGGATGTGCAGTGGTCACGGCAGTGGCACTGCCACCTGGGACTTCAGCCCAGGACGCTGAGTTGCAGTTACCAAGAGGAAAAAGGTAAACATCCAAGTGTGCTTTTATGATTGTTCACGCACATAGTGTCACTTGAAAGAAAAGGCGCCTCCTGACAGTAGGAGATAAGAACACGAAGTGTGCCACTGAGTGATGGCCTCGATCCAGGCTGTGGCTGAGCCCGAGCAGGTGGCCGGCAGGGCAGAAAGAAGGCAGGCTGCCAGAGCTGCTAAGGAGGCCACTGGAGGCGATTTTTTATTTGAAAGCCATTGGAGGCAACGTGTTCTCTGGGCCTTGATGCCCCGACTAGGTTTAGACCCCCTTTAAAGCCAAAGACTGGGACCCTCCATTTGGGATGGCAGAGCTAGGTGGACACAGGTTCTCAAGGACTTGCTCTCCTACTTGAAGTTTTGGTTCGGCCTCTTTTGAGGCACTTACACACGTTAGGGGTGAGATGCTTTAATGGATTTGGGGAGCGAGATGGAAAATGTATGAGAAGCGTAAACGGAAAGACGTGTGATTTGAAATACCTGGGCCAAACTGGAAGACTATATTCATAATGGACAAAGAGTTTGCGTCTGGAATTTGTAAAAATGTTGATGTATCAATGAAAAAGAGACGAACAACTCAAAAGATAATAAACTAGGTAAGTTTTCAAGAAAAATAAAACAAAAATATTTCATCTGTCTTATAATAAAGGAAATGAAAATTAAAAAGAAAAACATCTCACAATATCAAAAGTTTAGAAACAGAGTGTTCCTATTTCCTGTCCTCTAAGTGGATGGAATTAACTGTGAGAGTGCAAATAAAGCATTGCACATGGTGTTACCTATGTTCTGTCGAAGCAAATATGAGCGTATCCAGCCAAGCTTAAAACTGCAAAGGGCCTGAAGTTAGCATTTTTAGGAGAAAAACAGTGTGAGTGTGACATTTGCTCCCCATTATCCTTTAAAGAATTAAAATCACACAGAGAGAGGCTCTTGCTCCCATCAGCAAGAAAGGCAGCGCCCCGCCAGCTTGCCTGTCAGCCCCGCCAGGGACGTTTATTACTCTCTCTGGGGGGCTCTCTCTAGGGTGGGGCCCTCACCTCCCGGGTAAGACGCTGCCCTGATTCTGATGGACTGGTCTTATTCTCTCTGTAAATACAATTTTATTCATCAGACGCATTAGACTTGTGCCAAATTTCAGTTTCAAAACTATCAAGAAAATGTCTATCATCAAGTTTACAATAACAAGATGGTTTATTAAGATTCTATGGTAAGCTGATTATTTTCTCAGTCCTCAGAAAACAAATTTTGCTGTGATTACTCGTTTGAAAGTGTAAATCGTATCGCTCAGTTGTTGGAAAAACATGGCCCCGGTTCTCTCCTTAGATGTCTCACGTCACTTTATATTATGTATTAGGGTGACCCTGAGGCATTCTCAGCCCTTCACTATTTGCCAAAATGGAAAATGAGTGGATGTTATAAATATCACCAGTGTCACCCTAACAAGGTGGGTGGGGCAGTTGAGTTTATTTTCATTTGCATATCTTACAACCTTTATTATAAAACATTTGATCAGCTATAATTATACAGTGCATTTGTTCCGTCAACTAGAAAGAATTCTAGCCTGCTGAGTAGAACAAGAAATTAATGACAATACCCAATACTCTTAAAATGCATCTAAATGCCATAAACAGGAGTATGTGTGTTCTAGAAATGCAAGGCCAATATGGCTAATGTGGGCTTCTAAACCAACCAAGCCAGTGCTTAGAAAAGAAACTATGAACGGAGACTACATCATGCTTTATGAGTTAAACATTTAAAAAAAAAAAAAAAAAGGTAATTTTTTAAAAACAAAACTAAAAGCAATTTTAGCCCCGGGAATTATATACAATAGGCAGAGCTTTTACAATGCTATTAAGCAAAGAGAAATACTAGAGAGAAATAAATAAGAAACATGAAACTAATATTGGCTCTAATATGTCTAAGAGCTCTGACATATTTAATTCTCTTTTATGTTTATCTTTAATACATATATAAAAAGAGAACTTGGCAAAGTAACCATGTTAAAATAATAAAGACATATAAAAAACACAAACTTATTTTAAAGGGAAATGCATATAAATCTTGAAGTTTATCCAAATATGATAAAAGCTTACCAGTGAATGGACTTTAAGCAATTGAAAGTTTGATGGTAATTTAGAGAGAAGAGTTATGAATTGAGGTAGATAAGAAGAATTACTCTAATGGGAAAATGGAAAGCCCTCAGAAGATACTGAAATAAATATGTTATAATGGGAAAAACCTTCCACATTCTGCAGGCCAATAGAAATGTAAACATTTAGCACCCACAGTACTAAAATAATAAACCTCCAAAAAATCCAAATTTATTAAACCTTGTATAATTAATAGAGTAGAAATTACACAGTATTTGGATTTCTTTAATCTTTTTGATACAGGAAATGACATTTTATTTTTATTTTAGATCTAATGAGTATTACAACATAAGCTATAAACTTAGTTGGAAGCTGTAAGTCAAAATAAAGTGAGTGAGGAGAGAAGAGTCTAGTTATATTCTGAGGCCCTGAATTGCTTAGAACTGATTAATTTGTATGAGAATAAAAAGTCTTCCATGGCAAAGTGATAAACCAGAGTTGATTCATCATTCTTTTTTTTTTTTTATGGTATAAAATACAATTTTATTAGTAAGAACAACTCTGGGCATTCAATTGTCATTATTGTCATTCTGTTGTTTCTTTTACACTGTTGTTATTTTCTTAATGTTTTAAAAATAATAAAATACAATTATAACTTTTGAAAAACATGAATTTAGGAAATCCAGAAAAATTTGAAAAGAATAAAAATTATTCATCATTTGGTAATTTAGAGATAACCATTGTTACAATTTTGATACTTCTCCATTCTGTATTTTCCTTTTATAGTACATGTCTTTTTATATACATGTATATATATACACACATATATTTACACATATAAAATTTAACATTTTCTTATCTTCGATTTTTTTTTCTTTATTTCAGCTTATTGTGGGGGATACAAAAGTTCCGGTTACATACGTTGCCCATGTACCACCTGTCCCCCCAAGTCAGAGCTCCAGGCGTGTCCGTTGATTCATCATTCTTGAATTAATATTTTGTAAGGCAAAATTAAGGGGATAAATCTCTCCTGCCCTAGATGATGAGAAAAACCAGCAGAGCAAGAGAAGTTAATTTATGACATCATTTCTTTTCTTTCTCCTTTTAAGGTGAATCAGACAACAGTATACACTGGGAAAAAGAAGCCCCGTTCAATAATTGGTGTTGGGAAAATTTGATAGCCACTTGCAGAAGATTGAAACAGAATCCATCTCTCACCACTCACAAAAATTAATTTGAGATGGATAAAAGACTTAAATGTGAGGCATGAAACCATAAGAATTCTAGAAGAAAATGTTGGACAAACTTTCCTAGATATCTGGCTAGGCAAAGAATTTGTGAAGAAGACTCCAATGGCAATCACAGCAACAACACAAATAAATAAATGGGACTTGATTAAATTAAAAAGCTTCTGAACAGCTAAGGAAATGATCAACAGAGCAAATAGACAATCTACAGAATAGGAGAAAATACTCACAAGGCACACATCCGATGAAGGACCAATTACCAGAATCTACAAAGAACTCAAGAAAATCAGCAAGGAAAATGAAACACCCCATTAAAAACTGGGGGAAAAAAAGACATGAACAGAAGCTTTTCAAAAGAAGATAGACAAATGGATGCCAAACATGTAAAAAAAAAAAAAAATGCTCAACATCATTAATCATCAGGGAAATGCAAATCAAAAGTACAATGAGATACTGCCTTATCCCTATCAGAGTGGCCATTATTAAAAGTCAAAAGCAATAGATACTGGCATGGATGCAGAGAGAAAGGTACACTTATACACTGCTGGTGGGACTGCAAATTAATACAACCTCTCTGGAAAACAGTATGGAGATTACTCAAAGGAATAAATGTAGACCTGCCATTCTATCTAGCAATCCCACTACTGGGTATTTACCCAAAGGAAACGAAGTCATTTAATCAAAAAGACACCTGCAGCCTAACATTTATTACAGCACAATTCACAATTTCAAAGATGTAGAATCAACCCAAGTGCCCATCAATTCATGAGTGGATAAAGAAAATATGGTATGTGTGTACACACACACACACACACACACACACAGTACCATTCAGCCACAAAAAGGAATGATACAATGTTGTTTACAGTAACTTGGCTAGAACTGGTGGCCGTTATCCTAAGTGAATTATTCCAGGGATGGAAAACCAAACGCCATATGTTCTCACCAAGTGGGAGCTAAATGACGGGTACACATGGGCACAATGTGATAAAAAGTACATGAGAGACCAAGAAGGCATGAGGGTCGGGGGCTTGAAGGACAAAAAGTTACCTGTTGGGTACAATGAACAGTATTCTGGTGACGGGCACACCAAAAACCCTGATTTAAGCATTATACAAGGTATCCCTGTTAAAAAAAAAACTCATGTACCTCCTTAATATTTTGAAATAAAAGAAAACAAACTAAAAAGAATAGAAAATGGAGAGGATTATAGCAAATTTACAGTGGAGGCACCTGTAAAGGGAACACCTGCTACTTAGGAACCGATTGTCACCAAGAGGCTGTGTTGGCCCAGAGCTACTAACAGTCTTCTCTTCCTTCTTCTCCCCTGTCTTCCCCTCCCCTCTTCTCCCTTCTCCTTATCTTTCCTTCTATTCCCCCCTTCCCCCAACCCCTACCCTCATCTACTTTTCTCTTTTCTCTTCTCTTTCTTTTTGTTTGCATTTTCTTCAATGGAAGTCAAGAAGACAGATTTTTATGCAGGTGCCCAAATTTCCAATGTCACCAACTATTAATATAAGAAAAGTAACACGGGAAGGCCGTAGAAAACATGTATGTAAGTGTGGATGTAATCCATGGTCTGCCATTTTCCATCGCTGGTCTACACAGTTTGATTCCTACTATCTCAATTATTTAATTAGTTTTGGATCAAGAACAATTCACAACACTGCTGGTGAGTTACTTGTTCCATTAAGATAGCGAATGTTAATTAAATAGAATTGAGATCGTCCGTAGGAGTGAATTTCTGTCTGCATTCTCTGATGGCAGATTTAGGGAACAGCACTTACGGTGGGTTCATCTGTTAATGATGTTTTACTCCACTCTTAACAAATGAGTGTGGTCTTTTGTTATTATCATTATTTAATTTAGTGTGTGGCTGTAAATTGGGAATTGTCACAGATATATGATTAAGAGAATGAGGAAATTATTCAGATCTTCAAAGATTTCTTAAGAAGAAGATCAATTGTGCAGAGATTGCCTTCTGCAAGGAGCACGGTGGAAGCCCCACTGTGGAGGCAAATGGAGTCAGACTGCACAGAATCAGAGATATTAAACCGTAAAGAACAACCCTGTCGGTCCCTCGGGGTATGGCCTAGATAAAGCAATAGTTAGTTTTCATCTTTAATTTAAATTTTCCAAGACAGGGTGAAATTCATTATTAACATCTTCATTGTGGCTTCATCTATTTTAAACTCTATGTTTAACCAAGCTGGTTACTCGAAGTGTGAAAGTATAAAATTCTGTTCATTGTTATGAATGCCCTTTAAAATCTTTGCCCTTTGATGCCTCTTATTTGATAGAAAATAATTAATCATATTCTCAGTCATCATTAAATACCTGCTTCCTGTCCAGAAATGTGAGGAGCTTTTATAATTTAAATGACCAAGTTTTCTCTTCCCCGTTTCACCATCTTTTCTGGATCCCTTGGGCTGGCACAGAGCATAGAGCATCTAGGAGCTTAGTGAAACCTTAACAAATTGAATTAATTAAAACTGAAGCTTGTGATACAGTCAGATGCTGCTATAAACCATGTGAGTATCAGGGCAGATAAGAGATGAAACGGAAATAAAGATACTGATCTATATGTTTAGATTAATGATATTTACAGCAATTAAATAATGACAAGCATATTTGATATTTTTTGAAAGCTGAAATTTCATAGTTCCTGCTTTTCACTGCTGCAGGACACTATTTATAAAAAGAAAATAAAAAATTAAAACTACACGTCCCATTTTATAGTTTTTGGCACGGGATGCATTCACGGTGATGAAGTACTGTATTTTTGTTGTTGTTTACATGACTGGCTCTGCCTTTGTAGACCTGACTTGCCACTGTATCCTTTATCGAGGAAGCTGGCCTGGCCAGGTCAGTCACTTTTCTGAGAATCAATTTCTTAGCAACCTAGAAAACCAATGTTTATCATTTCTATGTCTGAAATGGTTGGGATTTTGATCAAATAGGAGAATTGATACAGAAGGATTTCTACTGCGGAAATACAGGTTGTATTTTTCCTCCACGGCCATAGCATAAATATAATTATGTAATTTTTAAGGATACTTGCTAATCTTAATAATCTCTGAACACAGACAGGTGGCGGCCACAATAGGTTGGGTTATGTTGCACTACAACGCAATCCAAATCTCTGCGGCTTGGACAAAAAGGATTTATTTTTTGCTTCCTCCACGTCTGTTGCAAGATGCTGGGACTCTGTTCTGCATCGTGCTCTTCTAGGACCAAGGCCGACCCAGTAGCCACCACCTGGGATCCCGCCAGGGCGGCAGGGGAAGAGCAGGTTGGACAGATGAGCAATTCATGCTCACGGTTCACGGGAACTGAGTTCTGAGTTCTGAGTTCTGCCAGGGCTGCCAGAACAAAGAACAGAAACGTGTTTTCTCACCCTGCTTCAGGCTGAAAGTCAGAGATGGAGATGTCCTCGGGGTCGTTTCCTCTGAGGCCCCTCCCTGGCTTGTAGACGGCCGTCTTCTCCCTGTGTCTTCCCGTCATCTTCCCTCTGTGCGTATCTGTGCCCCGACCTCCTGTTCTTCTGAGGACGTCAGTCACATTGGTTAGAGTCCACTGTGGTGGCCTTATTTTAACAAAATTACCGATCTGCAAACACAGTCATGTTCCGGGTACCAGGGCTTAGGACTTTAACGTACGACACTTGGGGTACAATTCAGCCCAGGACAGGGCCCCACCTAATGACGGGGGTAAGAAGCAGGTGAGCGTCTTCAATACCTGCACCTGTCTTTTCTCTGCTGTGTGAAAGTATCTGCCATGTCGTTGGCACTTAATACAAAAAATGTTGCTAATAAAATATGAATATACCACACATCTTTTTTCTTGAATTATGTGTTTATATTTTCATATATAATATGCAAGTATGATTTTATATATAATATACTTTATGCCATCTGCTTTAATCAATGTGTGCCACAGAAAGCTTTAAACAAAGGTCTGCAATAATTTTTTCCTCTTTGGATTAAAAGTGCTGAAAATTATCCTTTTGTTTTAGCCAGTGGTCCGTTTCCGACGTCCTAGTATAAATGGACTTCTACACACCCTTCCCAAAGAACTTGAGCTCTGTCTATATATGGTTTCGCTAAATCACATGCCACCGATAATAAGAAATCTATTCATTTCAGAGAGCAAAACCAGAAACCATCCGTAAATCAGCCTTACTGGGCTAATACCTCGTGGGGCTCATTAGAACATGGGCTGGCTCATCTTGAAATGAAACTTCTCAATGAGCTTAGTTCCAGAGAAAGTAGCAGGCAGTAATTCTGTAAGATAATTTATTCTCTCAGTTTTCTATTTCAAATGTTAACATAACGTTACATGGGACAGAGGATATGAAAGTATGTTTTTTTCACCTGTGTGGAGCACTTTGTCTATAATTTGTGCCATTCCTTAAGAAAACCAGAAGCTTCAGGGAATTTCTTTAAATACAGCAGGGCAATAGGATCATTACCTTGTCTGTGGCTCATTTACGATATAATCTTATCTTTGGTCCGACCATCAGAGGCCGGAGATGGATATTGATCAGCTGTTTTAGCAATGGAATAAGAACTTCAATTTAATAGCTGTGTAATAGCATTATAATGGTGTAGACTGGTATCAAGACATGTTCATTATTTCACAAGTTGGGCAAATACCCTTGGCTTGCTTATAATATTAATTTCCATCTGATTTGATTATGGCAATCTCTTCAATATAAATAAGCTGCAGTGTGCAGCTAACTCAGTTCTTTAAAAATAGAAAAGAACAGCCAATTTCAACAGTCCTGTCATCAAGAACTCCATTAGGTTATTTTATTTGAAATATTAGTCCTTTAATTTTATTATTTCTTGATATGCATTTTCAAAGTAGTAAACAAAGCGGGTCCCAAGAAAGGGAACTTTCTTAATTTCCATAAAATTGAAGGTAATTTCTATCTCAAGATCACATTCTGCATGCTGGCAGAAAAAGTAATCTAGTAAATGTCAAATTGTATAAGTCACTTCTGGGTCTTGTAAATCATTTCAGGTTTCAACTCAGTCGAATCTGGAATCCCCCGAAGGCGTAAAGAGGTGTCCCCTGCTCCAGACCAGTCAACGGGAGCCTTCGGGGGACTTGCAGCTTTGATCGAGCCTTTTTTCCCACTTCACCCTGCAAGGAGACTGCCTTCTTCTCATTCAAAGGACAGATGTCAGAGTCAGGGTCAACCTGAGACTGTAGCTACCGCCCAGAGTTACACCGTTTAGTTCCACTGTAGTCACCTGCTGGGATTTCTGACTTTTCTGCACGGCTTGATATTTCCTAGACCTCAACCCAGGAAGCTAGGCAGAGGCTCTCTGTTCTGTCAGATGCACCGATAGGCCTAAACGAATTCCAGATCAGGGGTGAGGGTCAGCGTGCATGGCTCCCAGCCACATTCAAATGTCTTGTGACTTCCGTTACAACTGCCCTCTCCCTCTCCTTCTCAAAGAATCTTATCTCATCTGGGAATGGGGATGGGGAATGGGAATGGGGATCAGAAAACTAATACACCTTTTGTTTTTCTGTCTCTTGACATAAATTGAGACTTTTGAATATAAATATTAAAAGATGGTGTCATTTTCTTCTGGGTACGCTCTCTTGCCCTTTCCTTGGGACAGTGGCTGTCCCAGAATGGACAGAAGGTTGAAGGAGGGGCTCTGGGCAATAAAGAGTTTATCAGGATGGAAAAGCAAAAGCAATATTGGAACACTGCTTCTCTACCGATTTATAGGTTGGGAGTTGGGAAGGGGATGTTTGTTCTGGATTTGGTGGGAAGGACTGTGTGCTGGAAGGATTATGGGCTTCAGCGGCGGGTGTTTGCATCTGGATTTGGCACTTCTAAATGTCTTCGTCATATTTTCCAATATTCGAATGTACTGAAAGATTTCAAAAATATTGACTTTTAGGATTACACATAAATTATTAACATTGTTCAATATATAACCTTTGGGTAATATATGGTAGCTATCTTTATTCGCATCAAAACTGTTCGTTATCCAGAGTAGCTCTTAACATTTTTTTCCACTTACATCTGCTTTGGCTTCTATATGTATAACTTGAAAAGGCTATTTCTAATGTACTCATTTTACTGTTTCAAAATCTATATGTTTTATTATTCTGGATCAGCCAGAGTTAAGTAGATTTCCTTGAACTCAATTTCTTTTACATCAATTTTTTTCTCTTATTCTCATTTCACTCTCTGAAAGCTATGCTCTTATGGTCTAGGACAGTTAAGTAGATTTCAAAAGCCCAATTTTCTTTTTATCAATACAGTAATCCATTTGAATTCTATAGTCATATTCTTCCATCATGCCGTTTTGTTTTAATTCTTTCCTGCTTGATGTAAAATACTTTCCATAAATAATTTTGCATGAAATTTGAAAATGGGTTCTCCTCTGGTTGAAATGTTATGAAATAGCAGATAAGAGCTAAACTGAAATAAGGTGGTATCGGATCTAGTTTTTGTAATGTCACATGAGTTGTGCATTTGGTCAAGTCACTTCACCTTTTTGGGCTTTCGTCACCTCACCTGTTAAATAATTAAGTTGAATTAGATATTCTCCAAGAGTTTTCGTGCTGATCCGAATTGTGTTCTGCTTTAACCTGTGTTTTAGGGAGATTGAAGTTAACAGTTACTATCCACACCTGTTTTAGGCACTATATATACTAGGCGCTTCGTATACGCTACCTCATTTAATACTCACCCTGAGACACGGGTAGTATCATTTGCACTCTGCAGATTAGGAAACTAAAGACTGGAGCAGCTAACTTGCACAAGGTCATACAACTGGTGAGTAGGAGAGAGTTTTTTACTTGAAACCAGGTCTTTCTGTCTCCAAATGTATTTGTTTTTATCTGTTATTGCTATAGTGCTCCTAAAGGTAGAGAAATGAGAGTTAGAAGATGAAGTAAAGAGTCTGGGTCAGTCATGAGGATTCGAGAAGTAATATTTCCTAAAAATATAGTATTACCTAAATGATTGGTTTCTTTTTAGTTTTCTTTAATAGGTTATAAACACATGTTAATGGTATAATTCTAATTTTGATAGAACTATCAAATTAGATTCTATAATACGCTGTCTTTTGAAACCCAATTTTATTTACTATGAACAAATGATACTTAAGAAAGTTGAATGAAACTAACAAAAGCTGTGAAGCTGTTGGTTAATACTAAGCTATGTATCCGGGAGTAAAGTTGAAAGCAGCTGCTGTAAAGATTCAGAAAGCAGAGGAATGTAACAGAGTGGAATTCAACACGTCTAAACAAAATGCAGAACGTGGACTTCATTAAAAATTCTCTGGTTCAGGTGGGCTCTACGCCCGTGTACGGATACGTTGTCCTCTTCATAAATTATACTGATACCGTATTTCACGTTGGCTTGCTTTCTTCAAGAGAAGAAATGGAATTCTTTCCTGTTAAATATTCTTGACGTACAAGAGAAGTTAAAGGGTGAAATCTGGAACAACAGGAACAAAACACACACACTCACACACACACACAATGAGGAAGGCACAAATGAATAAGATTATTGGAAAAGCTCAAAAATGGAATGATTTGATGCCTGTTTGGTATTCATTAGTAAATAAGCAAAATATCTCCATAGAAAGTTTATGGCTATAGACAGAGGTCAGGGAAGCCACAGCTTGGTGTTGGATAGGCTTGATTTTGTACCTAAGCTCCTCTACTTTCCACTGGATACCCTTGGAAAAGTTCATCTCCTTTAATAACAGTACCTACCATGTAGGTAGGTATTTATAGGTGAAGTGAGGATAAAGTGAAATAATCTACATGTAGCTCTTGACACACTGCTTGTTATATAATTAGCTTTGATAATTTCTAGTTGTTTTAAGGAAAAAATAAAATACAGAAGGGGCAGTGCTATTTTTTTTAGAATAAATGTAGTAACACATGATAGGAAAATTGGAAATTGGAAGCTTCAAAACATCTATTTAGTCTCTGTGTTCTCCATCAAAAAGAATGATTTCAAAACTTGAAAAAAAAAATAAAACGTGAAGGAGGGCTTTGAAGTCAGGGATAAATAAGGAGCAAATTAGAGGGTGAATGACCTTTGGGGGGACTATCCTCTCTCTTTGCCTTACTTAGGCTCATCACCTCTTATTGGAATTACTGATTGGTGTGGTACTCACCTGGCCCCTGGCTGCCCACTGGTTCCAATGTTCTGTTCCTGATGCCAACAATCACCAAATAAGAAACTCGCCACAGATCTTATCACTTAACTCTCTGTTTAAAGTGTTAACTTCCACTACAGCTTTCAGCTCATTATTATCCACCATGGTCTCATGTTGCCCATGTGGCTCATTTTCAAGATTAAAATCACCAGAATGGAACTTCTCCAACCATCGATGTACGATGTGTTCATTAGCCACATCCTTCCCAAACACTTTGTTGGTATTTCAAGCTGTCTACACTGTATTGGTTCCACAACAAAACTCATACTCAAAGATAACATGAATTTAGGGCCAATCCATGGTTTCATGAAAAATGTTCTAAAAAAAATCTGAAAGATAATCACAAGCCAAACCATGTGTTTGAAAGAATGGGGATGTACCTTCACAATAAAAATAAAACAAGAAGTATCAATGTTAAATGTCAGAAATATCAACTGTCAAACGTAGTACTTAAGGAAATCAGATGTTTCACACCTAATAATACTTTAAAATACCACCATCAACAACAAGGTTTTACTACAGCAGTACAGCACTAATTTTAAAATTTATTTTTTGGGGGGGAATGGATATTTACTATAGGATTCTTTAAAAGAGATAGGGAAGGCTGGGCATGGTGGCTTGTGCCTGTAATCCCAGCACATTGGGAGGCCGGGGCTGGAGGATCCCTGGAGGCCAAGAGTTCAAGACCAGACTGGGCAGCACAGTGACACCCTTTCTCTACAAAATATAACAAAAAAATTAGTTGGGGATGGTTTTGCATCCCTGTAGTCTCAGCTACTTGAGGAAGCTGAGGCAGAAGGACCTGTTGATCATGCCGCTGCACTTCTCCTCCAGTCCGGGTAACAGAGCAAGATTCTGTCTCAAAACACACACACACACACAAGGTAGAGAAGAAATTATCTTCCCCTGTTTTTTTTTTTTTGTTGTTGAGAGTTACATTTTAAGAAGAAAAGTACCTTGTGTTTTATAGTATTCTTAGGTACATAAAACTGCTTCTGATTCATTCAATTCCTTATTTCCTTGATATATTTCTATTGAGGTGAGTAATTGATTCACGGGAGCCCATGTTCAGTGGGTCCTTCATTCTGAGTGACCACAGATAGTAAATTAAGTTTTTTGGTTTTTTTTTTTTCTGAGACAGAGTCTCACTTTGTTGCTCAGGCTAGAGTGAGTGCCGTGGCATCAGCTTAGCTCACAGCAACCTCAGACTCCTCCTCCTATATAGATTTTTAGTTGTCCATATAATTTCTATTTTTTTTTTAGTAGAGACGGGGGTCTCACTCTTGTTCAGGCTGGTCTCGAACTCCTGACCTCAAGTGATCCACCCGCCTTGGCCTCCCAGAGTGCTGGGATTACAGGCGTGAGCCATCACGCCCAGCCAATAAATTAAGTTTTCACCGTTGTGTGCCTCCGAAAAACAGTCCCTTTCCATCAGTAGGTGGACTTTTATTGTCTTCTAAGCCAATTAGGACACACAGTCATCCTCAGAGCCTCATCACTTCCCGACAGGGTGCTGACAGATAGTATCGCTCAGCTTGGCCAGGAAGCAGAACCTGAGAGCACATTAACAGTACAAGAAGGTCCAAGAATTTTATTTGGAATAATGCCTGTGAAAGGTAAAAGGAAAAGTGATCAGGGGTAGACCAGCATCTTGAGACTGTGATACAGATCTGAAACCTGTGAAAAGAGAGCAGGAAGGACGGACGAGTAGGGAGCTAGAGCCTCAGTCTTGGTGTGGGCCTGCAAAAGTCCTGGCCGGCCTAACCGGAAGGTCAAGCTCAAACCTGTGCGTGAACAAGTCTCACCTGTGGCCGACCCGGCCTGGGCATAGTGCTCGCCCTAGCATGCTCGGTTATTGGCCGGGGGCTGCCCAGCAAAACGAGGCCTTGGCTGAGATGTTACAGTGGGTCTCAGCCAGCTGCCTTCCTTGCAGCTGATTGGATAGTTGTTTTCTGGAAAGTTTATCCTGGCGGCGTGTCTCCATGGCTGCCAGGCAGCAACTCCTGGGTCTAGTTTCTGCATAAACCGAGGGCCTCAATTTTAAGCATCAGAAACATACTCTAGTAGGCTTTTGTTAAAAGAAACCTATTGGAAAGCTATTGGGCTGTCAGAGAACTGTTTAAAGAGCTGGAGAATAAGGTTGAGGAAATGGATTAGAAAAAAGGGAACTGAGGCAGCCAGTATTTCAAACACGGAAATGGTCCAGTGAGGAAACAAAAGCCGTTGACAGACACACTCGTATCTCTGCTGCTGTTACACCTTGACTGGAAATCTGAAGAATGAGGAATCTAAGGAACCGAATGTGTAAAGCTGGAATTGTTTTAAATTTCCAAAGATACACGAAAGCCAGAGATGGAAAAACATATCCATATGTCTGTTTTTCTAATTAGACTTCATCATATCCATCATTACATGCTTTGTTTAGTTTCTTTTCTCGACTCAAAACAAGTAAATATACACTTCTCAGAGATGACTAGACTTTTACTTAGTGATAAAGCAAAACATTGTGATAGCTTTCCTGTGTATTTGTTTTCTCTTCATTTGCATTAATATTATGGAGGTGGTAATTAGTGAATTATTTACCAAAATATCTTCTCAGTAATCAGGAATGCACATTTTACAATTATTACTAAGTTTTTCAGCAACAACAACAACAAAAAGCATTTGAAACCATGAAATATGTCATTTGCTGAAATTAAAACGCTAGCTTGCCAAAGTGTTACACATGATGACACACTGCTCCGTGGAAGTCCATTTTGCTAGGAATAAGTAAACACTGGTGTGAAATAAATCTCTGTTCCAGATTTCAAATACAGTTGTTTATGATATTGCACCTAAGGGTGAAAAATAAATGAGGTAAATGAATTCGTATATACATCCCATGATTTTCCAGCGGTGTTATAATTAAGACTATAAAACTTTGCCTTTAGCAAACAGCTATTGTGGGAATTCTGTCATGCAAACTTATACACGGCAGCCACATTTTGTTTGTCTGGATTTCCTCTGACAACGATTGCAACTGTCTGCTGAGAGAAGGCAAAGTGGGATTGTTACACAGAATTGCGTTCACGGAAGACAAATGCTGCCAGGATTAGCTCACCCTGATTTGCTTCTGAAAAATAGAGACTACTTATGCATTCAAAATAAAATTTTCTTTATAGACTGGAGAAACACCATTCCTGTCTCTTGCATGGAACCACTGAGGGCCCGGTCGTCACCGCTCAGAGTCTCAGCGTACTGTAAGTCATATACAGAGTTGCCCAGATTCTACGCTGTGTGGGTGGGTTTAGTTTAATCTCTCCATCGTCAGTGTCTCTGTCAATTCCTTGGTATCTTATCCTGGATATGACTGTGTTTCCTTTATCTTTAGCTAAAAGACAGCCTGCACCCACATCTTATTAATATTGACATTAGTACCCCACATGTAACCCTTGGTGTGCTGGTGGGAGGTGACATTCCAAAGCCATCTATGTATTCCCCACAAAATCCTTGTTTCCTCATCCCCAGCTGATTGCCCTGTTTAGTCTCTTCCTTTGTCTCTTTCCCTCCTTTCTGAGCTGGGACTACAGGTGCGCAACACCACGCCTGGCTAATTTGTGTACTTTTTGTAGACATGGGGTCTCACAATTGCCCAGACTGGTCTTGAGCACCTGGCCTCAAGCGACTCTCCCACCTCAGCCTCCCGAAGTGCCGGGATTACAGGTGTGAGCCACTGCGCCCGGCCTGGCATTCAGATTTGAACATGTAGGAATTGAATTCCTAATTTCTATCTCCAAACATGCTCCCTGCCCCCAAGTCTTCACCATTACATTTCACTGGAACAAAATTCTGTGGTCATATATGTTCTTTTTAAAAAAATTAATTATTATGGATACATAATAGGTATATGTATATATTTATGCGGTACATATGATGTTTTGATATAGGCAAGAAAGTCGCACATCTAATTAGAAATAAATTTGGGTTGCCCTGTTCATATTAAGATTAATATTTATTTCTATCATGTATACTATTGATCAAAAGCAATGAAAAAACTTAGTGTACTAGATTTTAAGAAATAATGTAACAATCGCTGTCAAAATGTAGTCCACTGGCCAAATCAGCAGCCCCTGAAAACTTATTTGAAATGCAAATTACTGGGTCCTTTCTCAGACTTACTTACTTATAAATTCTGGTGGTGTGCCAAGCAATCTGTTTTAACAAACCCTCTGGCTCTTAAAGTTTGAGAACTATTGGTATATATTAATAGAGCTGCATGGATAATAGAGTATGTTATTCTACTACCAACTGAGAAATTGATAAGAACAGAGAGAAAACAAGTAGAGCAGCTGAAGGGTTGTGGACGTAGCAAACACACGTGAGATTTGCATCTGATTGTAAACTCCTCTGACAGAGGCTTGACTGTGTTCCCCCATCTACAGACAGAGCATATAATGCTTTTATTGATCAGAGTAGTACTTTATTTTTTCTAAGACATGCTGGCTGTGGCAAATGATCCCTCAGTAAGTTAGCAGGAAATGAGAAATAGAAAAATTAAAGCACTTCACAGATATTAATGCGAACTCCAATGCATATATATTTTAAACAGCAGAGATGAATTATAAAGTGCAGCTTCTCCCATTAAATAGCAACATGTGGGATGGGTTCCTTGGCATATCTGAACTTTAATCAGAGGAAATAATTAGAAATTGCTCACTGCAATAACTTATTTCTAGTAATTGGGAGTGTGTCATATCTCAACAGAAACAAACCAAAAGAGAAGGGCAATGGAGAGAAATTACGTTAATAAAATGTTCAAAATATTATTAAAGGAGTAATAATTCTTTTAAATACTGATCAGATGTAAAAGCAGAAATTCTGATTATAGCTTAACTTATTTTACATATTGCAAGGTGCTGAACCTCCACAGTCTCTAGTTTTGCCATAAATGTGTCCATACATAACTGGATTGTTTGAAGGTTTTTAAGACACAAGGTTCTTACAGCATTAAAAGGTGTAGTTTTGAAGGCCAGAGGAGACTTCTCCATAAATCCAAATTATTGTCTCGCTGTGTTTTTGTTGGACAACTGAGTATCAGGAAATAGTATTTGTTGTTTATGATCCCGGACACCTTTCTCATGAGGGTGCATTCCAAAGGGCTCTTTGCCCAGTGGTGTGATGACACGGGCCCAGCCTGAAACGCTCAGCGTGACAAATGAGAAAAACTGCCAGTGGCGGGGGGGGGGGGAGGAGAAGTTGTGAGTTTCATGGCAGCAGGGACTTGAGAAGGGAGATTGGTGAAATTATACGCTGTGTGTGGTAATGTCCTTCCACAGTCTCTTCCAGAAACCTTCAGTAAAATGTAAATAGGTCTCCACTGTATAGTAGGCTACGATGAGGCCGGTTGCGCTGAAAATACGAATAGACCTCATGGTTCAGGAAGAATTGGAGTAAGGAAAGGTGTCACTGTGGTGGGACAAGATTTTCCTTCTGTGCTCACAGGGTGAGTCTTTGATTTCACACTGTGCAGCCTTCAGTGTCCAAGTTTAAAGTGGTGCAAAATTCTAGGCCTTTTCTGACCTGGCAAATCCTGTTTGCATGTTACACGTGGAGACCGCCCGGTGACTGGCCTGTCTCCCGGAGGGACAGCGAGAGGCGCTGCAGGACTGTGTGCACTCTCTGCTTTCCCAGCTGGTTTGAACTGGTCTTTCCAAAGTGAGAGTGTGAGTCAAGTCTAAGACATCTGTGTCCCTGATCCTCAAACCTGGACCCACCTTTGTGGACTTGCCTAGCTTACTCTTAGATTAGACATTCTCTGGAGAAATATAAAAATGTGTGTCTCTTTCAACTTTGCTAAGTGGATACAGGCAGAAGATATAGTTGGTGGCAGTGAAAACCTAAAGTGGACGGCAAGCTAGGTGAGTGGAGTGTACCAGTAGCGTGCATAAGCAATGAGATTATACACATGAGAAGGAACAAGGCCGTATTTACTAAAGTGCCGAGAAGAAAATAACAAAGAAAATTGTTTTTGATATTTAACTCTGGCCTATCTGGTAGCCACATGAAAAAAAGAAGGAGGAGGAGGAAGGGAGGAAGAAGAAGAGGAGGAGGAAGGAGGGATTGAGAAATTGGTGGTGCTTTTATACTTCTGAATCTCCATCATGAGCCATGTCAGAAGTGCTTTGTCATCTATAGGCTGACGACTTCCACATTTTATCTTCGGTTGAAATCCTTCCCCTGAATGCTAGACTTTTATATTCAGCTGCTCTTCTACATCTCCTCTAGCATATTTAATTGTCGTCTCATACCCATCCAAAGCTGAACCTTGCATATTCTCTCTCCGAACGTTCAGGCTTACATAGTCAATGAAGGACACAAGTTGTGGGTTCCGCCCACCTCTCGGAAGTCAAAACCACAGAAAGTGAATCATTGTGTTGACACCGTGGGCAGATAGTATATATTTTGCACGCTTTCTTTTCTTTCTCTTATCTCTTTTTCCCCTTCTTTTCGCTGCTTTTATATCTCGTTGAAAAATCTATTGACTTGTAAGTGGAATCTTTTCAAACATCAGATAATGCCAGTAGAATGTAAACTACCTGAGGCAGGGGCTTTGGTAAGATCTGTTTACTGCTGTGTTTTCCAATCCTTACAATAGTGACTAAAGATTCAGTCAGCATTTATTGAAAGTTGAACGCCAGTTGAACCCACATATCTTTATGAACCTATTTAAAAACTGGATTTTGTTGCCATGGGGGTATCTGTTGGATGAGGACTGGGTGAATGTGCAGACTTTTCTAAGAATCTCTTAAGTATGGCATGTTTTCACTGAAAAAATTTAAAATGCAAAGTAGCGTTTTGAATATAAATTTTACATATTTTAATTAATGTGCGTTCCTGACTTTAATTGTCAACTTCTTCATTAAAATATTTTCCGGAATTATGTCAATAACTTTCTGGGAAACTATGTCGCATAGGAAATAGGCAAACTCCTAAAACCCAGGTGACAGTGGGGTTGCATTTCTGCCGGAGGCTTCAGGAAGAATTCACTTTCTTGCCTTTCCCAGACTCTACGGGCCACCTGCATTCTTTAGTTTGTGGCCACATGGTCTTCAAAGCCAGCAGAGTAGGTTCTTCAGATCTGTCTTCCTGACCCTGACCTCCTTCTTCCACTTACAAGAACCCCATGATTATGTTGGGTCCACCTGGTACCCCAGGAAAATCTCACCACCATCTCAAGATCCTTAACTTAATTATATTTGCAAATTGCCTCTTACTGTATTTTATTCAGGTTATTTTAATTTTTTATTTTAGAGCACCTGTGACAAAGAAGCCCTTTACTATATGAGGCTATATATTTACAGATTTCAGATCTTTGCGCATCTTTTAGGACTAATTAGGTCATTATTCTACCCACCACATATACACAAAAGATGAAATAAAGAATCAGCCTAGGGAATAATAAGACATATTTTATATGTATCCAGGTTAAAAATTCCAAGCACAATGTTCCGTTTCATCTCTCAGTCATTTTCCTTTTCTTTGCTCATTAGCAAAATCACTAAATCAAAATCAACAGAAAGGGAGAAAGAATATGCCAGGCAAAGAAAATGGCCCGAGAAAAGATAACCCTGGAGCAGAAATAGGCTGTATCTTAGTCTGTTAGGGCCGCAGTAACAACGTAACGCAGACTGGGGTGATTTATAAACGATAGGAATTTATTTCTCACAGTTCTAGAGACTGGAGAGTCCAGGATCAAGGTGGCTGCAGGTGCAGTGTCTGTCGAGGGCCCAATCTCTGCTTCCGAGTTGGAACGTCACTGCGGCGTGTGCCCTGGAGGGGACCGTGCTGTGTCCTCACGCGGGGGAAGAGATGGGAGGGCACCGCCTCCCTGCAGCCTTTGCACAAGGCGCAAATCGCGTCTGTGAGGGCAGAGCCTTCACGGCTTAATCCTTTCCCAAAGGCTACACCTTTTAACATTGTTGCACTGGGATTAAGTTTGAGCATGAGTTGTGGAGGGGATGCCAACATTCAAGCGACAGCAGGTTGCACATGGTTGTCTGGGTTGTGTACGTGTGTGTGTGTTGTGTTGTGTGTGTTGTATATGACTGCTGTGTTTGAAGGATGCTGTTGGTACAGATTTACAGAGGGGATGATGTAGGAGTATAGCATTCTGACTGCATCTCTATACAAAGATAAAGTTCTACTAATTCTGTGGCAGTATTATTTTTGATTTATGTACCAAGTTATAACAGTATGTCCAAACAAATTCTCTCTTCCAAATTTGAATTACAAAAATAAGGAAATGAGGATGTTCTCAAAATAACTCCTAATGAAACTAATACGACATTACTAAGAAAGCTTGAACAGGATTTTTTGACTCTATGTGATACAAACCGGACTTATAATTTTACATATATTCAAACATGATAGGTGAGAGGTATAGAACCAAGTATAAATGATTCAGAAATAATGAAACTTATAGCAGTCAATCACAAGGTATTTATTAACTAGAGTACCTTCATTTATAAAGCTATTATAACACTTCATCATTTATAATGGGTAAGTACTTATATTGTGCTATGATTTGACAAACAGGTGAGTGTGGACAGTTTGTTAAGATGGAAACAATATTCAACAGTAATTCTCAAAGGATCTGGAATCTGGCTTTTAGAATAAATATAGAATATCTTTAATTAAGCCCAGTGAAAGCTCAATTACTAACTTGGTTCTAAGAGGTTTGTTCCAATACTTATAGAGAATTAGACAATAGTAGAATATTTACAGTAGCCCCTTTCCCCATTTACAATTGTTAAGTGGTTTTACTGGGACAATTTCCCTCCTGTGTCTGGGAAAATATGCAGAAGTGTAGACCTTATATTTAAGGTGATAGGATGTGCTTCCTAGCCATGTATTTATAACAAGAGTGGAGAAGGAGGAAGTCAGAAACCACGTTTGATCTAACCATGAAAATAAACATGCAGAAAACTTAGATCATCTCACCCTTTCTTAGTCAACTGTAGTTCTTGTTTATATTGCAAACAGTCAAATAAATGCAGACATTTTTCTTTGTACTATTTTCCCAAAATAGAGAACATCTATAAATTATTTATGAGATACTGTATAATGATTTCATAACTAAAACTGGGCAAACTAAAAAGTTTCCAGAGTAAGACAGATGTAAAATTCACTTTGCTACACTAACCAATAATGTTACACATTTGGCATTTTCTTGGTTTTTCGGATATAATACTTGATATTGCATCCCAAATTGCTGTCAGTGTAAGGAGCTGATGAATCTATATTTGCTATCCCTGAGATATGTATGTTTCATAAGGTTGGTAAACAGTTGTGAGTGTTAACTCCCCGCTTGGTTACATAAAGCTATTTAAAAATATACTTTCATTTATGTCGTAGTTCGTTCTCATTTTATTTCCCCCTCTCCCAGTAATTAGGACATTGTTACCGTTAGTTTATCTGGAGAATTTTTATTCTTGCATTTCTCCTTGTATTATACTGCATTGCATTGCATTATTTTCCTTTTCTCTCTGATTTTCTATTTTCTCTCTCCAATAGCATCCACTTTAATATGATATACACACACATATACACATATATGTATGTATGTACAACATATATTCTTAAACGTGTGTGCATCCTTATAAAACATATTGTATGAATTTGGGGGGCACAAACATTCAAACCATAGCAAATTCTGTAGAGCAACAAAACTAACAGGCTTTAGAGAGAGAGAGAGAGAAATAGAGATACAAGGGGAGGGACAGGGACCTGACAAAGGAGAGAGAAGGAGAGAGGTCATCCTCCCGACATTCTCATCCCTGGTTCCAGCTATTCCAAAGGCCCAGCTGTTTCTCTCCCATTCTTAGAGTTTGTTTGTGTCTCCTTCCCGTGGTATCTGCAATTCAATACATTCTCCTTATTCCCTAAACTAGGTTGAGTTTGTCACTTAAAATTAACATTCTCCTGACGAATATTATAATATATGCTTAATGTTTATGCAGCAGAAATTTCAAACATCTAATTATGTGACATTTCATAAAGGTAACAGATGCTCCTAGTTAAGGAGACAGAGGAAATAGACTCTCTCTTTAGCTAATTTGAATGATCACACAACTAAGTGGGCATCTACTTCACACAAACGCTCATCAATCTATAAATCCAAATGAAATCCCACAAGAAAAGTAGGAAATTACAAAGAAAACCATGCAGTTTCAAATAGATTGACATGAATGCAAATAAACTGTGCCCACGTATGTGTGTGTGAGCACGCATGGTGTATTTGAGGGGCTAGTAATACTCTAGACAATATTGTTAATAATCCACATTCTGACCTAGAATCATGAATCTCATCCTAGCTTTCTGTTTACCAGGAGAAAAACTTAGCCATGTCACTTCTCTGTGTTCCATTATCCTCAATGACTAAGTGATAACAACATGAAGAGTTTTCTATAATAACTGGGAGATTTAAATGACATATAGATAGATAGATAGAGATAAAGATCAATTAGAACAATAACTGGAAAGAGAAAGTGCTGCCCAATTTTATTTTATTTATTATTTTCTTTAACAGCTAAATACTGACTTTTATGTGTTTTTCTCCTATGACAGGAGATATATGAGCGTACATCAATTCCCATTGTTCTCTCCCAAAGCAACGTACAAACTCCATCAGTAACTCTTCTCTGAGCACAGCTGCCCCAGCACCAGTGTCTGGGCTGAACCTCTTCCACAAAACAGCAAAACAACAATGGCAATAATCACCAAAATTGCTTTTTTGTGAAGGTTATTATAGTGGTATTTGTCAATTTTATTTAAAATATTTTGTTGATATTCTCCTTAAGTCTGCTTTTTTCTTTCTAATTGGCAAATAATAACTGTACAGCTGACCCTTGGAAAACACGGGGCACTGATCTCCTGGGCAGTCAGAATTCTCATGTGACTTTTGACTCCCCCAAAACTTAGCTACTAATAGCCCGCTCTTGACCAGATGTCTGACCAAAACACTGTCAGTTAGCACATCTTGTGTATGTTACATGTACTGCATACTGTGTTCTTGCAATAAAGTTGGTTAGAGGAAAGAAAATATTAAGAAATCATAAGGAAGAGAAAATACATTTGCTAATTACTAGGTGGCGATGTCTCATCATAAACATCTCCACGTTGAGCAGACTGAGGAGGAGTTGGAACAGGAGTAGCTAGTTGGTCTTCTTGTCTCAGGGGTGGCAGAGATGGGGAAAAACCCATGTCCAGGTGGACCTGCATAGTTCAACCCATGCTGCTCAGAGGTCACCTGTACATATTTATGGGGTGCATTGTGGTGTTTTGATACATACATACATTGATGCATGATTAAGTCAAACTAATTAATGTATCCATCACCTGACACACTTTCAGTTTTTTGTGATGAGAACATTGGACATCTGCTCTCAGCGATTTTGAGATATTTTTAATTTCATTTTTAACTTGGGGTTTTTGTTGACTTTTTCTTGTATCTGAGCTGCAGGGGTTTGTGCTTTCTGTGATTTATCCTTCTAAACTATGATGGTTCCTATATATGTAAAATGAGGGCGTATCTATAGACATATCCATATCTAACTATATAATTTGTTTTATTAGATTAGAGAAGACGAGAGGATACATGTTTATCTTTCAGGATATCAACTCCAGTGCAAAAAAAAAGACAGTTATTGAATAGGTGATATTGAATAACTGAAGCAAGATGGTGGTAGTGATTGCATTTCTGAAACCAAATTGAGAGTAAATAAATAGACCTACAGATTCACTTAATAGTGCGGTTTTTGAGTGCTCTAAACTTAAGTAACTTTATAACACAATTTTAGAAGGTCATCTTAATCTCAGGACATCCATTCTGTGTTGATATAAATCATACCTATTACTTGCTATCTAGTCATAACACAGCCGTTGGAAAAGATTTAAACTTTAACACCATATGAAATTTGCTTAATTTTGCAAGAGTTGAAAAGACTATGAGTGTACGCATGTCTGCATATGCAAATACGTATATACAAAATATGATTGTATGTCATCCATATGCACATTCATACATTAAGGACACATATTTCTGTGAACTCATTTTAACTTTAACATAAGTAGGGCTAAATTTTGAAACAGCATTAAATGATTTTTTAAATGTGAGAATATAAAAACTAAACAAAGGGAACCAGGTAAAATGACTATTTAAGAATATATGGGGAAAGAAAAGAGAAGTAGCATCAAGGGAAAATCAGCAAATTTATGACGAAATGTGTCAGGATTAATGGTATGATGTGTGGTTAAGGGGTTTACGGAGTTAAAAACATTAGATAAGAGCTTTATGATCAGGATATTGAGTGATCTCATTTATGTCAAATTCTCTATGCCATTTATAGTGAGCTTTGAACTTGGAAATATGTGACTAGAGAAAATGCCATGAAAGAACAGAGCAGACCGGATCAGCGCCTCATAGATGTGGCCGTGGAGCCCCATTTGAGAGATGGAGGCTATTTTTAGCCCACTGAAACATGCACCTCTTCTTTCTTCATATTCTCAGCACGAAAGGCTCAAAGATCCTCAGATCCCTCCTTACACATAGTAGTCGTCAGGTTCCTCCCCTTCAATCACGTATTCTCTGCTGGTTTCTTTAATATTTCAAAAATCTTTTTGCTATATATAATCTGATTATTTCTGCTTGCGATGATAGTAGTATATAAGAGAAGAACTGTAAAATCTCCCTTCCTCTTAAGATTATATAATCTTCAGTGAATTGGAAAAAATTTAATGAAGAATTTTCTTATACAGTCAGGTCTGAATCCAATTTTTCCAATGTACTTGACGTATTTGTATCTCTCCATGCGACGAGAGTGGAGCACCTTCTATGGACCTGAATTTAAATACTGCCCGTCAACCGCATATACAGTCTAGGAGGGAAGATAATTTATATGCTTAGGGCAATAAAAATAAGCCCCAACACCAAATTATATATTTGCTGCTCCTGTACAATAAAGTCCAAACTATCTGGTATGTTTATAAATTTTAAATTCTACTTATAGGGAAGATGTGCTTCTAAATAACTCTGCCTTCATGGAGGAATTAGGCTTCAGAGACATGACTCCAATATGTACTTACTTTTGATCCTACATAAGAAGATAATCTTTCTGTATCCTGGGCTAAATATTTCCTGAGTATAAAGTATTTAAAAGACTGTATTTCTCAGCAATATGGGAGGAAAAAAAAAAAAAAAACTTCCAACAGTTCTGGAATATTTTCATATGAATTTGTAGTTCCTTTTGATCATTAAATTAGAAATTGGCACGGGCTTTGGTGTATTTACATTTTAACTAGTTAAGATATAGAGATGGTTAAGAAAGAAACACAAGGGCAAGTTACTGAAAGGGAAAGAGAGAGGATTATGCAACATGACGTCAGGGTATCTTAGATCTAACTCTCCCTCTAGCATGTGAATTTTTAATTAGAGATACAGGGCAGAGAAAAGCTAGAGAAAGAAGGTGCTATTTAATTTATGCATCCCTAACCACTACTGAAATCTCAAAATGCATTACGGTCAGCATGCCTCCAAAATACAGAGAGGCTAGATTACCAGAATTCATTTTGCTATGTTTTGAAATACAAAATACATTTTCCTGTGCCAATATAATAATGGCATTATAGTGTTAAAAGTGACAATTATGTTTCCAAGCTAGGCAACATAATCTTATTTAACCTGCTACATAGTTTAAATAGGGGGGCTAAAGAATATTATACAATTTGGTTAAGATACATATTGATAAAATTAAGTCTGTGGGAAGTGTCTTCAAGTTCTAATCTGATATCTGAGAAACATACCTCCCCCCGCCCCCGCCCCCGACTTGGCAGTGAAACTTCTAGAACTGATGGTTCTAGTGGATGATCCACAGCTTTATATGCTTAAAGTGATTTAGAACCTGAAGTAGCCATGAATCACTCAGCTCATTACATGTCCTCCCGATACTATGTTTCTTATCAAGATAATGGCATTTTCAGTTGGCAGCTCTGTGCAACAGGAAACAAAATCCACAGTTTGCAGATAAAGAAATAAACCTAGAGTGATTGAGCGATTTTTCCCAGGATCACACAGTGAGTATTGCAGATCTAGAATCAGGGCCAGCTACACAATCTGCGGGGCCCGGTGAAAAATGACAATTCAAGGGCCTTTGTTCAAAAGGCAGACAAAAAAAACCCTCTTTCTTCTACATTCTCTCTCTCTAGTAATCATGGTGTTTTTTATTTCCTACTTAATGAAACGCTCCTTTGGGCATGAATACTTGTGGAGAAAGTGCAGACCTGTGAAGGTTTAGAGGTGCATGGAGTCCTGCCTGCAGCTCTGTGCCGAGGACTGTGCTTAACCCTGACCCTCCCCATGCCTGGGCCTCGCCCCCCACCGTGTGTGAAGGACGGGGGCAGCTGCTGGGTGGGGGCAGCAGAGCAGATGGCAGAGAACTCACCCAGGAGAGGCAGGAGGGTGGGCTGGTGTGGGAGGCAGGGTAGGTGACACCCAGGCTACAAGCCCCCAATGCCTGCATGCGACACTATCCTACCAGACTTCACGTCCAAAACAAAAATTCAAAGACAAAAGTAGTCAGAATTTCAAGACAGCCACTGCAGAGCACAAAACCCCGTGTTTGGGGCCCCTTTTGGGCTCCCTGTGAAGGTTGCACGCAATTGAAACTGGTCCTGTTCAAGACACTAACTCAAACGATTTTATTTCCAAACTTTAGATCTTCCTCTGTATTAACTGCCTTTCTATGTTGAGGTTTATTTGTAGGGTGATCTTCTTAAAGTATAAGATTTCCATGCAGAGGGCCTGAGATGTGATTTTTCTAGGAAAGAGAAGCCTGGACAAATGGGTCATAGACGTTGGCTTTTGAATTTACTCCAAAGTTACGCCCTTCATACCAAAGTACATGTTGTTGATCTTCTTGCCATCAGCAACAGTTGGCTGCCCTTAGCAGAACTGCCCCTGACTCTCGATACCGTAAGACTCACCGGGCACAATATGTACCTTCCACTTGGGCCTTCTGGAGGATTCGTTACTGGAGGTGTCAGAAGTAGGCGTTAGCTGTCAGTTTCCTGTTCGACTCTTTTCTCCCTTCGCCACACAGCCCTGGCCTCAGCTGACTTTGAACACTGAGCGTTGGTTGGTTTGTTGTGATATTCTAGATCCCTCAAGGATCCAGTCCATGTCGTAGCTTTTAGTTATGTTTGTGTAAGTGTTGGGAATTAGTTACAAACGGGGAGAAGGAATGTGAAAAAGAATTGCTGTCCGTATCAATCTCAATAAACAAATCAATTAAACTTTCTCAAGAAGACTACTGATGAAACTTCTATTGTTGTGTTTGTTTTAGCAGTTCCCAAATTCTAACGGAAAGAATTTAAGAAAAGAAGCTTGGTTCTATAAATGAAACAGACATTTATACTTTTTCCAGGAATTTCTCTTTTGGTTTTGAAATATCAAATATCTAAATATACTGCCAATTTTCTTACCGACAGTTTCTCAGCTAGGTAAGGAGTTTGTGCTCATCTTTGTTTTTATCTTAAGGGTGACAGGTGTATTAATGGTCCTGGCTTGATTTAGAATGATAGTTATAGCTTTTTCCCTCTCTCTCAAAAGCACTCTAAATCTTTGTAAGTAGAGGAAGATAGTTAAGATTGACTGCGGTTTCCAAATTTGCTGAGATAGAATTTTCTAAATATTTTATGTGCTCAGGTACACGTGAAAAGCTGTAGGACTGCAGTATTTGTTTTGGAATGGATTAAAGGGTCAGCTCCATCTATGATTGATTCCAGTTATTTCTTATTGAATCGGTTGAAAATGAAGACAGCGCTGCTTTTCTAGGTTTTCATCTTCTCCTCGCCCTACAATTGCCCACGTGATCTACCTTAGTTGTCTAAGAAAGAAGGCTCCATTTTGAACTTCTCTTCTGTCTTCTCTTTGAAGATCCACCAAAAAATTACAAATGTGGAATGATGAATAAATGATTCCTACGTCTTCAAGTCTACTCAGTGAGAATATTCAAGAACAGGGCACCAGGAATCCTCATAAGCGATTCATTCCCTGCGTAATTTCTACGTGGTCAGCCTACGTCTGGCATGCCTTCTTCATTCAAATGGCTGCAGTTCCTCTTCTTGGATCATTTTCCCCTAGATCGTCACATCATTGCTGTCTGATGTCATTCAGATCTCATGTCAAATGTCCCTTCTGTAGAGGGATTTTCCTGTTAGCCTCGCTAAATTAGATATCTTCCCTTCATATACTATCCTCGTCAGAATCCATTACCCTGGTCACCTTTCTTGTTGCATTTATTTGAATTTTTTTAAACTTACTTATTTGTTAACGTGCTCCTTGTATAAATAGCTCTAGAAATTAAGCTGCACCAAGGTCTGTTTCTATCGTTCATTGCTGCAATCCCATCATTAGAATGGACCCGGCTCACAGTAACGATTTTTAAAAGATAGCTAATGAATGAATGAATGGTTTAACTGTGCTGCGTTGGTGACGGTCACAGATTAAATTTTCAACCTCTGTACAAAACAATCCTACTCCATTGATTTCTCTACCCGGAAAAACTATGCCATAGGGCTAGCAAATACTTTCTCTAATATCTTCTTTCCGACTTAGCATTTTACATTGAATGCTAAAATGAAGGCCAGATGATACATGCCATTGAAAGGGAGATTGTTAGAGCTAAAAGGGGAATTAGCAGATCATTTTTATCGTAGTTTTTATTTAGTAAATGATGAGGCGGGTCCAGAATGAGTCATTGATTTATTCAAAGACACAGCCCTCTACGGGAGAACAAAGTCCAGAACTCCGATTCACTAACTTTCCAATCTAGCAGTGTTTCCACAGCTTTCTTTCGTTTCGTGAGAATTCTTAGTGTTTGAAATACAACTCAAATAAAGGGGATTTGCTCACCACACAAGAGAAAAAGAACTGACTTCAGTCCCTTCTTGATTGTGAACCTTATTCAGGGCATGTGTTCATTCTCTCTCTCTCCGTCCATGTCTCCTCTGCTTTCAACGTGATGGTCTTTGTTTCTAAGACTAGAAATAAACTTCCTCAATGTGGCTTGAGGCAAGGCCAGGAACAACCCACCCATTCTGTAAGATTTCTGGTTAGCAGTGCCTGGGAAAGACAGCGGTGCTTTCCCCCGGCCCACACATAGCTATATCATGCCAGGCCTCTGGGGGTTCTTGCGTGGTCCACATGCATTTCTGGACCGAGCTCTGTAGGAGACAGATTGGTTGTGGTGAGCCTAGTTAGGGTTGTAAACACATCTTTATGTCCACGAGAACAAGGCTTATTAATATAACTAAGAGAAGAAGAAATGTTTTTTTAATGGGTGGACAAAAATCATAGTTAGTTACTGTAGGCAATTATTTACAACTTATTTTTCTATATTCACATACGTTTTACACATACACAATTTATATAAAAGGCATTGGCCAAATGCCTTCTGACTGATCATTTTCTAGCTCTAAGCTCAGTTATTTCTTTCGATTTTAAGCTTCTGACACCTCTTTTGGGATTATCATAAACTTTATTGGTGATCTTTTCCAAACGACATCTCAAAAGAGAAACAAATTTGTATTGTTGAACATACATGAGAATTCAAAAAGAGAAATCAAATATCTTCATAGCAGAGAAAAAAAATGTAACAGCTAATGTCAGCTAATAAATAGTCATAATTTTATGACAAGTGTTATCCATAACTATTATGAGTAGTGGCCCATATTGTCTTCAAAATACAAATTCTAGAGCAATCACCTGGTTCAACTATGGTCATAGCATTTAAGAAAAAAAATTATTCTGTGTGAAAGGATGAATGTCCGGCCTCTGTGCTAGCTCCCTCTGTAACCAGGGCTCCTCCCATAAATACAGGTGTCCCCGCGATTTCCCGGGGAAGGAAACACTGCTCTTCCCTTTCAACTGTATCTTCAGCCAGAGATAGTGAGTGGGTAGTTTCCTTAATTCTGCTCAGGACAGTCAATTCTAGTTATCATAGTGACAAGAATTTTCTAAAGGTTTAGAATTCTGGAAAAGAAGTAAAATATAGCTTAAACTACTGCAGAATTTCTGTCTTCAGAGATCCTTAATTTACCGCTTTCCTGCCTTGTTCTTGTACCACAACCACGAGGCATTGGGAGGGGTCTACACATAGCCATGTTCCAGAATCCCCCTCTCCCCAAAAAAGATGATAATATTTAGAGAGAAATTAACTTTTCTCTCTCCAGTTGAAGCCCGGTCCCTGCGCCATTATTGCCTGGATAATTTCCCAGATAATCTGCAGAAAGTAAATGTCCCTTGTAGGGAAATCTCAACTCCCACATAGGTGGCTGCGGTTAAGCTTTCTGCAAGCCTCTCCAGAGCCCATGTACGAATTTGGAAAAGGCGTCCTCTGCAGGCAGACAGGAAAAGATGCCTCTCTGAGGACCAGATCTACAGGACTCACAGTTCAGTGACTAGATTACACTTCTGTGCAAAAAACCAAAACTGCTCCTTCCTCTGGTGGGAACTAATCTTGTGGCAGGCTGGATTCCAGCCTCTCTCTGTCCCCAGACAGGCTATATTTTTCACAGTACACAAATTGCACAGCTGTGCATAGCAGCATGGGGATGGTTTTGCAGGAGTTATCAGAGAACAGTCATTCAACATTTGCACATTTTTTCCAAGATCTAAAAAGTTCTAGTCAGAAATAATAGCACCAGTGTCCTCTGAGCCTAGTACAGCATCATTCTGAGCCAGGTCACGCTCTGCCAATTCCAGTCCAGGTTGTTTGCATCAACTTTCCTGTACCAGGTGGCGAGGTGCACACCAAGTTGAGGACCCTGTTGTTGTTGTTGGTTTTTTTTTTTTTTTTTTTTCATCTTATTATGGGGGATACAGAATTTCAGGTTAGATACGTTGCCCATGTACCACCTGTCCCCCCAAGTCAAAGCTCCAGGCGTGTCCGTTCCCCAGACAATGTGCATTGCACCCATCATGTAGGTATGTATCCCTCCCTTCCCCTTCCCACCCCCCCTCCCCGAGTCAGCACCTTCAAGCGTGACCATTCCCCAAACGGTGCGCAATGCACTCATTGTGTAGGCATACACCCATCCCCTCCCCCACCCCCCACCTCAGTCTGATATCCGATTGGTGTCGTTCCCAGATGTGTATTTAGGTGATGATCAGGGAAACCAATTTTCTGGTGAGTACATGTGATGCTTGTTTTTCCATTCTTGGGATGCTTCACTTAATATAATGGGTTCCAACTCTCTCCAGGAGAACCGTAGAGATGTCGTATCTTCATTATTTCTTATAGCTGAGTAATATTCCATGGTATACATATACCACAGTTTACTAATCAATCATGAATTGATGGGCTTGTTTCCACATCTTTGCAATTGTGAATTGTGCTGCTATAAACATTCGGGTACATGTGTCTTTGTTATAGAATGACCTTTTTTCCTTTGGGTATATGCCCAATAATGGGATTGCTGGATCAAATGGTAGGTCTACTTGAATCTGTTTAAGATATCTCCATAGTGCTTTCCACAGGGGTTGCACTAGTTTGCAGTCCCACCAGCAGTGTATGAGTGTTCCTGTCTCTCCACATCCACGCCAACATGTGTTGTTTTGGGATTTTTTGATAAAGGCCATTCTCATTGGGGTTAAGTGATATCTCATTGGGGTTTTGATTTGCATTTCCCTGATGATTAGGGATGTTGAGCATTTTTTCATATGTTTGTTAGCCATTCTTATATCTTCTTTTGAGAAATTTCTATTCATGTCATTTGAGGCCACTGTTGTTTTAAGGGTCTACGGTTCAGGTCCTCCAGGAGCTGCTGTTGAATAAGAGCGTGACTTAATGACACAGGACAGTCTAAATTCTTCTCCAGAAAAAATAAAACAAAACAAGACATGAATCTAAGCGAAGCCTATGCAGGGGTATAAATCTGCTACAATAAGTAGTAAATTTACCTTGGTAAATATAACACTTAAATCTTTGATCCATAAATTCTTTTCTTTGGTTGCTTCCCTATATTCGTGTCTTGCCTAACTCACGAGGTTCCACTGTGTGATTTATCTTTCACCGTCCAGAGAGAAATGGCACAAAGATAAATTCAAGTTTTAACACTTAGTTAACAGAAATTCCTTTCGGTTTTTAAATGACAGTCTTCCTACCCCAAAACAGTCAGCGATGTAAGCTCAGTCCTCAACTAGGGACATCCTCACATGGATCCCTATACTGGCAGAGGAAATGTTGATGAGAGACATAAAGAAGTAGGTAGCAATGAATTAATTAAGTTTCTAAAGCGATTTTGAGAATAACAGAGCATTTTCTCTCTCCCCCCCCTTTTTTCTTTCTCTTTTTCTTCCTCCCTCTATTGAAATTAGCTATGAGATATTCCCTCCTACATTTTCACCACTCTCATAAATGTACACTTACGGAGAAACATCCGAGATAACCTTGAATTCAACCAGAAGTAGAAGGAGGATTGCGAGATATAGATTATGTTATTTCCATGTTTACAATATAGTCAATACCCCGTCTCTGATTTATAGTTGAACTCCTGTGAGTTGGTCCCCATAATAAATGTGATTGGGCATCAGTGGGATAGAAGTGATTTTTTTTTTCTGTATTTCAGAATATTATGGGGGTACAAACGCGTTGGTCACATGAATTGCCTTTGCACCACCCACATCAAAGCTGCAAGCGTGCCCATCCCCCACACAGCATGCACAGCACCCACGAGGTCTGAACTTACCCATCCCCAGAATGATTTTTTTTCCTCATGTTAATTTTTCACAAATACTTTAGCAATTAAACCAAAGTTTTCCTTAGTCACATTTCAGTTGACCAGAATGTGGAGTATCCATGGTGGAAGGGATGCCAGCTCCTCTAGTGCCTGACTTCTCTATGTCCCATACAGGAAACTTAAAGAAAAGTCTATTTGGGGATTGCAAAGTTCACTTACAATATTACTATTTTCTCCTTTTTAAATTTATGAATCTTGCTAACCACCAAATTTGTGCTCTTTTATTTAGCATTTAATATTTTCAGCCATATTTTTCAGACAGCATAAACAATTAGCTAGTTTATATTATGAATATCTAGAGCAGGGCAAGATGTGAATATTTTAATCCATACATCAATTATTTAAAATGGGTGCATCATCTCTATTGATGTGTCAATAGAAGAGAAAACATAAAAAAGTTGACACTTGATTATTGAGCCAATATTGCTACTTGGATCCATTTAAAATTATTAACCTGCTTTTGTACGGAGAAGTCACTAGCTTATTTTCTATTATGTATACAATGCAAAGTGAATTATTATTTATTAAGCATAAAGCAATAGTAAAAGAGTGCCACTAAATTATAAAACCAATCATTGAGGATGTGCTAGTATCAGCAAATTCAATCTCAAACAATTTTGATGAACTCTGATTGATTTATTATTTGTTATATTTATTATCCCACTTTCCTTCTCTATAGAATAAGAATAGTAAAGGTATTTTTAATTTGCTAAATAAAAATTATAGAAGTAGAATACAAGGTCCAAATATTTTCTTGTATATTATCAGCATTTGTTGCCTTTATAAATTTTTCATCAGCTGAGATTTTCCCACTTATTAATTGTGTGTTTGCTTATATTCTCCTTTTACTAATGAGAATGTAAACTAACAGGTCACTTTTATGCTCTGTTTAATAAAGTGTCTCTGGCACCTCATGCAACTCTGACACATACTAGACAACTCATAAATATTTTTTGAATGAAACAATGGATAATGAAGTATAATAAACTCTAGATATATTAAAACATTCATTCATTAAATACACATTTTCACCTCCTAGATGTACATTTATAAAACATGAAAAATTATGTTATCTTAAAGAGACGTGGAGAATAAAATCAGATACACATATGCTTAGTTTTCCAAGTATTGTAAGACTTATTTTACTTGGATTACAGATTAGATTTCTGATTTTAGAATCCATATAGGTCAGAAAAGAAAACCTTTTTTATTGTCTGGTAATCTACTATTAACTCTGAGTTGAAGAAATACAAGCAAAATAAAAAAGATCTGTTTAAAAAACTAAGAATGTTTTAAGAGACTTGATAAAGAAAATATTTTTAAACAGTAAAATTTCACTATAAATGTTATGACTTCCAACGTTCAGTAAAAGGACTAAAAATTTATGTCTTCATTAAGACAGGAGAAAAATAGAACCTGCTTTTAACTGAGATGTCTGAGTTAGTGTCGAGTCATATTACGGACAACTCATTCAGTCAAACCACAATTAACTAACATTCTGCCAGCCGATAACTGACTCTCCCATCAGTAGTTGTTTATATGCATATATCCATTTACATAATATTCCCTTAACTGTAAATATTGGTCATTCTACTTTCCAAATCTATAACACAGCTAAAAGCAATTTTATCCTAACTCGTCAGTGTCATGAAAACGATGAAATATTAATGTAATTATCCTGTGTTCTCATCCATTATTCAGTCACTCGTTGTCCTTGCATTTATTGAGTGCCCGCACTGTTCAGACATCGAAAGGTTCGCTACGAACAATACAAATAACAACTATTTCTTGCAATAACCTCAAATCTTACATATTGATGGTTAAAGTAAAACACTTCACTCTGAAATGACAAGATATCTACGAACAATATACTGAGTCCCCTGATGTGTAGAAATAGAGATTAACTTTGATGATTCTTAAATGTATTTTATTATATATATTTAAGGTGTACCACATGATGTTTTAATATAATATACACAGTGAAATGATGAGACTACAGTTAAGCCAGTTAACATATTTCTCATTTCATGTAGTTATTCTTTTTGTGCGGTGAGAGCATCTAAAATATACTCTTAGCAAATTTCTAGTAAAAATATTGACTATAGTCCTCATGCTGTGCTTCATATCTCTAGACTTACTCATCCTATGTATTTGCAGCCTTGTACCCTTCGACCTCCATTCCCTATCCCATCCCCACCCACCCACCCACCTACTCCCTCCTCTGGTAACCACCTTCCTACTCTCCGTTTCTACGTACGCCATTCCTGCCATTTGCAACAACATGGATGAAACTTGGGGACGTTATGCCAAGTGAAATAAGCCCAACAAAGAAAGAAAAATACTGCATGATCTTGCTTATAGGGGGAATAAAAAAATAACTGAGTATTTTGGATAAAACTGGTCAGTGAAATAATTTCTACGATTCTAAAAAAAGGATTACATATGAAAACCAACTACATGTAAAGTATTAGATCTTTTTTATTCATTAGCTGCTTCTCAGTTAATAATTATTAATCAGTTAGTAAAAATAGGTACTAGCTCAGCAAGGGTTTACATCGGTTATAAATGACTTCACTGAGTGTAAATAAGAACGAACGCTCACTGAGGTGTGTGATTTGCAATGGATGACTGCAAGGTATTCCAAAAGTGATGCCACTAGATATCTTTATAAACAGGATTCTCGGGAGACACAGTGTATATGTGATACTTTATGGCGAAGGAAGACATCCATGGTATTTTCCAAGGTCATGTCTACTCGCTATGCATGGCAGGCACATTCGTAATATCCCATAACTCTGAAAAGTGCTGGATCAAGGTTTTGCCGGGGCGCGATTTCATCACCCAGAGTCACTGGCTGCTGTCTAAAGATTTGCAACTACAGCAGAGACATTGAGATTTGTTACAAATGTCTAGCAGTTCCCATTCCAACTTCTGCCATATGAAAGGATTAATGCTGTGCCATTTAAAAAAAAAAATGTTTTATCTTGCATTAACTTTCTTGATGCTTAGTGGAGCTTTAATCAAGTAGGGTAGGAAGACCAGCCATTTAAACTACTGAATCCTGAAAAGGTCAGTCTTGTAGCGCACTCCCATAATTTACTGTCTCCTGTTACTCCCAAAATGATCACCTTCCCTTCTCAAAGGCAAAACACTAACTATTTGACAAAGTCACCATACTTATTGAATCCAGATCTAATTTAGGTCAAAGCTGATAACATTATGTTACCCATATAAAAGCATGACGATGAGGAATATAGCATAGCAGAATTAAATCATGCCGAATTCAATTTACAACAGTGGTTAGCACTAGGGATGTGAAATTGAAAAAAATCGTGGGTTTATAAATCATGGGTTACAAAAAATGTTTGCAAAAACTCCAGACAGCACCTGTGTAATTACTAAATCCTTCACCATCCGGATGCTTCTGTCATCCAAGAGATTCCTGCGTGTGTCCTCCTGCTAAGGTTACCTGGTTCCATTCACGGCAACAGAGATTCTTCCCGGACCCTAAGGTTACCTGGTCCCATTCACGGCAACAGTTCTTCCCGGACCCCATTCTTGGGGTGACGTCCCATACTTTTTCTCATTTCACAGAAAGAGATAGTATGATAATTTCAAATTATCATTTAATTTGTCATTATAAATTTTAAATGATCATAATCATTTTGATTGCTCTATCTACTGCCCCAATTGGCCAAAACGCCCTTGAAGGCCAGGGCAATGTCCTGTTCCTCTTTAGAAGGTGATGTTGTGCAGAGGATGTAACAGAGGCCTTGTGAGTATCTAGTACCTTCTCCCAGTTCATCCGCTGGGGTGACTTTCCCCTTCCGTGGTAAAAACACCACCAGTAAGGGAGAACAGGTTTTCAGACACATCCTTTTAAACCTTGGTTTCTATTTACCAGGTCAGTTTTCTATAAGAAAAGTCTTTGTTTCCTGACTTTTTGCATTTTATCAGTTATTTTTACAGTGACTCAGAGAATGCTTAACAGACGTAAACGCAAACATGAACATTGAAGGTACCTCTCTCCAACCTAGGAGCAGAGTCATGTACCGACCCCCCAACTTACACGGGAGTCAAGAGGGGAGGGAGTGATTGGGAGAAGCCTGGATGAGGCCCTGGGGCATTTTCCAACTGTAGAAAAATTACAACCACCTAAAATTTTCCATAGACTGGGGCTGTGTTTTTCAGAGGATAAGTGATACCATAGTAGTTATAGGATTTAAAAACACCGAAAATAGCACAGAATAGCAGAAAATCAATAGTAATAGTTTATTCATAAGGCCAAGAGTATAATTAGTAGCATCTGACACTTTCTGCACATCACAAATTTCACGTTCCACCGAGGACTGGGGGATGAACTGCATAGAAGCCTTAGTCAGCAGATTCTCTTTGCATGAAAAATAACCAGAGAGACAAACACTTCTTGAAAACCCTCTTTGTGCGTTGATTACTTTAAAAATAAAGTCATTGGTAAAATGTCAATATAAATAATACACTATTAATTCATTTCTTGCCTTTCTTATAAACATGCTTTTCAAAATATCTCTCCTGTTTACCTAGTTTCATATCTACATTCCCACTTCTCAGGGAAAGTCATTGCATCGAAGAACATTTTCAACTAAATTTCAAGTATCTATATTAGCCCATGGGGTGTGATTGACTTAGTTTATTTATTTTTTTTAATAAGTGACAGATTAAATGAAGCCACGATCATCTTTGAAGTACAAATGATGCTTGGAAAGTAACCAAAACAGGGAAACACTTGCAGGTAAAATATGGGCATCAAAGAGATTTAAGGCGAGAACCAGAAATTACTTGTGGCCAGTGTCCTGGGTAAGGCTTAGAATCTCATTCTAGAAGCATCAAGGCCTTACCTCACTGCATGGCCTTGCATCTCAAGAAAAACTTCCCTAGCGTGGTGTGGTCTGCAGACATCTCATCACCAAAACCCGAGAGCACTAAGTAACTACCTCTGCAGACCGTAAGAAAGGATGGAATTCTGGTTGGCCTCTAGATCACATCTGCTTATTTTCTGAAGGTTTGACTGCAGGGTTACAGAAGGAATAAACATCTATTAATAGTTAAATCTAATAAACTCCATACCTTATGGCTGATTCTGAAGACACACTGCTTCGTTTTCTACAAATGATTGTTTATGTTGGCCCCGTTGGAGCCCCTGGTGAAGGTTTATGAGGTGCTGTGTTATTTCTGTTTACTTGAGTGGGTATTTACACACATGCTCCTTTGGCTTCAGGTGCTTTCCTTGTGCTGCCGAGAGTTTGGCTGCACATGCAGAAAAACGCTGACGAGTCACCGCACTCATCTGCGGCTCAGAGGGATGACGACGGGTCATAAACCCAGAGATTTAAACAAACAGCCAGAAGAGTTTCTTTCTTTCAGGCTGGATCCCTGAACATTTTTCTTTCCTGGAAATGAAAAAGGTGGCAGGAGGAGTCAGATTTAATAACTCCCCTCCATATCATATTTACTTGCATCATTGTTATTCCACGAAGTAGAACAAAAATCAATATAATTGCTTTATGCTTATTGAGCTCTGACTCTGGGCCAGTCTTCTAAATGGTCATGTGAATCGATGCATTTGGTCCTCAGCACCAACCTCTGAGGTACACCCTGGTATTAGCCTGACTTTTCAGGTGAGGGAACTGAAGCACACAGGTGATGGTAATTTGCTCAACGTCACACAGTTGGTAAGCGGTGAGTCTGAAATCCGTGCCTGGAAAATCCGGCTGTAGAACCAGCTTGGTTAACTGTCATCCTGCCCTGTCTCTCAACGTAAGTTGATACCTGGAAGAACAGAATGATTAATGTTGGAGGGTGAACGCTCAGCGTAAAGGAATTTGTGAGCGTTGCCCAGCCAAATCAATCCCTAAAAAATTAATCTGATCTACAAAAATCATAAAATAGGTTAATGTAAGAATTGGTACGGGGGAAAAAAAAAAAGATAACCAAAGTAAGAGAAAAAGGGTGTAAAAATTGACAATAAATACTACAATATATAAGCTAATTATATATTATAAATTTTAAATGAGATAGTCTTCTAAAAAATGTCAGCACAAAATTGTTAAAACAGAATTATTAAAAGTAGTAGATAATAACTAATGGAATAATTGTCAAAATATGAAAATACTACATTAAAAAGCCTCAATACTATTATACGTTCACTGGTGAAATCTTTCAAAGTGAGAAGAAAAATATAATTATCAAGTTACATTGTTCTAATTCATGAAAACAATGTGAGATTAACAAATCATTATCTGAAGTTAATATCATAATCCCAAACTCTCTAATATGTTAATTAAAATAGAAATAGCCATACTGAGTTTATACATGTACATAATAAAAAATTCAAATAGAAAAACTAACTAGAATTAAATATGATTCAACATTACCAAAAAGCATTTGATTCAAGAACACAGGTTACTAAGTCAACAAAAACTCATTCTATCAATTTAATACATGCCCTAATGAAGAACTTTAATGACTCATCTGAAGTTTTAAAATTGCCTTTAATAGTATTAGAATGATTCTTTGTTAATAAACGTTAAGAGTAAAAATTTTAAAACTGTCTCTTTATATTAAGGAAAAATAATTCCTGCTTCACCATTATTATATAATATGAGATAGACATTTTGATCTGGTCAATGATACCAGTCAGAAAATGAAATTAGGAGTAATAAATAATGGAAAGAGAGCGGTAACTATACTATGTAGCACTGTTATTTTATCCCAAGAAACTGGGAAAAAAAAAACCAGTTTATAATGAACCTGAATTTAGTGACATAGTGATAATCTTAGACAAGTTAATATGCCGGCGATACCAGCCAGGAATGATAATGAGCCATGAGCAGTAGCCAAGCCGAGATGTGAGAAACACAGGCAGTGTTGCAATGGTTAGGAAAGGCTGCTGGTGGGAGAGTACCCTTGAGCTAAAAGTTGACGGAAAAAGGAGTGAGCTGGTTGAATTAAGAAAGGAGACATTTTTAGTAAAGGGATATAAGTAAAACTTGGCATTTGACTGCATTCCTCTTTATTATTTTATTTTTTGGAGGTTTTTGTAACACCATTCTCCTTCCTCTGACTTCCCTGTGGTATCCTTTCCTGTGTGTTCTTGCACATGACACATTTTATCGAGCTCTGCACGCTTCTCATATCTTAATACTATTGAACCTTACATTCAGTTATTTGAAATGAATAATAAATATATCTGTCATTTTGTAATTAAGAACTTTGAGACACGGTATGTTTCTCCAAATGTAAGTGCAAATAAGGTTTTACATTTTCTTCACTTTGACCAGGGTCTTAAATGAATAGATGACAATCTGGACTATGAGTGTACAGGGACAACCTAATTATTCTCAGAATGTTTTCAATTTAATTCTGTTACCACTAATGTAAACTGCTCCATGCTGTGTCCTGTCTTTTATAGAGTTAAGGGTGAATGAACTGAAAACACTCAATAATTCTAATTTCTATTTTTTTTACTTCATGTTTTTGAATCCAATACTACTCCAAACAATAGGATTTTTTTCCATCTCTTTCAGGCAAACAGCGGTTTTAAAAATAACAGTAAACTCTAACGTATATATTATAAATGTGCGTGTGAGTGTGTGTGTGTGTGTGTGTATATGTGTGTGCAGGCACATGTGTTTTAGCCAAGGAAATGAATTGTGACTTTACTCAATTCCAAAAGGGAGATGGATCTGGGAACCATTAAAAGAAACCCAAGTGCTAAGAAAGCCTGTGACAAAGTCACAAGTTTCTGTCACTACTGTATTTATGTGCACCCAAATAAGGGGTTTATCAAGTGAATTTTTCTGTCCCCCTCCCTGCTCCAAATTCATACGTTGAAGCCCTAACCCGCAGTGTAACTATATTTAGAGATGGGGTCTGTGAGGAGGTAATATAGGTTAAATTAGGTCATAAAAGCAAGGCCCTATTCCAATAGCACTCCCCATATCCTCGTGAAGCTCAGAATTTACTATCTCCAGTTGGTTCCTTTTGCTGATGCAGTATGAAGAGTTCTGTATGCACTCCAAGCATGACCTATTCGTTTCATACTCATTAAGAAATCAATGTTTTTAGAGCAAATGTTACAAATGAATATTTAATTTAGTTGCAATTAAAAATGTGTATTTACAGAACATTTCTTATTAATTAACACAAACCCAAATGGCTAAACATAGAATAGTTTGACCTTCCACTAGAACTGTTCCATTGGCTCTGCATTAGTTTTGAAAGTACAGGAACATGATACAACCTGGTCATGTTTCCCTCTGTAAACACATCTCTTCCTAACGAGGTCCCGCTCCCCAGGTGGTTTGCAGCAGGTTCAGTTCTTTGCATTTCTCTGCAAAGAGTCCAACGCTTAAATATCCAGCTGACTGTGAGGAAGGTTTAATATCCAGAAGCAATTCTGATAAGCTGCTGTTATAGCATGTCTTCCAATTCCTACTCAAAATGAGCAAAAATGAGTGACTTTCCTCAAAATAGAGCCTTAAGTACAAACATAAACATTGTGTTTTTAGATATACTTGCACTCCAGCCCTAGGAATCACTAATTAGAGGGAAAAAAACTGCATCTTAATTTAACCAGCTTCCTCACTTTTTTTTTCTTCTTGGGCTTTTCTTCTCATTAAAGCCAAGATTGATGTCAAATAATTGCAAGCTATGTTGCAAAATTTTTACTAAACCAGTGAACTAAATTGTGAATGCCTGTGTTCACTAAAGACAGGAGAGTGAGGAACAGGTCACAGCCTGCTCCTGGGTGCTTAGGGAAACCGTCTGTGTTCTTCTTTTCCAAAGAAAAGATTACAAACGTATTTTGTTCGTGTTATACTTAAACACACATTAATTAAATCCGACACTTAGGCCTCCAGGTCCCAACTGCAGACCATAATGCTTTCACAGTTCTCTTCCACCCTTTAGGATAAATAACCTGCCAGCTAAGCCACGAGCAGTGCTTATATTAGTAATTTTGTAAGCAGTGCTCGTGGCTTAGACAAACTGTAGTCATTTTGCTAAATACAGAGTCATGAAGAAATAAGCGGTAGCTTCATCTGCTATTTCATCACCACTAAACAATATTTTCTGGGATATTGACATTGGTCTTTTGTCTGTTATACATCAGCCGTGGGTAAGACGATTAATAGGGCCATAGCTATGTTCTTATGAATGTTGTACATTAATGTTTTGAAAAGGTTGGCAGAGCATTGGTACGTAACATTGCTAAAACTCGTTATTTTATATAACAGAAATATATGGACCCAAAATTCGTATTGCTTTTTTTTTCTAAGAGAAAACAAATACGAAGATATTTAAAAAACATTACAGAGCAGGAAAATGCTAACTTAATAAATAACAGGCTATGGTATAGTAACCAAATGTCAGGCTTAGTGTCAAAAACTTGACTTACATTCTTACTGTGACTGTTGTTATAAGGCATCTTGAAATTTCCAAGAGTGCTCTTTTCTTTTGCTCTAAGAAAGGATAATAATAGCTACTCTGTTGGGTTTTTGTAAATATGACATTCAATATACAGTACTTCAAAGCCTTCTACAAAAGTGACAGTTCATGATTTCTTTTATGAACATAACCTTTTCTTATGTCATCTTATGTCTTACCTAAGACAGATATTAGACAATTTACTTGACACATTTTTGCTGTTCTCTTCTCAGTGATGCACAAGTGGGGTTAGATATGTGATCTGGGTGATTTTGCCACAACAGCTAGATGCTTTTTGAGCATCATCCCTGACAGTAATGGTATGTATTTGGAAGGACACGTGTAACAGAGTTTAGTGATAATCGGGTTAAAACCCTTTTTATATACATAAAGAAACAGATGTTGAGGAAGAAAAAAGTCATTTGGAGCAGACTTGATGACTGTCCGAGGATTCTCTCTACATGGCCTCTTCCTGCTTGGAACATTGTGGGGATGTGAACAAGGAAGACATTGATTGGTCTTTACAAGATAATAATAAGTTACTTGACAAGTTTTCTACAGAGGAAAGCTATTATCATTTATAAGTCAAAAGATGCCTTGGGATTAATGCAAATCATACCATTCCATCTAGGTATAGCCTTGCTGAAAGATCATTTATTGACTGGTACGGTAGCCATTCATTTCTTTTAAAACATTATTCTATAAATGCATTCAGCAAATATCATCATGAAGGACATTGTTCTAGATGCTTCATAGGTGAAGGGAAGGTGAGAGTACAGGGCATGCATTCAAGGTGGACTTTCATTTTTCAATCAGATTTGGGTTTGGGTTCATTTGTACCCCTAAAGCTGTGAAAAGGTGAGAATTATAGCTAGCAATTTTAAATGCATCCAACTTACTACATCTGTACATGATTTACTGAGTGTCTATTATGTATCAGGCAGGTTTTAAGCATTCTTTATGTAGAAATACTTTTAACCCTACAATTGCCCATCATGGCAAGCTTTCTTACCTCTATGAAGACAAAACTGATGAGAAGATAATTTAAGTCACTTGCTCAAAATCACACAGAAGATACGTGGACGCCCTAGGATTCTAACCTTTGTGTCTGTCAGTAGGTTTTTAATCCTCACCTTATGCTCTGTGCTTCCTCATCATACAGCCACCATTGAAGGACTGAGGAGAGAGCATGTATGCAAAGCACTTAACGTGACACATGTCTGATTCTGAGGGCTCTGCAAGGTTATTTATTATTATACACTAAGGCACTCTCACTAAACCTTATGCATCATTGAATGCCAAGCGGAAAACATACAGGACGAGATGTGTTCTATGCCTTAGCGTGTGTTGTGACAATATCAGTAATCTATATTTTAAAGAGCAAATGGAGTAAACACAACAAGGTCTTTTGTCCCCATGAGCTCCTTTCTTCCCTCTGCTGCTGTCTCTGCCACCGTCTCCCTGGTCATTGATACCTCCAGGACAGGGGGTCTGAGTCAGGGCACCTGTGTGGAATGTAATCATTTAATTTAGCAGCACTTATAAAATACAAGGATTTAAAGGAAGAAGAGCATGGATATGAAACACATCGTTTCAAATTAGCCTCAGGAACTTAAAGGCACCTGTTTATGCCGGCTACTCCCCCCACGGCCACCTGTAACAGAATCCGCTGTGGGCTCCACGCCACATCACTGCTCCCAGCCAGTGCTGAACATAACCTGTCAACAATATCATACCATTCTGAAAGTTTCATGAATAGGAAATGCAGGTTCAGAAGACACAAAATCACCGAATTCATCTAAGCATTTTAGAAGCTCAGAAAACATTTATCTTTCAGTCTGTTTTATAGGCTCTCATCTCTTCAGCGGAAGTTCTTTCTACATATTGGCCGCAATTGCTACAGAATATTAATCCCTCCAGGTTTATGGTGCATTCAGAAAGTTCCGTGATGCTCAAACTATGGGCTGGAAATACATATCTTCATTTCGTTGACGGTTTCCGCCTGCTGTGTTCCGAATGGGTGATGGTGTTTTAGGGTTTCAGTGTTCTGTTTATCGAAGATCGATCTGTTTGGAATGGGAGAAAAGCTGAGTTAAACTCATCTTCTCTACTTTATTCCCCACTTTAAATATTTGTCAAAGACAGCTCATCTTACTAAAAGCAAAGCCATTCTCAGCTCTATATATGCATTTGCAAATAAATGAATAAATAAAGCTTCATAATGTTCTCAACTGAAGTTCCTTTTAGGGTTTTTGTTGAAAACCAATTAGTTGAATTTAGATTTTCAATTAATGCTACGATAGAACTATACAGGAAGCCACAAAAAAATTAAAAAATTGTACAATGTATGGTAGTTATTATTTCCATTTTTATTTTGGTTTCTGGGGTAAGCTGGCTATAATATTGTTCTGAAAATTATAGTTAAAAAACAAACTACTGCATTCTGCAACGTTTCCAGGCCAGAGGGAAATTATGGCACCTCCACTTCCTCCTCTTCCTCTACAGAGTTCTAACCTTTGTGTTGTATTTGCAACAATCACTAGTGAAACAGAAAATAGATACCAATTTTATTTCTATGTGCAAATACCCGGCAACTCTCAGTGTAAGGCTCTTTCCCGAAAGCTTCCTTACAGACTTTGGTTTATAATGAAGATAAAAAAGGAATATTTTTTTTTCCACTCTGCATCTAAATCTTGAGGCTAGTAGCCTCAGATGTACCTGGAGAAATATGCTCGAGACTAGATATGTTCTCTTACCTAAGTGGTTACATGCGTAAGGATTTCAGGCCTGATTTATACTCCCATGTATAAGTGAGAGAGAGTGGCTGTGGGTTTTTGTGCCAGGAGAAATGGAGACGACTTGCTCAGATACGCCGCCTACAGGGGAGAGAAGTTCAAAAGACTTCGTTGCATATGAGCTGTAAGTTGCAAGAATTGGCTGGAAGAAAAACTTGCAAAAGATTGCGTGGAGGACTTAAACTACCTATTTCAAGACTTACTATATTCCTACAGTAAACAGTGTTGCATTGGTTAAATGTAGACAAATAGATCAATGAAAGAAATAAGAAGGGCAGCAATAGATCCATAATTACATGATTAATTAGCTTTTGACAAGAGTTGCTAAAGGGACATTTAAGTTACCTTCATTCAAACACTTAGCTGAATTTAGTAAAAGGAGGAAGATTAATATGATGTGAAGAGAAACCAGAGTATAAATTTAAATTAAATTAAAACTCCCTTTGAGTCAAATTTATACCACTTCTGGCCCAGGATTGTTTTTCTTACCTGATATTTCCTTGTTTAGTAAATTAACAGAGATCTTATACCTACAGCTGCCCATCTTAGCTCTTTCATCATCTTGAGATGAAGTAAGCGTTGACCTGAATAAAGGAAGAATTGCCATTGGATGGGGATGATGATGACTCTCATACATTACATTTCTGTGGGATTAATGAAGGATATTTGTCCCAGGGACATTGACTTCTCCTGAGTGATCATTAATCTCCAGGAAACCACCTGCACTTTGATCATTCTCTGTAAATTAAAACTTAGGGGAAAGACAGAAGACGAGGCCATTGGTCATGATTCTCTCAAATTCAGGTAACAGATTATGTTCTGATAAAGAATTCCAGTCTTACAGAATCTCATAAGAAATGGCTGAAGAAAATAAATGAATGTGTCTTTTTATGGCCCTCGGCCAAATGATTGAGAAATCTTGCTACACCGAAATATCTAAGCAATAGTATCATGTGCAGTCAGATATTTTTTAAAAATTATATAAAAATTACTGGATACATTTATTCTGAAGGTGCATGCCATTCTTTCAAATGCATGCTTTGGCTTGTGATTATCTGTCAAATTCTTTTTTAGAGCAATTTTTGTGAAACCAGGGATAAATAAAAAATTTGTGTTATTTTTGAATATGAGTTCCATTGGGGAACCAATGCAGCACAGACAGCCCAAAATATCAAGGAAGTATTTGGGAAGGATGTGACTAATGAACACACAGTACATGGATGGTTTGAGAAGTTCCGTTCTGGTGATTTTAATCTTGAAAATGAGCCATGTGGGTGACCTGAGACCAAGGTGGATAATGATGAGCCATAGTGGAGGTGAATCTATCTCAACCTACACATGAATTAGCAACAAGGTTTGACGTTGCTATTCGAACAATACTGGATCATCTTGAAACAAATGGAAAAGCTAAAGAAGCTGGATAGATGGCTTCCTCGTGAATTAAATGAGCGTCAGATGAGAAATCGTCTCAAAACTTGCCTTTCTTTGCTGTCACGAGATAAAGGCGAACCATTTCTATACCATATTGTTACATGTGATGAAAAATGAATTCTTTTTTGACAATCGCAAGTGTTAGGCACAATGGTTGGGTAAAGATGAAGTGCCGAAACATAGTCCAAACCGAATATTCATCAACAAAAGCTAATGGTGTCTGTCTGTAGGTCCAGTGCTGGTACAGTTGCATGGAACCCGGTCAGTCGATTACAGCGATGTCTATCGCTGGATGAAATGATGAGGATGCTTGTGATTAAGCAGCTGAGATTGGTCAACAGAGTCAGGCCAATCCTCTTGCAAGACAGTGCTGGATCACATGTTACACAAACAACGCTGCTCAAACTACAGAGACTGGACTTGGAAACTCTCTGTCATCCACCATATCCACCAGACCTTGCACCAACTAACTACCACTTTTTCCAGGCTTTGGACCACTTCTTGCAAGGAAAAATATTCAATTCTCGACAGGCTGTGGAAAACGCCTTTCACGATTTCATTGCCACTCGCTCTCCAGGCTTCTTCACTGCTAGCATAAGCAAGCTACTGTTAAAATGGCAAAACTTTGTTGATAGTTTAGGTGCGTACTTGGATTAATTGTACTGCTCGTTTGAGATATAACCAACTACACTTTTGATTTGAAATCTGACACTTCATATTTAATGAGCTAATATAATAATGCATGCATAATAGCTTCTGAGAGATAAGCGTGCAGAAAAGACAAAGACAAGGAAATAAAACGTTTATTACAATGTATCATTTAGACCTCAAGTCCTAGGAAGCCAGGCTAAAACGTGTGGAACCTCATCTGTCCTCCAGTTGTGTAGTTCCAGGATGAATCTGAAGACCTGAAGATCAAAAGAGGACGCAGTGAATATTCCAGAGTCCTAGTCTGAAGGGAGGAGAGGACTGGCGTCCCAGCTCCTAGGTAGTCAGGCAGAAGAGAGCAAGTTCTCTCTTAATCTGCCCCTGTGTTCTACTCAGGCCTTCTGTGGGCTGGATAAGGCCACCCACATTGGGGAGGGCAATCTTTTTACTCAGCCTACTGATGGAAATGTTAATCCCATCCAGAAATACCCTCACAGACATACCCAGGGTGATACTTTACCAAATATCAGGGCTCCCTGTGGCCCAGTGAAACTGCCACATAAAATTACAACCATCACACTCAGGTATGCGTGAAAATATAACTTTTAGAAATAAGCCTTACTGTCTGTGTTAAGAAATTCTCAATTTCTGGATCTATCACTATTTTTCCCGTTTTCCTTTATTTTATTTTATTTTTTTACTTCAACATGATCTATTTTCTTCATATGATTTGTATTGCCTAAAGAATATATTACGTACAAAAAAAGGAACAGAAAGAAATGAAAACTAAATCCTGGGGTTAGCAATATCTAACCTTGCCATATATTGATTAAGTTAGATACTCTGCGATGTTTTATTAATCTTTTCGGGTACCCTTTAGAAGCTGATAATATTTCCTGATGGCCTAAAGGATCACAACAGACCCTCAGGGAGGAATGTACAAATTTGAAGGTTGGCTTTTAAGATTTGCCTTTAAGGCCTATGTTTAGGGCCTTCCAGGACCTGCCCCTGATTCTGTTTACTTCCTTGTTTCCTAGTGTGAGTCTTTCAGTTTGTCCTCTCACTTTCTTTCATTTTTCATCCTTGTTCTTGCTTCCTTGGCACATATTTTTCCTGCATTTGGGGCTGCCCACCATAGAGGTTACTAATTAAAATTAATTAGTAATTAAATTAAAATTAATTAAAATGGTATGTCAGTACAATGGGAGAACCTAGGTCTATGTTTCAGTACTACCATTATCATAGTGTAACTTTATTCACAAGCATCTTTTAAGTGGGTGTGGTAATATATATTGCGTATTTTTTATTCTCCAATCAGAATAGATTGACTTTCCAGTCAAAACTTTTTAATCAAAATACACAAATCAGTTCTGAGTTTTTAGAGGTAGGAAAAAAAAAAACATCATTATCAAATGTTAAAAATCATTTTCCATGTTTCCCTTTCCATCATATCTTTCCTACTTATTGTAAATCTTGTTAACTCTATATTAGAAAGGAACAGGCTAGGATAAGATTTGGAATCTCTTTAATGTCCTCCAAAAATGCCACTAAAAGAAAATTAGTAACTTGATTAATAAAGGGTAGTAATCTTTGGTGGGGATGGCAGTAATAAAGCGAAATGATTTTAATACACAATTTTATTTTGAAAACTATTTGAGGAAAAATGTATTTTTCTTAATTCAGCCTAACGTTTCAACAGCATGAAAGAACTCAGTGTAGTTATTATATATAAGAAATGTAGTTCAATAATATAAGAAAATATAAAATGAAGAGGAAATTAAATTTAACCTGAAAAAATAAATGTCTGGATTCATTGTCCATGAGAATCCACAGAATAGTGACTATATCTACTTCAGTGTATGGTACTGTACCTATCATATTAATGGGGCCCAATAAATACAGTAATAAAATGTTCAGGTTATTTGAAAATGTGCAACAAAGTTCTTGAAGCAGAAGCACTTGATTCTCTATCTTAAAATTTTATAGACTGTTGGGTGCATTATATCTCCAAAAATCACTGGCACCTTGAATTTTAAAATGATCTTGCATGAATTCATGCATGAGTCACTTAAAAAATAAAGTTACTATATCAAACATTTAATTTAGAAAGCAACTATTTCAGCAAAGATAGACTAATCATAACTGCTCTACTGCAAAAAGCATTAATGATAGCATAGAACTCAAGGTTATGTAGATAAAATGGTTTCTGACAAAAAATAAATCTACAAAGTCACCATAAAAATAAGTATATGTAAAAAAATGTAATTCAAAATGTGTATTTCTTGTAGAGCCTCTGAAAATATGGCAATACTTAGAAACTCAAGATTTAAAAGAAATAATCTTCGTATTTATAAACTCTGTTGCTCATACCTCATCATACATCAAACAGGCATGGAAGCAGAATTTTGTATTGCAAACATTTACTTAAAGAATAGAAAAGATGACCTATTTTAAATGAAATAGAGAAAGATAACACTTGTTCACAATTATGTAATTATGTAAAAACATCAATTGTATGCAATTATTAAAATCATAGATGAAGATGAAAATGAGTTCAAATAATTTTGTTTTCCAATGCTTAACTTAAAACATAACCTTTAGTACTAGTCACACCATGTGTGACATAAACAGATGATACTATTCATCATTAAAAGATAAGATGATTTTCTAAAATCAAATCATAATAGCATTTGCAAAGTACATAATTTTTTTATGTTATAAAAGGAATACATAATATTTTTTTCAACGTGGCATTTCTTGATTAGCCAACCATGAAATCAATGCCATTATTTCAAATGAGTTTCTTGAACATCAGAAATTATATTTCTATGCTACAGAAAACAATAGTCTTTTTTCCAGAGAGGTTGATTCTCTAAAGACAGTCACAGAAATTGCCTTTAATTGCTGAGCTGGAACAGTTTAGGAAACAAGCTCATTCACCCCTGTGTATTGTATATTTACTTGTTATTTCTTTTTTAAACGCATGTAAACTACCTTAGGTGCCCTGTTGATCATAATAGATTTTATCATAATTGTATAAATCAATCAATGTCTGGCCTATTGAATATCACAAATAAATATAAGCCAGCTAATTTATGAAAAAAATACATAAACTTGTGCCCATTTCCCTAACCACAGCATTTGGAACACGTACCTATGATTATCCCATGCCTCTAGGATCATGCTGTTTTCTGTCTTAAATGGCTTCTGCTCCTATTCCATTTCACGCTATCTATGTGTCACATTCACTCTGAACTGTCCTTACCTTCCCGAAGCAGATTTTCTGCTTCCTTCCATATTGCTCATCTGATCATATCCTTGTTGTAGCATCTGTCATGTTATACTGCTCCATTTTGTTTGAAAACCTCTTTCTCTCAGATTTTTAGACATGTTAAAGGCAGGAACCCTGTTGAATTCATCTCTATAGCCTCGAGGAAAAACAGGGTTATCTAAGGAATAAAATCTCCAAATTGTTAGATTTAAATAAAGATAAGGAGAAGGACTTCATCGAAGCTATTTTTAATAGCTCTAATATAATAGAGGAAGAAATACTGGACAGGTTTTGTAGAGCCTGAAATGATTTGGGGTATCATTTTAAAGAAAAAGAGGCACAATTATAAATAAAAAATGATGAATGACAAAGAGGTCATTGGAGTATTCTTTAAAGCCATTCCTGCCTCCAGATGGCCCGCACTAACTATTCATGGAGGGGACTGCAAATCAGATGATACAGTCCACGAGACCAGCAATGGTACTTCCATCTCGATTACCCCTTAGCTGATTGCCAACAGTGTCCCTGGCCACTGTAAAGACACGTAACATCGTGGAAAATGTGATGGAGGGACAGATAGAGTTGGAAAAAAATAGCATTTATAAAATTATTGCAGTTAATATACTTCTGCAAAATTTACAGAAAACCATATTATGTGAACACATTACCTGACCGCTGCCAGGGCTTTGGATGAGTCCGGTGAAGGTGAGAGGACCTGGAGCTGGACCTTCCTGAGTGTCACAGACGCAGCCACGGTGACGCACAAGATTTAGGGGGCGTGTATTCAAGTCTCGTCACTCACCGGTGTTGAGTTTCTTTCAAAGTTCAGTGTCTTTTTCGCTAGAATAAAAAATTCTAAGGTCCATTCTGCCTTGGGGATTCTCTATCACATTCTAACTGTCCTAATATTTTACTGTATTTTCAAGTCCGTTGATTCCTACTCAGCAAATGAAAACCACGGAGGCTCATAGGAATTACGAAGCCGGCCGTGGCTGTGGTGGGAGTAGACAGCAGAGTCAAAATGAGAATTTAATCCTTAATGCACTTGGTACAGAATATGCTGCCTTCTGTTAGTCAAACTGACAATTTAATAAAATTAAAAGTTGCAAAAAGAGTCTGAACCAATGCAATCAACTTCTCCGATTCTTGAAGGAAACTTAAATATGCAAAGAAGTATAGTCATTCTTTGTCATGCAGATAATGCACATTAAAACTTACAAGCAAATGCAATTCTGTACAGCCATTTAAAAACTAATGTTTATAAATAAGGAAATACTATAAAACTTTGCATCATACTATTCTGTAATCTGCCACTTCATATAACAATAACATGTTAGCAGATTCATCTCATGTTAAATACAAATGTCCATAGTCATTTTAAATGGTTTGTATACATGTATTAATAACATCATTTGTTTAACTGATTTCCTATTAATTGTCATATAATCTATTTTAGTTTTTGCTATTATAAATAATAATGACATTAGGAATAATGTTTTCCAAATCTATATCTCTAAGCCAGATTTTTTTTCTGTCTCCAAATTCATATATCAAATTTCTTTTCTTCTGAAAATTCAACATGCTCACAAGCAGTCAGTGATACTCTTTCTCTCTCCTTGTCCTCTTTAGTCGTCTTTCCCTGTCTCCAAGAATGAAGCCACCACTACCCTTCTGCAAAAAAACAGAGACTGGAAGTTGTTATTGGAATTGGTCTCCTCATTATACGAGGGCTGTCCGGAAGTATCCATCCGGAAAGTATCCAGCCACTATTAACATAACGAGAATGGTCACATGGCTGGATGCTTTCTGGACAGCCGTCATATATGCACTTAAGTGATATAGATGATATCTCTTATATAGCGCTCAGAACTATCACCTTCTCTCTATCTCCGTAGCTTCCACCCTAGTAAAATCATTATCAAATTTTGGCTGGTTTCCAGGAAGTCTGTATTTTCAAGAAGTCCCTACACTCCAATACATTCGAATTGTTGATATATTACTCCCTTCAATAAACATACTTTTGAAACAGAAATAAGATCATGTCACATTCTACTTAAAATCTTTCATAGGTGTCTCATTGTCACTAGGATGCAGTAAATATTCCTGGTAACTCGTGCGTATTTGCAAGGTCTGTCTTTTCTACACCTCCCAGCCGTCATCTCCTGGCACCAGCGAAGACCCACAGCCCTCTCCGCAGAACTCATCCCAGCTTCCTTTCTCCCCTTCGCTCTCCTCCCTCCCACTTCCAAATGTGTAGGTGCTTTATTCTGTTAACATTCTCTTTCATCTTTACCAAGAAATCAATCAATTCTTTTGACTAATTCAGAAATTGAAATGAATAAAATGGAAAGCAAAAACAGTAATAACAGGAAGGATAAATATATTTCAACACTAGAAATTTGAAATGATAAATACATTTTTTAAAAATCACAAGCCTGACTAAAAAGATTAAGGCAAAAATGAACGTGATTAGGAAACAGAAAGGATTCTATACAAGAGATTAAAATAATTGTAAGAAAATTCTACATGTAACTTTATGATGAGAAAAGCACTGAATGAATAAGTGAATGCCAGAGGAAATAGATGATTTTCTGAAAATATGAAACAAAATTAAATCCAAAAGAATATACTGTCTAATGAGACCATTTACTTTTGAAAACGATGAAAAAGTTATTAAAGTCTTACTGGTAAAAATAACGTCAAAACCAAAGAGCCACTAATTCTAACATTATTTAAATAATTCCTGGCCATAAAAGAGAAAAAAACTGCCAAACATTTTTAATAAAATTTGGTTTAAAATAGTCCATAAAGAAAATCTATATGCCAATTTATAGGATTGTTGTAATGGTAAGTAATTTGAAACACACAGTTTTTAAAACAAGAAAACTCAATGAATGAAACCTAAAAAAATCATCTTTTTAATAGGAATGCAAGAACCACAATTACAATATTACCAAAGGGACTCCAACAAGATCTCAAGAGAATAATGCTATGAGAAAACCAAGACTTTCTCTAGGAAATGGGATAATTTAATATCAGGAAGTATAGTGCATAAAAAATTCATATCAACAAATTAAAGAAAATGATATCAAATGCTGAGAAGGCAACACAAAATTTGGGGGTCATTCCTCTAAAAATCTGAGTATAATAAACATTTCTTAGGTAAATATAATAATTATGATTTACCCCAAAACAATAGCAAATATTTTGATACCTATTGAAATTCAAAAGCTGTGGAAAATAAAGCCAGAAACTTGGCAGGGATATCTCATTATTACTTACTGCTTACTAGGAGATTTTGGAAAATATAATAAGGCATTTTATTACTTAAAATAATAAATTCCTGTTGTAAACACCAGGAAAAATAGACAGAATATATATTTTTGCTGATGATATAATAAAAAATCTGAGTTATAGAGATGAAAAACAACATAGTAAAAATTAATGATACCTTGGTTAGTGGCTAGATCCAATATAAATACCTATAAATCAATAGTATATTTCTATTCTGTGAAAAAGTGAAAAAGTATCTGAAATGGAAATGTGAAGTAATATTCCATTTGAATAGCAACAAAACTATAGCATTTTAAAGAAATATTAATACTTTTGGACAATACTACTTAGCCCAGGAACTCTATGAAATGGACTATTTTCTCCTGTATATCATAGATATTCAGAGAATACCTATATATGTAAATCTATATATAATCTAGACAGTAGGAAATAATAATAAATTCTGAAAGAAGACTTTAACAAAAACATCAGTTCTCCCTAAAGTAACAAGGAGTGTGTTGCCATTTCAATTACAATCCTAAAGGCATATTACAGGTATCTTAGTGAATAAAATTATCTTAAAATTTACATGGAAGAATAAATACTACAGACTAACCAGGAAGTAAATTAAAGAGAGCGGTGAGAGGGGACCTTATCGAAATACGGATTGAAAATATTTGGGGGAAAAAAACAATAAAAAAAACAATAAAGATTAAAAAATACAAACAGAAAAAAGAATACCGTATAAGAACCATTTAGATAGCATTTGCAGTGTGTTAGGTATTATATATAATCTGGAGATGCTTTAACGTAGACAGAAGGATGTGTGTGAGTTATATGCAAATACTCTGCCACTTTGTATTAGGGGCTTGAGCACCCGTGGAGTTTGGTATCTGCAGGGAGTTCTGGAACCTGCCCCCCCCCCCCCCGACACTGAGGCATGACTGCACTAGAGTAATTTGTTATGCATTACTAGATAACTAAGGAACTAATTACTAGATATAATAACAAAGAATCTCATTCTGTAGTTACAAAATAAAAATAGCCATAGACTTTGCTTTTCCATCTTTAAAATGGAGATGATAAGAACAGGCAACACAGCATTTGAAGACCAACAGATGAAAGATCTTTTCAACTAGGTTTATTTTAATTTTATTTCAAACCGGTTGTTTTATTAGAATCCAACATATTTCATAAATATCAAAAGAGAAAATTGAACCAAAAGTTAATTGAATAAATAATTTGCATCTTAAAAGTTTTTTTTTGTTTTTTTTTTTCCAATCATTTGAACTCCACATAGCTCCTGACGCGGGAGACCAGGTCTGTGCAGATCTATAAAACATTAGCTTTCATGCTCACCCGAGTCGGGTACATCAGGCTATGGAAATCACCTCGGGCAGTTGTCAGCACAACACAAATTTTCCCTTTTTGTATTTTCTTTCTCTTACCACCATGATGTCAGTCTCTGCCTTGTTTGCCTTTGTTAATTATAAGTACTATTCCAGCCTGTGCTGGGGCTCACACAGGTTTTAATTGCTTTCCATGTTCTTGGTTTATCATTCCTTAAGTGTGCAGGTCTTTTGGAGAATCAGAGTAAAATGCAGCCTGGTGTCATGAAGCTCCCCTTTCATGCACTAAAAATTGGTCATAGGTAAAGATTGGTCACAAGGATCGCCTTTCTACAGTTTTTTTCTAAAGCTGTTGCACATAAAATCTGAATCTTAATGATTATCTTCAAAGACTAGCAAACATAGAGGGAAAAATGTCATTATCGGGCATTGTAAATGGGTAATACTAAAAAGCTCACCTAACTAAATTCTGGGTCTCTGCCAAACCAGTAACTTGATAGTTTTTAAATTTGTGTTCTGTGTGTGGTGAGTGATTTTGCCACTAAAGCTGAGAAGCATGGCTTTCCAATTTCACCAATTTCTATTATATGAATCTGGTAATTCATTTACCTTACCATAAACCTCCAGGATTTAGAAGTTATCTTTGGGATTAATCCACCTCGTAATGATTTATTGACTATGATTTATCTTCATATTCAAGAAAATGCACAAAACCCGTGGATCTAGCAATAGCTTTGTACAGTATGTGATTCTGTCATGGGAGATTTTCAAAGTGTGGGGGAGAAAGAAGGAAAATTTAGTAACAGGAAACCATTTGGCACGCTCCAGTGGCTTTATATGGGAATTCAAAGATAGGCTGCAATGCACCCTTCAATGTCAAAAATTCATTTGTTTGTAAGTTTTGTCCCTCAGAGACCTTTGATCTGAATCCTATTTCCCATCTTGCAACTTCAATAAGTATAATGTTGATTCATTATTTTCTGACATTTTGCTTCCTAGTGAGCAGATGGAACTCTAAAATGGCATATAAAAGCAATTTCTAATGGTGTTTTCGACACCTAAGAGGCAATCTATTTTTCAATGGTTCATTTGAATGCAAAATCTCAGGTTTGAGGCTCCGAATTGAAGATTTCATAAAAAATTTACACATTTTTTTTTTTTACCTTCTCCGAGGCTTTGATAATTTAAAAAAAATCTGCTCTGAATGTGTATGTAAATTTTTACTATAAAAATTAGAAAGTATGCATAAATAAGCATGTTGGCTGATATAAAATTTTGGAAGTCATTACTGTTGCCCTGAAGCATGTTTATTACTTTATAGTGAATAGCACTGAATTTATTCCCTAACCTTGTCCAGACGCAGCTGGTTACAGAGCACATGAAACAGAAAGCAAATCACACTTGATTAAATACCAAAATAAAAATAGTGATTGCCATTTAGTATAGTTAGGGAGAATAAGCTGAGAACTCGGAAATAAGGCAAAGGAAAGCTAGCATGTACCTTCGATGTCACACGTGGGCATTGTTTAACAGGCCTACCTAAAGCTTTGCCACCTTTCCAAGACGATGTGTGCATGTTACACCTTGCCACTCACTCTTGATTAGAGCCTACACTCTCTGGAATTGTAGGTTAACTTCTAGATTTTTGTCTGATAGTTACACAAGCGATTTTTTTTCTGATCTATATAACCTCAAAAAGTATAGTTTTGATTTCATTGCACTGTGAGTTAGTAATTAATTTTATATCCAATTTAACAATTTTACTCTCATGTTTATTTTCCAGTGTTTATATGTTACCCAGTTCTACAAATACTAGCTTTACCATCTTGCTGGGTTCTTCATTAATAAGTTAAATAATTAAATTTATGACAAGGTCATGAAATAAGTTCAGTGCGGTCCTCTGAAAATTAACAGACTCTCTTCAGGTGGTGCTACATTTGTATAATAATTATTTTTAAAATGTAAAAATTATAAGTTGGCATTTTAACTATATTCTGGTATTTAAATCTGTTTAAATTTGGTGCAGCCTTTCTGAACTTATTTAACCAAGGAAACTCTTCATGTAAAATGCATGAAATCCCATAATATTAATATTGTAAATTGCTGGGGATGTGGATGAAATGGCAGCCTCCTGAGGCTACAAACTTTGTAACACGACAGTCACCACGGTAACTAAAAGCCTTGGCCGTCACAGTGTATCTCCTACCACTCAGTGCCATCCTGGTAATCATTTCTATGATTCTTCCCCCACATATAAGAATTACCAGTGCATGGTTCCCAGCAGTAAGCAAGCTAGGCAAGGCTGCCAGATGTTACCAGGAGTAATTGATACTTCTGATACTAATTATCGTTTTGGTTTCCTGGCAGGAAGCAGATAGATGTTCAAATGAGGTAGTTAAGGAGAGCATGAATGAATGGACTAGTTACGAAAGTATGGTCCAGGTTCAAGAAAACTCAACAGTAAGGAGTGCTGAAGGCCTCCAGGAGGAGCCATGGCAGGGCACCATCACCCAACCTCGGCCTGAAGGAACCACGAGAAGGTGGTCGGCCTGGCAAGAGCTACAGCTGCGTTAAAAAAGAGCCTGACTCACCTGTGGCCGTGGAGAGGAAAACACGAAAACTTCCCACCTGAATCCCAGCAGGAAAGAAGGCAGGGGAAGGAACGCCCCATTTCTGCTGGAGCCTCTCAGAAGTCAATGGGGCACAGCTGAGAAGTCCACCGAGGTCAGCTTCCCAGAGCACGGACAGAGGTAGCGAGGGGCTGTGAGAGCAAACAGAGAATATCCAGAACAGGTCTCTATTGTCTGAAGTTTGCGCAAAATTCCCTTGTAAGGTAACATGGCCTAATTTTCAGTTCAGGTCATCGTAACTAGAGAAGACCATCTAAGCCCAAGATCTAACCGGATAGCCCCAGCATTTGCGCTATGACTATATGGTCACAAACATCCTGTGGATTCCAGAATGAATAATATTTGATTCAACTTGTGACTAAGATCTCATGCTTGACATTGTGACTCAGTGTGTAAGAATCAACGACTGTAAATGTGGGTAAATTGGCAGCAGTCGTGGCCTTGGAAACCGGCATCTTAGAGAAATCCGGAAAACAGAAGAAAGGGGGCAACCCCTTCCCGCCAGGAGTTCAGAGAAGAGCTTCCTTTTCTCAGATGGGAACAAAACTCACCGAGGTAGTGAGACATTTGCTGAGTTGACTTTATAAAGAGGAGTACCAAGAGGTAAGTTTCTGTTTCCTAAATCTTTTGTTTGTTTGCCTTTTGAACTTTTTTTTTTTTTACAGGAATAATTCTTCCTTTAAAAAATTTTAATGATTGCAAAACTTCCTAATGTTAGTGAGAAGATACCAGTGGGGGTGACAATGGCCAGGAAATGTTTTTAGTGCTTTGTCCTCGTCCACTCGTATCTTCTCATAAGGCTCATATTCGCTCTGTGTCTTCAAGTCTTCCGAAGTTTAAACGCCCTAAGTTGTATCAAACTTAAGTCTGTACCTCTAAGAAGTCTACTGAGTTCTGAATACTCTTGAACTCACAGTGCATGCAAAACAAACAGCAACTTCAAGCAATTCATGTGTGTGGATACAATACACTTAATATTACTATTAAGTCATGAAAATTCTTGGAAGGTGAGGAGTAGGAATTACAGAATTCTGAGCAGATGTATCTCTTCCCATTTTTCTTTACTAGTCCAATATTCCATTCCTACTCATTCCATTCCATTCATTCTAGCACATTACCAATAAGTAATAAAAGCCTTTGAATGTGCCACTCCCTCTTCCGGGGAGGAAATGAGGACATTCATACCAATACTCTTCATGGCTTGTTCCTCTTTCTTTTTATGTATAACGGGTTTCTCTGAGCACATATTTAAAATGGCCCATCATTACGTTTCTTAATTTTCTTTTAGCACTTACCACTATCTCACTGTGTATTTTATTTATGTCTTTTTTTTTTTCTGCTGTCCCACCGTTAGAATGTCCACTCTACAACGGCACATATTATTAGGTGCTTAATGAATACATGTTCAATGAATGAATAGATTTGAATCCATATTTTTTTCTAAAAAAGATACTATTGAGAAAAACAGAAGAAATCAAAATGCTGTAGGAAAATAATACGAGGACTATGGAAGATTATTTTCATTTATGATACTGATTTTTCATGCTTTCCTCTCTCCTCTCTCTTTGTTGGTTGTCATCTCAAACTGACTCTGGGCTTGGCCATGGAAACAGACACGGCTGCCGGGACAGCAGCCCACTTGCTACGAGCAGGTGCGAGATGCTAGATTCTAGAACGAGGGCTGGCATGTTCCCATTTTCTCTCTTCCTTCATGGCCTTCCCCACCAGAATATCCTTAGGCTCGCTTGCTGGAGGATGAGAGCAAAACCAATTCAACTCGAAAGACCTAACGAAGGCCCCAGACGTGCGACAGAGCCCAGACAAAATCTATCAAATCACTGCTGACAAATTAAGCCCAGCTCAGATATAAACAAGATAAAAACAACTGAACAGACAATCCATAGTCCAGAAGGTAAATGTAAACATTTATTGTTATATGCCACCAGGGTTTTATGGTTGTTTGCTATACAGCGTTGTCTTGGCAACAGATAACTGATACAAGAATGATTTTATACCAGAATACCTGAGATGTAACTGCATATACCAAGTATTGGTGTAATGATGCTGACTCAACAAAATTGAGAATTTAAAGAATAGAAACAAAATATAAGCTGAAATACATAAAACAAGAAGTTTGAGAGTTTTAGAGGAGAAAAAAGGAAGAAAAACATGACCTTCAACACTTCAAAATTAAACCTGATATCATAAATACTAATATCCATTTTGGGGCAAGTTAAGTCCAGAAATAGATATTAGTGTTTATGATATCTAAACATATATATGAGACATCAATATTCATGCTGGGAGGTACATAATAGACCTGAAATGAGATATAAAACTAATGTATCAAATCAACAACACAAATAAACATTTTCCTTTACACACAAAAATGAGTCCATCTTTCAATTTATTTCTCATACTAATTAAAGAAGAAAAATGTAAAATTTATTTATAAGACAAAGAAAAAGTATAACGAATGATGAGACTTTAAACTTGAACTGATGACTTGTTTTCTTAATCGGGAATGTGCTTATACTTAAATCCCAAATGTCTCAAAGCGTTAATACAGATAGAGAGCTGTGACTGTAACAGGCATCTGTGCGGTATCTTAACCAGCGATAACTGCCAACAGAATACTGATCTATAGCAAACTGGCCCAGATAATGAGTGATCATCAACCATGGGAAGAAAAACACCAACCTGTGCTTTTTAATTGATTAACCGTTTTCATATGCAAACCAGAAAGGCTCTCCAACTAATGAAGTGCATCTCTGGTGCTAAGAACAGACTGCTCATTTCTCATGGCAGTATTCTGCTAATGGATGACAAGAAGGGAATTCTGATTCATGATCTACACCAACATGTTGGCTAAATTAGAAAAGATATAATGATTAGTGTGATTTGATCTCCCTGTGAAAGTTAAATAGGACAGGGTACAAATGACCCAGGATTACAGAAATTGGGGTCTGTGGACTCACGTGAAGCAGTCTCCCTGGTTCATTTTTTTTCCTTCGATAAAGCTTTCCGAAGGTTAGAAGGCTCAGGAAGCTCTAGGTGCAATGAGCTCTTCAAAGCAGTAAGTGGCCAAAATCTTCTGTTTTTATGGCTCTGACATCCTCTTCCCTTAATTGCAACTTCAATGTGTCATATTTAGCATTAAGTATCAGAAAAAATTAAGAACGAACTAAGATCCTAAATTTTGACCCCTTTACCATTCCCGGACAAAACGATGATGCACATAAGATTTGCCTGTAGCACTTACTGAGACTTCTCTAACTCCTCCTTTGGATATGCACGCCTGGCATGGATTTTTAAACAGTTTCATCCCCATGATAGTTACTTCATGTCGTTTTTTAAAGTCCTGGATATTCCAAATCATTTGTTAAAAAAATCCAAACTAATATGTTTACAGTAGACAAAAGTCAAATGTGCTACTTTTCCGGGTATTTTTGAAACACATTGAAGCACGTTGGTGGGGATGAACCACTTTGTGGCTAAGGAGATGGTTTTTGTCCACTAATCAGAACGTGTGAACCATTTGGGCAGATGGGGTGACCGTAGGCAATAGACCCTGGGTTCACTGTGTCAGCTGGTGTGACTCGCCCAGGACATAAAATAATGCAGAGCCTCACATGGAGGAGATGCTTCTAGAAGTAAGAATGACACTGCTGTAGTGATAGCATCATGCTAATATTCTGCCACATTCTTAGAGAACAAGTGCTGTTTAAATTTATCTTCCCTTTGATTCTTTCATTTTCATTTCAATTAACTTTTTCCTTAGTAAATTATTAACACTTGATTTACTTATTAACTTTTATCATTTTGTTTAGTAGGGAAATATTAAAGAAAAAGCTTGAAGTTTGCTATAAACCGCCATGAAACCAAGTAATTTTAATAACAAAATAACATGGTTTTTAATATATCCCATTTATTTTAGGAATTGTTATTTAAAAATAAACCTTCAGAACAAATGGGATATATAAAGATTACAAAAATTATAGCGAACTGATGAATAAGAATAAAAATAATTCCGAATTTTCTACATATCGAAGCATATTTTAACCAATTGAAAACATATTGATATTTGTAATTTCCTTATTTTTGCATAATGAAAAGCATGGTGGTGATCTAAAAATATATAGTGGTTTATAAATATGAATTATGACATGATTATATACAATAGCTTCTTATTGGTGTTGATATTCATTTCTGACTTTCTACATGATATAATGCAATCATTATTTAATAATGCTTAAGTAGATCCTTAAAAGGGGTTATGTCTTTCAGGAAAAAAAAAAATCTTACTAATAAAAAGGTGATATTCACGTAATAAAAATTTGTTTTACAACTAGAAGATACCATATCTTTTCTTATCACTGCTTTAAATTTTTCCCCAATATTATTCATTTGTAATAAGTAAACTCAAATTTTTAAAAGTAATTAAATATATGAGATTACGTGTGAGAATATATATCTCTCTCTCTTAAAAATACAGGAATGTGTCCCTAAATCACCTACTTTTAAGAAGAACATCTCTAATTATTAATACTTTAGGTCATACCACTAAGTCCACACTTATTTCTATTTACTTTTAGACTGTTCCAGAGGGACAGATTATATGCAAATTGGAACAGAAATAGAGTAGAAAAGTATGAGAAAAAATAATAAATCCTCTTTTAAGACAAATTTATATTTTAACATGCCATTTTTAAAGCTTTCCATTGGGAAATAGTTTCAAATTTAAGAGTTGGAAAAGTAAGAAATATTGGTATATCTTTATGTAGATTCACTAGTTAATATTGTGTTAGGAATATAAGTTCTTTATCTGATAATACGTTGCAAATATTTTCTTATGGTTGTGTCATTTTCTTTTTACTTTGCTTATATAATTTTTGTCATGAAATAATTTTTGTAGTCAAATTGATCAATCTTTTTTTTATTGCATTTGGTGTTTGAATAATGTTAGAAAGCCTCTTCCTCATCCAACTTTCCTTACCCAACAAGCTTTTAATTCATTTGTTCTATTTTGTTGTTGTTGTTGTTGTTGTTGTTGTTGCAAAAGCAAATATCAACAATTTAAAAAGTAGATTTGGGGGCCTAAAGCCAAAAATTAACATTGAGGAGAAACAGTTGATTTAAAGAATAGACCAAAGAATAATTTAGGGTACCTTGAAATTATCTTCTTTGGACTCCAGTATCTTCAAATACTCAAATTTCCAATACTCAGCAGATTCTATCAGTTTTGAGCTACTTCTCAGAGTAAGGCAAAACAATCTTTATTAAAGATCATCAATCATTTCCTAAATTCTCAGTTTTTTGGTTGATCAATCCTCTGTCAAAAAATAAAGACTTTTTGGCATAGAATGCCTTTTATATTGAGTCTCAATCTATTTTTTCTTCTTACTTCTGACTCTTCTCAAATTATGAGCCCACTACTCAAGTCAGATTCATTTGCATTTTCCCCTTTGACACAACCATTGCTCTTGCTAAATTTTACTTGGTATTTTCTTTCTTTCCTTCTTCACCAATCTATACACCCCACAAGAGCCAGTTTCTCTCTCTTTATCTATAAAAGCTTTTGAAAATGAAAACATAGCAATAACTATGCTTTCTAATTTAATTCAGTAAAATTAATTTAACATCTGTTTATTAAAGACTATGTCCGCCGGGCGCGGTGGCTCACGCCTGTAATCCTAGCACTCTGGGAGGCCGAGGTGGGTGGATCGTTTGAGCTCAGGAGTTCGAGACCAGCCTGAGCAAGAGTGAGACCCCGTCTCTACTAAAAATAGAAAGAAATTATATGGACAGCTAAAAATATATATAGAAAAAACTAGCCGGGCATGGTGGCACATGCTTGTAGTCCCAGCTACTCGGGAGGCTGAGACAGGAGGATCGCTTGAGCTCAGGAGTTTGAGGTTGCTGTGAGCTAGGCTGACGCCACGGCACTCACTCTAGCCTGGGCAACAGAGAGAGACTCTGTCTCAAAAAAAAAATAAAAAATAAAAAATAAAGACTATGTCTTCGGTAGATGCATTGCTATGAATTTTATATTACTTAACATATATGTTATTGATATTGACACTTAAGCTTATACTGCTCAGTATTGGCATTTTAATATTTTATTGTGCATTTTCTAAAGCCATCTAAAATTTAAAAAGAGCTTCTTGAAGAAAGAGAGAGTGTTTTATACTTCCTTTGGGTGGTGAACATTTGCTGATTTGGGTCGCCTAGGAACAATTCCTTCTCATACTCTCCCCGTGTTGTATTGGAAGCCGACTTTCGTCTGGGGAGGAAATCACACTCTGGGTTCAGTCAATGGAGTCATCTCTCTCTCAGGACACAGAACAGGCACAGAGAAAGTCATGGAAACGTAAAACAATCTAATCAGCCTAAAGCCCATGATTGCCTTTTGAAAACTGGGAGTAAAATATGCTCCTTCTCTTAGACAAGAACGAGGAAGACTTTACCCTAGAAATCATTGACAGCCAACTTGGTCCAAGAGTGGAGGTATTTAGGTGGGTCCAGATCCCGTCCTAAGTCGGAGGAGCCCAACGTAGGAAGCATTGGCCCAAAGCCAGCCTCACTGCTGGAGGCACCATCTCCACTTCTTACTGCTCGCTTTTAGAAAAATTAGACACCGGGTTAGTACAAAAAGAGTTTTATATTGAACTGAAAGTTTCTCCAACCAGGGTTATTAGGTATTGCTGTTGCTAGCTAATACCATTGTACATATAAACAGTGGGCTGTGATTTTTCTAAAGAATACTTTGTAATCAATACATAATTTTCCTTTTAAGGCTTTGTGCAATAATAATTTATTCCAAAGAATAAATAGACTTACCAAAAAGAGGTATTTTGGAAGGTAATTCATGGAAAAGTAAGCTCTTACATATAGTTTTTAATTTAGAATATAGTGTTAAAATTATCTTTCAATGTATACATATATATGAGAACTTTAAGAGAAATAGCACATGAATATGCATTTTATCAAATTTACATCATTTTTAAATTCCTCAGCTATCTATCAGTATACAGGAAACCATTGACTAATTAAGATCTTATTAATGAGTCAACAGCATGTACATTTTTGTTCTCATAAATGTTTTTAACTTGATTTAAGACTCTCTGGCAACACAAAAGAATATTATCAAGAGACATAATATCAGTTACTTCTAATATGATCTGATGGTTTTCAAGAGACTGTTGTGATACTTACGATTATCACATCTTTGTTCCAGTTAAGGACGATCTTACTTTGCTATTTCTCCTCTCTGGGCAGCTTATGCAAGGCAAAATCCCCCAAAGAAAACTCGCTTATAACTAGGACTGGTTTCCTCACAGAAATTAGTGTCATTCCTGATGTGAAGAATTCAAATTATCGTATCTAAGTTATTTCAAAGCTTCAAGCTGATTAACTGGCAAGAGAAAAATGTGTCATGGTTTTCAGGGAAGTTCTTTGATCAAAATTCTTTGTTTTCCTAAATTCTACCTGTGCCACAAACATTGCAGTGGAGGAGAATTGAATAAGCTATTGATATTATGAATGTCTCATAAAAAATGCATGATTAAAAATCCAAGTAAATCACAGAACTGAAAACTTCAGAGGCCAAAGATGAGGCTCCACGAGAACAGAAAATTCAGAAATATTCCAACATGATCAGAAAATGGATTTTGTAAAGCACACTCAAATATCTTTCTTTTTTATTATGGCAAACTAGGAGCCTCAAACAGAATCTGACTTCCTGCCAAAAACCGCTTTAATGCTCCTGAAGTGATTAATTTTCTCATGTGAAAGAAAGCAGAGAACATGATTTCTAGCCTTGGAAAGATACCATCAACGCACCGAAGACCCTACACATTTTAAATTAAATGTTGTGGCATGCTACGCAAAAATGCATCAGCAACAAAGATTTAACCTTTGAGAAGAATTTTGGGTGACATGGAAGGGAAAGGCTGGCTAAAGTGATGCTTCACTGAAAGGGAATTACTATTTTAATTAGAATTAGTTTTGTCCAGAAATATAAATTTTAGTTGCCAAGCAGTGCTGACCTGTTTTGTGACTAACTTGAAGACACTCGGGCTGAATCTTCATATTTCCTTTCTTTTTCTCTTAATGTCTACCAGTTCCTAAAGAAATAGTGAAAACACTTTACTTAAGAAAATACTAAAACCAAAACAAAACAAATACTCTGTATGCACAATGTTTTGAAAAGTTAACCAGCCTTAAGTTTTGCTAAGTACCTTCTTGGAAATGGTTTATCTGGAAAGAAACAAAAATTATTTTCATGGCATGATATTCCTTTATTGCATTAAATTTTAAAAAAACACTGTGACATGTTCAACAATGTTGTTAGGTTCGTGTGTCGCAAGACGTCACTTGAGTTATGCTTGATTCTTTTGGACATCTGTGCCCATATTAGAATTTAATGTAATCTCTCGCTCTTATTTATTGGGTGTTTTTTTTTTCTTTTGTCCCTCAGTACCAAGACTTCTATTCCATTACTTCCAGGTGTATTAAATCGGTGCTTTCGGTGCAGTGAATTATTATTGACCTTTTGCTTCTCAAAGTCCTGACGGAGCCCCTGGGTGAACTTTAGATGTGGAAGAGAATATATACTCAATTATTTTTTTTTAACAAAGCGTGTTGTCTTAGCTCATTTTGCATGCTATAGAGGAATACCTGAGGCCGGGTAATTTATAAAGAGAAGAGGCTAATTTGGCCCACGGCTCTGCAGCCTGTACGAGAAGCACAGTGCTCACATCTGTTTCTGACGGGGACCTCAGAAAGCTTCCACTCCTGACAGAAGAGGAAAGGGAAGGGGGTGTCTTGGGTGAGAGCAGGGGGGGCGGGCTCTTTTAAACAGCCAGTTCTTGCGTGAGCTAACAGAGTGAGAACTCACTCATTACCTGGGGGAGGCACAAGCCGATTATGAGGGACCCATGCTCACCACCCCAACACCTCCCCCTGGACCTCACCTCCAACGCTGGGATCAGATTCCAACATGAGCTTTGGACGGGGCAGAAAAACATCCAAACCACACCCCATGTTTGCATGGCCCTCATTTTATCAAGTTTTATTTTTCTCTTATTTCTTTCCAAAGGTCTGGCCATACCCACTCTTTGTTCCAGTTTCTTTCCTGTGTAAAATAAATACAATAAGGGCCACAGAGAGTTGATCTAAGGTTCCCATGAAGGAACAAAAGTTAGCTCGCACAGTGCAGAGCACAAAGTAAGTTTTTTAAAAATTTATTTTAAATGGGAATCTTTTAAAAATATGCCATATATTTTTTTCCTTTCTAAGTCAAACAGCATATATAATAAAATAATCAAATTTGTTCTTGATTAAGCCCTTTATGAAGAGTAAAAATCATGGATATCTCTCAGTAGCTGCTTAATATGTGCCCTGACCTACGCTAAATACTGCATAGATCATATCATTTTAACTTCCCCCAAGATGTACAATTTAAGCATTGACAAAATAGTTATAAGCAACATAACTGAAGGTTAGGAAGGTTAAGAAGCTTGTTCATGGTCAGAGAGAGTAAATAGCAGAGTTAGATTTTAAATGCAAAGTTGTCTAATTTGAAAAAGTACAGGTTTAATTATTATTAATAACCTTTGTTAAAATTTGAAATAAATAGTAAACACTTCATTATTTTTGTGGCATTTTTCACAGACTGTTTTTTAGGTACATGAGTTTTTGTGGACAAATAGAATTATGTACACTTCATTTGCATAATGGGGATATTGTATTACTGAACTAAACCACTCTTGGTTTAAAAACTAATTGTAAAGCTTGGATTATATTAATACATAATAGTGATTGGATCAAGGAAATCCCTTGTTTCAGTGTACTGAGAATGGTACTTCGTGCTGTTGGTGCAATTCTATTAATATATAGATAAATGCAATAAAGTCAAATTAAGAGCAGTGTAAACAATATAAAAAGTGTTTGTAATTTTGTCATTGAGGAATGTTTGCAGGTCCTGAAGAACTCAGCTTTAGAGGAATTGAAAGCATAATTTCTGCTTTTGAAAATCTGAAAGGGAGGAGGAATTAGAATTTGTGTTCCATAGAGCTACAGGAATGGATTAGACTCACTGAATGGAGGTAAATTTCATTTCAATGTAAGGAAGTGCTTCCTGGCAGAGCTATCTAGCAATATGATGAGTTGCTCATATGACTGGGAGAGTCTCATCCTGAAATGTTTTGTCTTCTTAATAAAATATGTTGTAGGTTATATAAAATTTAATAGTGTGTAAAACGTATGCTTTGATGACGGTTTTGATTTTTTCGGTGTGTCACAAACCTCAAATACGTGCTCATTACTAGCAACTTTAAATTCCCTGTAGAAATAGAAAGTAGGACTAGCACATTAATGAAATCTACCCCAAATCCCCAAATCTCATTTGAACAATTAAATTTCAACCTTCTTTCCATATCAAAATCTTCCCGGGGTTGTTAACAAGCAGCTCTACCAAATCTGATTTGCATTTCACAGCTTGTTCATTTATCTGCTTTGTGCGAGGATGAGGGGGAAAAATAAGCAACAGGAAAAACAAACACTTAAAGTTGGTAGATATTTTTAAAGTGTTAACTTATTTGAATACTGTCTCTCCATTGCAGGGAGTCTACGTTTTCATACTTTTTCTGTTAGTAGGTAGCACTCGTAGCGACCCAAGATTGCAGAAGCTGTGCCTTCTTAATTGTTCTTTCTGCATCGTACATCTCTGAACTGTAGTGGGTATGCTATTCAAATTAGTTCAATGAAGAAATAGATTATTTTTATGCATTCTATTGCTTCTCCAGTAAGACTGGGAACAAATCTGAGTTTGAGAAAAATCATATTTTATATTCAGTTATGGAATCGTAGAATCATTGTGGTTATAAATGAAATGGAGCATCGTATATTCCAGTGGTCTAATTGTGAAGGCAAGGACAGTTGGGCTCAAAAAATCAATTGAACTAGACTTGGAATAGATGCTATTTTGTAGCATTGTTCGTTCCACTGGATTTAAACTGTTATTGATTTATTGATTTAATCTTTCATCCGTTTATTCATTGTTCCTATATTCAATCAGTGTAGTAGTCAGCATTCACTAATGCCATGAAATATCTAATACTTCTTATAGTGCAATGATTAAGAGCATAGATTCTGGACCCAAACTGCCTGGGGTTGCTCCCGGTCCTACCAGAATACCGTGTGATCTTGAACACACTGTCAACCTCCCAGGTTTCTGAAATTCATGATGAGGTGGATAGTACTACCAGTAGTAGTGACGCCTCAGGGCATTAAATGGGTTTAATATACGTTTAGCATCTGGAAAGCCAAGTACTGTGTCAGTGTAAACTATGCTGCCTATTTATCCAACGCTTAGGAGCGGCCAGTGCCTCTCCCAGCTCCAACACTGTTCCCATTGCTTCCATTTCTCTTCTGCCTGGATATAAAAATGTAGGCACCTAGAATGGCTCACAAAACACGTGTATAGGACCCACAGGAAGACGTTTGCAAAGGAATGAATTCACATTCTCCATACGCACTAGGTGTAGAATGATATAATCAAATGGGAAAAGAATGTCAGCCTCTTTCTCCATAAAAACCTACGAATATAACCAATGATGCCTTCACAGCTAAGAGTCAGCAGGCATTATAAATACTTGCAAAGTGGGTTAAGAAAACGTCCTTCTTCTTATGGGAACAGCAGTTTGAAAGGCCTAATGATGCTAATGATAATAAGTAGCTGGTAAATGTTTCATCAAAAACACTGACCCACAGTCCTAGCAGGTGCTTTTTACATGTAGTAGGTTTTGCTCTTAACAGCCATTTACCCTGTGAGATCTACACATGCAGTAAAGAGAAAGATAGCATTAAGCATTTCGCTGGATAGATTCATGAGGCTGTGAAAATATTGTGAATGCTGTAGCAAAATATTTTCATTTCTCAGGTAATGTATACTGAAAGTTACGTCTTACATATGCATAGTTTTGAGCCACAAAATGATTTTAAGAGAATGCTATTTTTAAATAAGGTATGTAAAGGGTCTGGCATTGTATAATTTTTAAAACTATATTAATACTTGATTAAACAAGGGATACCATAGAAGAAGGTAATATCTCAGTTATTTTATCTGACTTGTTTATGATTCACAGCACAAATTCATTCAAAGAAGAAGGAAGCTCGGTTAAAATTCATCAAAAATAGTGTAGGCAAGAATGCAGCTGTTTTTAAAATAAGGAATGCATTCACTTGGTTAAAAACATAAAATAAATATACAAACGTTTACAATGAAAATCCTCACCCCTGTCCCCTCCCACTGGACCACCTGTAACTAACCAATTTTATTAACTTCTTCTGTTTCCAAGGAAATATGATCATCTATAACTATAATTTTTTTATCTTTTACAAAAAAAGTTAACATAACATATGGATTGTCTGAATCTTCTTTTTCTGTTTGCTTGTTTTAGATTTAACAACACAAACCACATAAAAGTGCTTCAGTGTAATCATATTTGCGCAACCAATTTCATATAGCCCTACCTGATACGTTGGAGATCCATTCCTGTTAGTACAAGGAGAATTTTCTTGGTTTTCTTTCCCTTGCGTTTTCAACAGTTCCAGAGCATTTCATTATGCCGATATTTTAGAGTTGATTCAAGCAGTCCCATATTAATGAACATTTGGTTATTATCAATCTTTTGGAATTATAAAAAGGATCAATTAATAAACTCCCCAATGCATTTAATCATATGCTATAATGTCTATAGGATACATTCTTAATGGTGGCGTTATTGGGGCCATAGGTAAATGTATTTGTAACTTTGACAGAAATGGATAAGATTGCTCTAAGTTTCTCTACTGGTTACTAACAAAAGGGTTAAAAACTGAAGCTCCCGCATAATTTTGGGGCGTCCCTCTGGCCAGTACGTTCATCTCTGTTCTTCAAGAACCTTCCGGACAGGAGAGCGGAAAGTCTCATAGTCTGTGCTTTACTTGACCTAGAATAAGTGCTTTTTCTTAAGACATAGCTAAAACTTCCCATAATTTTTTTTTTCTGTTCATGTATTTGGTTTAAAATGAAACTTTTCTAAGCCACTAAAATATTTTCCTCGGGGACTATTCCATAAGAAACAAAATATTCTTCCCACTCAGGCCACACAGGAACTTGAGCATAAACAAACACTGTCTAAATTAGGTGTTTGGGGACTTGCTTTTAGCAGATGAGGAAAATTAGAAATTAGAATATCTTTGTTTACATATAAATGATGCATCAAAATCTGTTAGTGATGTTTATATTTTTAATTTTAAGGCAAAGCCATTTTCCCTGGGTAATGCTGAATTCCTTTCAAACTATCACACATGCTAACTAAACGGGGTTCGAACTAATAACTTCTATTCAAGGGGCAGTCAAATAATATGCCACCCACACTGTTTCCAAATTGACCTTTGACGGACATCCTCAACTTACAGATTCTATTGTGTAAGATTCAAAAGGAGCTAAAGAGCTTTTCTATTTGTAACCGTGATTTTTTTTTTGTACCTAATAATATGTAGTCATTTTATTTATCTTTACCCCTTATCATCTTCCAAAAGCAATTTTTAATAGTAAAAGAATACAAGCAGTTACCATTGATATATTTGTAAGTGAACCTGAAAATAATTTACAAAATATTAAATTATAATCCTAGAATTATGAAACTCCAGAAAGCAAGTATTAGTGCTCTTCATGCTCCAAGGCCTCAAGCAAACAGACTTTTTCCGACTCAGTGCTCCGTGATGCTCCACTCTCTGAGTCCAGGACACTTCCATCCAGGTATCCATGTGCTAGGCAGCAGGATGGAGGAAATGTTGAAGAATAAAAGAGCTAAACTTAATGCCAATTATGTCTTAAGAAAGGTTCCTGAATCTGCCACATGGTAGTTTCCACCTCTTTCTCACTGACCAATCATTTGGCCACACTAGAGCGGGGCTGGGAGATGCAGGTTTGTTGCTAGGCAGCCAGTTTCCAAGACCAATATTAATATGGCCAAACAGAAGCAGCAAAGTGATTTTGAGAGGCAACCAGCAATTTCTTCCCATATCCTTACCCAGTCCTTAAGAAAATATACAACAGCGTATTAAGACCAGCTTTAACACGAGAAGATGACACCTGAAAGCAGTCATATAATCCCCAAGCAAAACATTTATGTCTTCCAGAATAAAATAGCGTCTATCTATCAGTCTCTGAAGTTCTGGCAAAACAGGGAAGGAAAATAAAAGTGAAAACATTCACAAGATAGAAACTCATGACAGCACCCAAAATTATAAAATATTTGTTCAGTTAAATTCTTTGAGTCCAGGAAGACTTTTCATTAACTAATAAGCTTCACTGGGAGACAGATGTAACAGCTTAAACACATTTTCTTATTTGGTACCTGCCTATCTGAACTAACCAGGAAATATTACCACTATGTGTTCAGGGGGTTGGAGTATATAGCTCTGCTCTTAGTCTTCAAATTTTTACAATTCCCACAAAAATAAAAAAGGTGGATCTATGGTACCAAGCATACAGGGAAATGTAGTAAAATCCTACAGAATTCAGTAAAAGCCTTGATAACACCAAATGCTGAGAATTTTTGGTTTGGTTTGTGTGTGTGTATGCATGCATGTGTGTGTGTGTGTGTGTGTGTGTGTGTGTGTGTCTGATAAGAAATTAATGTCTATACATCAGATTTCCTTACGGCCTGGAGAGCCACCCTCAGGTAGGAGTAGAAATAAAGCAGTTGGGAGTGAAAAACAGTTAAAAAGGGTATTTTGTGGGTTTGAGTATCTGAAAGTGCAATATAAACTTGAAAATTTCATTGCTAACAGAAAATTAATTTTAGTGTGCCTCTTGATTAAGGGGTCTGTGATCAATTAAAGGTTAAATAAGGATCATCATAGTTCCATAATATTGACTTAGATTGGTATAATGGTTATACAGACAGTATTTTCAAAGTTCACATATATTTTTACGGGTAGGGTGAAGGCAGTGGACACATTGCTCACTGTGATGCTCTCCTTTGGTATCTCACACTAGAAGTCAATCCATCTCTGTATCTGCAAACATGGACCTATTGATTATGCTCACTAAATGTTTGATTGATGAATCAACCTAGGGATGAATGAAAAGCAATGGAGAGCAGTTATGCAATGCCAGAGCTGAGGCATTGCTAATGTGAAAGAAATCAGTCATTCCACTTTTACCCACCACCTGTTGTTCTTACGAATTTCTCACTGTTACTACCACCATACCTCCAAGCCCTTCGCTCTTCTCCTTTGTTTTATATAGACTCCTTTACTTACTTATAATAGATCCTATGACCCTTCCATTATTTCATTATTCTCTTATGAATGTCCTAAATTCTGTTACTGTCTTTGTTGCCCTTGATCCAACCAATTAAGATTAACTCCAGGTACCCTTTCCTGTTTCACCACAGGCTGAAGCTGCCAGGGGAGACTCCCCCACCTCTGCAGATGCATGGCCATGGCTTCCAACTAGAACTTGTATATCCGCCTGTCCAATATGGTGCCCACTGGCCACATGAGGCTGTTTAATGAAAATTAATTAAATTAGAATGCAATTTAAAAAGTTTTTTATTTGTGCTGGCCATGTTTCAAGTGCTCAATAGCCTCCTGTATTAGTGCTGTCATTTGGACAGAGATAAAGAACTTTTCCACCCTGCACAAAATTCTATCTGACAATGGCACTGTGACCTATTCTGCGATTTTTTTTCTATGCTTCAGCGTTTTTTTCTTCTGCCCCCAGTATTTATTTTAAATTTTCTCCATTATTTCCAAACATACCATTCCATCCCTATTGCCACCACTCTGAGAAGATGATCATTTTTTATACTTCCTAGGAAAAAAAAAAGAAAACCATCATAGATAAACTTCCCTCTCTTCCTGTCCCAAACCTACAAACCTCTGCTGAATTTCTGCCTTACCCTGAAAAAGACGGGTCTCAAATTTTCAGAAAGAGATGAATGCTGACACCAATGTCTCTTACTGTTCACAATCTGGTGCTATATTTTACCAAAGATAAATGGAAGTAAGCAGTTAAACCTTTTTTTCTTTTCTTTTTAATCTAAATGTAAGTATTGGGATTGCTCAGAATTCGGATGCTGCTTCGTTGATGTTTTCTTGTTAACTAATTATTATGCAGACATTACTATGATCCAGCTCGCACTAAAAAGCTAAAATATATAAACGTACCTCGTTGTCTTAGTAGAGAACATGAAGCATTAAAATATATTTTTAACAGTCGAGGACGGGATGTTGCAGGGCCTGTCATGATTCTGAGCATGAATTTATTTATATGGATGTGTGTCATAGTGAATCCAAATCAATATAAATTCAAAGTTGTTTTCCTCAAAATATATGCCTTATAGATTTTTTAAAAACCCCAAACAACTTATCGTTATCATTTTGTGTGACCTTACACAAAACTCTAGCTTATTGAGCACGCCTATTGATCTTTTAAATACATTGCCTTTGAAAACAAAAGCTTTAAGAAGATAACAGCCTTTTAAAAACCCGCGTAAGCTGCCTAAATTTTAAGTTCGTTCTATCAGAATATACCGATTACAGCACATTATCATGACGAGTTATTTTCAACTGTAATCTTGCTACATTTTGTTTCTAAGCCAATTAAGTTATCAAAAGATTATCTTTTAATGTGTTAGCAAAGTAACTTTAATTTTAATTCTGAAGGATGATAGTAGAACTAGTGTGATAACATTGTTATGTGCAAGGGGAATGTTTGTCTAAACAAAACAGAAGAAAATGGAAAAATACACGAGAGACTGGCCAAACTCATTCTATTAAAATGTAGAAACTGTCCTCAGTTTGGCTGCTTTGACCCGTAGGTTGAAAAAATTCTATCGCTAAAGTGTTTTCAGTATGTTCGATTTTAGTACATTTACTTCATTCCGTGAGTTTCTCTATCTGCAGACTTCTCACTGAAGTAGCAGCTTATGGTGTTTTAACTGTGTTTCTTAGTAAATTGTCTTCTCATCAGAACAAGTTAAAACTTAATCTGGTTTGTTAAAAAAATCACCTCGATTGATTTGTCTTCTCATAATATGAACTTGAACAGAATGAATGTTTGAAATCTTTTCCCTGGAAAGGTAACTTTACCTTTTTTTTTTTTTTTTCAAGTAATCAATTTGATGTACATAAAATAGTTATCTAAGAATAATTAAATCTTTCCATTGAAATCAAAAACTAATTTGCCTTATTATTAACTGTGGCTTCTTAATCACACTCACCTATTGATTCCTACCATGTGTCAAACACTGTATCAAACACATTACACGTTTGTAAATGTGTTCTTTGTGATGACTCTAAACCAAGAAACAGTTTAAAATAACCTATCGACAGCTTATATTAATAGTTGTGTTGTAGATTAGATAGAAAATGTCAAGAGTATCCTCTGACATAATTTGAAATTAATTTGTTTTCATTAAAGAAAGTAATAAAATCTAAGCAAATTAGGACATTCCTGTGTCCTAAAAAATAATAGAAGTTCTTTATTCAATCCAAGCTCTAATTCAATTAATAAGAATGCTTCAGTAACAGAATAGAGTGATTAAATTCCTGAATGTATAAATAAGTATAAAAAGAAATAAAGCGGAAAATATATTACCTGCTACATACAGGTGCCATGTGATAACAGTGAGAACTAAATCCCTAGGGTCATCAATGTATCGGGCACCTTCTGTGAAACATTTTGGATCCTCTTGGAGCCTTCTGTGTCTTGTTCCAGCCACCACTACCATAGCCTAGTCTGATCAGCGTGGTGAAGGTGCCCATGACCAGAAGCTTTTACTTTCCACTCCAACTTTCTGTTGATGTTAAGTAAAGCCAGAGACTGACAGTAGCTACAGTGGTGAAAGCTTCTGTTTCTATTGCAGCAAAAGAAAGAGACCTCAGCGTAGAACTAGACTCAATTCTGAAAGCAGCCTGGGCAAGTCGGGTTCATAACCAAGGAGCAGGGAGGGGTCAGTGGATGGAAAGTTGCTATGGAAACCGGGGGTGGATTTCTGGCTAACCTGACCTAACAGGATTCTTGCTGAAGGCAAGCCAGGGTGGTCAGATATCACCTGGGAGATGGTGGAATATGAGAAACCCATTGAGAGATCAAGGTGATCAGATATTGATGGCTGGGATTCTCACTCCACTGACTCAGCAGGATTCTTGCCCAAGATCAAGGATTCGATGAAAAGGGCTTAGAGAGGCCGGCCTGAAGTTTGGAGAGAGTGTTAATGTATTAATACATGTTCAGGAAGCCTTGGGAACCTGATTAAAGGCCATGATTTTCAACCCAGAACTATGGGGAGAATAATTCTCCATAGTCTTAATCTTTAACCAACAAAAAATAGGAACTGTTAGGGCATATTCACCACTCTGCTTCTCCACACCCTCCAGCCCTGTGGACTGTTCTGAGACATAGCTGGAGTGAGATCATGACTTCTCAGAAAAAGATCCCAAGTGATTAAGGATGTCACCCCAGTGGCCTCAGATCGGCTTTCTGCCTCTCCGTGTCATTTTCCTCGTTCCTTGGCTTGCATGCCTAACGAAGTAGCAGCAAATAAAGCATTTTAACCAACCGAAGGAATGGAAGAAACTTGCATGTTAACGATCATTCCCACATATGAAAACTTTTTCTCATACTGAAATAGAAGTTTGAAGAGTATCCATAAAACAATACTTTAATTAAAATTATAAGCTCTACTATTTAATTCCCTTTAGTCCTTCTTTAGTTATTCTCATAGCATTTGCTGTCTTCCTCAATTAAGTAGGATGTAACTATATGTGCTTTAATTTAATATCATTTGAATTCTGAATCTCCCCGCAAAATTATATTATCTATGAAACTGGTAACCAGGTAACATCTATGTAGATTTTATTACTATTAGAAAGTATAAACCATCTTTGGCTTTAAGAAAAATCTTCCTTGAGGGACTAAAAAAAATCCTAAACTAATAGAATATTTTTCATTTTAAATCATCACCTAGGAAGGACTATTTGATCATGATTAGAAAATGGCCAGAGATGTGAATTTCATCTTAATGCCACTTCTTAAATTGTTTATGCTGCTGTGATTGAAACTGAGAAGTGGATGAAATTGCATGACAGAAGTAGAATAAACTCGGGGAGAAGGTGTGAGCCTAGGCTTAGGGGTAGGATTTAGGGAAGCATATTGAATAATGAGAAAAGCAGGCTGGCCGAAATGAGGGGATTATGATGATAAGTACTGGGAGGCAGTTTCGGAAAAATAAATTAAGGTAAATTGTGGAGGACTTGGATATCCAGCTAAGCATCCTAACGAAAATGAGCAGATCGTGCAAGTTTTCAACGAGGAGACTGAGAGGAAGGATGCAGACAGAGCCCGGAGCAAAGCAGATTGGAAGGTTATGACTGGAAGCAGAGAAATCATTGCCGCCGTGTACAATAATTAGGGATGAGAAGGAATCTGATTTAGACAATGTCAGTATGAAGAGATGCAACAGAATAATTCGAAGCAACGAAATATCAGAATTTAAATAAATTAATATAAGAGATTTAAAAAAGAGAAAGGAATCTAAAGTGACTGACTTTGAGTCTGAGAAAATTAGAAGTTGAATGACTGGGAGAGTTAGAATCCACAGGAAAAGGAAAACTGAAGATCAGGTTTGGAGGCTGGAGTGGGAAAGGTATACGCATGTGTGTTTTTATGTGTAGGGAGAGATTAAAAAGTTACCTTCATTAAATGTTAAAATTATATATGAAATTATACAAATGAAAATATCAAGTAGATATTTCAAATGTAAAAATCAAATTTAAGAGACAGGCTAGGAAAAATATTTCTTGCCTGTCTTCCTTCCTTCCTTCCTCTCTTTCTCTCTCTCAATAAAAAGGATAGTTGGAATACCAACGTAAATAGATACATTTGAGCTCCTTGCAGTGTGAGAAGGATTAAATAGGTCCCTCAGCTTACACTGATTGAGTTTCAAGATATGTTGTTAAGTATAAAAAGCTAGGCACAGAATATTTATAAATCCTACTGCTGTGGAAAAAAATTTATAATTTGATCATTATAGAAAGTTCTATTGGAAAATGCTGATATAGAATTAAGGATAATGTTCAGAAGAAGAGATTTAGAATAGGATGTCATTGACAGATAAATGTTTGGAATATTTAGGGAAAATGAAGAATCTGAGAGTATTATAAAAAGAGAATGAAAAATGTTATTGGATTTTATATGAGATATCAGAAAAAGTGCCTTGTAAAGTTACTAAAAAGTAATATAGATAAAAATATATATATTGTGTATATATATACACAAATTATTGCTAATACTTATGCTTAAAGAATGTTAGAGGCAGAGAAATCAAGGAGGAGAAAGATCATTACTAATTTAAATCCAATGAAAATAGATATAATATGATGCAAAAACTAACCAAACGAAATTGTTGTTTTTAGAGGTATGATTTTTTTTTCAGCTCATTATGGGGGTACAAAAGTTCAGGTTATATATATTGCCCATGCCTCCCCATCCCCCCGAGTCTGAGCTTCAAGTGTGTCCATTCCCTAGACAGTGCACATCGCACTCATCATGTAGGTATGCACCCAACCCCTCCCCCCACCCCATCCCCCCCAGTCAGAACTTCAAGCGTGTCCATTCCCCAGACAGTGCGCATCGCACACATCAAGTAGGTATACACCCATCCCCTCCCCCCAGCCCCCACCTCTGTCTGATACCCAATTGGTGTTATTCCCAAATGTGCACTCAGGGAAACCAGTTTGCTGGTGAGTACATGTGGTGCTTTTTTTCCATAGAGGTATAATTTTAAAAGTTTAAATTCTGTGCTTTTATTATGGAAATTCAGGATGGACTCTGAACTCTTCTTTGAGTGAAAGGAATTCTGTACTTGAATAGAGAAGAGGGTCCTATTTAGGCATAGTCTTTCTTTTTGTATATCCTGTTATTCAATGTCAATGTAGATTTTTGACAAAATTGCCTCTAGATTTTGGCGATCCAGTGATTAAGAAACTATGTCTCAGAGATTACAATAATTACAAGGTGGCAAAATTGATTTTTATTTTTCAGGGTGCTGATTCTTAGATTCTGCAACTATTTTTCATACCGGGTGCTTAGTAACAAAAAACTCAGTATGGATTAAATAATCTAATTTAAAGACTAACATTTTTATGTTTTACTAAAAAATTTTAAACAATTTATAGTTCATTAACTGATAGTTTTTGCTTTTTTAAAAGCATATAAGTATGATCCAAATATGTATGTGTATATGTGTTTGTGTGTTGCTTTAGTTAGGAAAGAAACTTGCATTCTAAAATAGTTTTAAGTGACTACTCAAAAATTGGGATTGATAAACAGAAAATAAATTAAAATTGTCATTTCTGATGCCAAGACAAACAATAGATACGTCCTCAATGGCTTTTCTTTTCCTTCTCTGCCCATCGATGCTAAACATACACAATGGTGGCTACTTTTTTATTTTTTTTGGTTGTCAAATTCTCATTTACGTTTTTTTTTTTTGGATCGAGTTCTTCTTTGGATGCTGATGCTAATATGTTTTTGAAGAGGCTACATCCTGATCTCCTGGACCTCCTTGACCTCCTCATACAGAGTTAATTCCAAATCTTTCCATTTGGTAGTTGAGAATGCGTAAATGCCGAGCCGATAGATCCCTATTGCTGCGAGTTCCGTCTATACATAGATCAGCCGGAATGTTACTGCTTCATCCGCTGTCATGGTGCCTCGAGTCAGGCTCTCTCCAAGTGCACATTCATGCCTGTGTGGGATCTAATGGTCTAGTTGTCTTGAGTGCTCAGGGTTGACTCTAGCTGATACAAAGAGAACATAAAATCCTTTCCCACTACTCTTTTTTTGACCTCTATTTTAAATGAGCAAAACATACATTTTATATAGCCTACATGATTGGAACAAAAATTAAGACATAAAACATCTTGGTAATTTTTTGAACAGATCTTCCTATTTTCGTATTCCAACCCTGATTTTCTTTTATGTGTAGTTACATTAAATTCCTCCAAGTTTGTTTTGGCTTATTAGTAATAACTCATGGCTCTGGGATCATAGCTTTTCGCTTCTGGCGTAAGAGAGATTTAGGCTTCTCCTTATGGTAACAGTGTGTTCCTGCTGCTGCTACAGATGAAACGCAGAGACCACAGCTGTGTGGTGCAATGAATTTCTCCCAATGGCTTTTTCCAATTAAAGGGGACATTTATAAAGTCTTGACGACTTCTCTTAAATCTACTTTGTTGACTCTTGAAGCTGGGCTTAATATTACTTCTAATTTGTTTTCAATAATTAAGTTTACTTAATGCATCTCTCCCACAAAATATTATAGCCAGCCTTTGAGATAGCCTGCCCTTTCTAAAAAGAAAACATGGCTCTATCCACAGACATTAGCTTTTAAATTTATCTTAACCAAACGTATGTACTTTAAATGAAAATAATGTTCATTTCCACAATGTTCAACATGCGCAGTAGAGTGATAGGGAATTACATTGTAGGTACTTAGAAATGGGGATCTCTTGCTGGCAGAAGGGTAAGTACTTTTCCAAATCGTAGGTAAAAACTAGTAAAGAATTTGTACCCCTTAAAGAACGGTTTTGGAAAATAGTCCCTTCTAACTAATAAAAATGGCATGCCTCATTCCCTCTTCCTGAATATAGTTATTTAACATTAATGGGAATAATTTAGATTGATGGGCCTTCTAACTGGCGTATACCATTTATTCACTAAGGGACTTTAAACAATCCTTTTCAGGAAAATGGGTTAATAATACCCACCTTGCAGAACGATAGTTGAGAAGATTAAAAATGACAATTTTATAAGCCACCTAACAAAAGCCCTGAGGATTATTCATAGTAAATGTCATCTTTGTTTCCTCACCACTAACACGCTCATTTCAGGGCAGACACAAAGTTATGCATAAGCTTAACAGGAAACATAAAAAAAAAAAAAAAAAAAAAAGCTGCTTCCCCAAGCAATAACCTTCACGTCTACCCACAAGTTTGACCTCAGCCTCTGGTCATCCGCTGGACTGTCGGTTCTGCGATGGCAGATTTAGTGGCTTAATCTCTTTGTCGTTAGGAACCACTCTCCAGCACAGACCCTTACAACATACAAGGGCAATACAATATATTCCCAGAATTAATCAAACTCTCACACCCAGAATGCTTTTGGGTATTAATTTGTATATTTATAATTGTAATAACAAGCAAGGCTGTGGGTAAACACACGAAGTAAGGACCTCTCTTTCTCCAGAATTATTGTCTTAAATTTCTGTCTCTAGCTCGGTTGTCCTCCCGACAGCACTGGGGTGTCCCCTGAGACCTGCCCACGTTGCAGGTGCTTTAGGACCAGGGAGGCAAGTGTGATACAGGCGCCCCCACCCCTGCCGGCAGCACTCTTCCACCTACACCCGGTGAAATTCCATCATCTTCCTTACCTCAGCGCTTCGGGCCACCACCAACAATTGTTTATATTTGTCTCCATGTCCTCACGGATCAAAAACTGAGCTGTCCATAACCGATCTCCAAACTATTATTTCTCGGAGGTCTAGAAACTGTGGAATTAAATATCAAGGAAGGCGTCATTATAAACTCGTCTTAGTCCATTCATGTCGTGGTAACAAAATGTCTTAGGCTGGGTTAATTTGTAAACAATAGAAATTTATATCTCACAGTTCTGGAGCTGGGAAGTCCAAGATCAAGGCGTTGACAGTGATGTTTCTGGTGGGGCTCGGTCCCTGCTCCCAAACTGGTGTCTTCTTTCTCCTCCCGAGGGCAGGGGTGTTGCATCATCGTAGGTCAGGATGGTGGAAGGACAGAAGGGGCCAAAGGGGCCTAGCTGGTTCCTTCCAGCCTTTATAAGGTCACCACTCCCACTCGTGTGGGCATAGCACTCGTGGCCTAATCACCTGCTAACGGGCCCACCTTTCAATATCGTTGCTTTGAAGATTAAGTTTCAACATGAATTTTAGGAGGGACACAAACATTCAAAACATCGCTAAAGCTAAAAAGTCAACCTACTCTGCTATCAAAAGACGTACACTTTTGCCCCAATTTTATCATTCATAAGGTGAAAAGTTTGTCAACACGATTTGAGTTTCATTGTATTGTAGTATCTTTTGATTCCTTGACTGAATCTCCGAAGCACACCTTCAGTCTGGCTTCCTGTATAGCTTGGAATGAATGCACCCTTTCACCCAAAGCAGTCTCTGTATGGCTTTGATCATGGAATAGGAAAACTGAACCCATTCTTGGGTTAAGTTTTAGCTTCATGACCCAGTTACATTTATCTGTCTTAAGGGTTTATTAAGAGTCCATACCACTAAATATTGAAGCATTTTGTGCTGGTAGCTCTATCCTAGCACAAAGGCAAGTTATCGAAATTTGGTTCAGATCACCTCACGTGTTTTTCAATTATACTTTAACAAGGAACTGTGTATCTAGTTCATAGTCCATGAGCACGAACGGCTGGAGAAGCTCTGTGAGCTGCAAATTCTGCACCGGACGCTCTCCCTGCCCACGGAGAGAAGAGACCATTTACATGGGAAGGTAAATCATAGGTTCATGAAATATCTAGTGGAAAGAGCTAGAAAAGGTGGTAATCTCTATATTCCTGATCATCCCACTTAAAGAAAGCATATAGAGGATTACATAAGTCGTTCCCATTGTAAAAATACCCTAGGATCTAAAATGTCAAGCAGAATGTCTTATTTTATTGAACTGATTTCTGTGATTGATGGTAGTAACTATCTTATATATAATCCCTAGAAAATATTAGCTGTCTTATCCACTTACGCATGGAAAAACGGATCAGCTTGTGACTATTTAACGGGAGTTGATTTTTTCATTGCCGACAGCCACATCTTACTTGAAGAGATGCCAGAAATGTATTTAGTCAATGCGGCCAATTAGCTGCCACCCTTCTGACTTGTTAGGTGGCCTTAGGTAAGTGTCTGAGTGTTCTGCTACCATGTTTCTATTCTGCAGATAAAGGCCCTGGTTGCTTCCCTTGGACTTTGTGATCGTTTGTTAGTTCAACGTTGAAATCCTCCCTAATTTCACATTTTAAAAATTCCTTCTGTGTTTTTGCCACCTGTACTAATTTTCCAAAGTGAGTCACAAAAGGACAGTGAGCTCACTTGGTCTACTCCCATGACCTGAGAGTCTGCTGGCTCAAATACAGGTTAACTCCCTGAAAACAGGACTCTCTCTTCTTCTAAGACAATAGTGCTAATACTTCTTAACCCCCTCAGCAAACGGGCACCTTTTAAAATTTTGAGACCATGTTTTAAAAGTTTCCCCCCAACATATCTTGAGTACCTTCTTGTGCCGGGTGTGGAAATAGACAATGAAACTTCAGAGTTGAGTAAGTCGTGATAGAGTCCCCTATCCCAGGAGTTTACATTTTATCCAGTGGAATGTAAGGAGTTGAAAGAGTTCTACAAGCAATTTTAAAATAAGTTTAGAGAATTTACATAGAAGTCTGAGTACTAAACTGGAGTTTGGGGTGAGAGTAATGCCCAAGCCTGGTTGCCAAGGCAGCAGACTAATGAGTCCTGCGGGGTAAAAATGCCCAGGCCTGGACAGAGACGTTCAGCTCGAGGATAGAAAAGTCATTGGACTTGGAGACGTGGTTCAGAGTTGAATAAACAAATTTTTTGTGATTTCTTGAATGTAATGGATATTGATGATAAGAGTAAACAAATATATTCAATGCAATAGGCCAATTAATTAGCAATTACTTGGAAACAAATTTAGCCTTCTTTTTCAACTGGTGGTAGTTAGCAATCCACAGGTGTTTCCTGTAAGTTTTGTCTCCAAGACCCTGCCAACGGGCTGCTGAAATCACTGCTATTCTTAACATCCTCTATGAACATTAGGGAGGCATTTATATAATAGGGTAAAGTCTTTTATTATATGGGAGGCATAATGTGCAGAGATTAGGGTATCTGGAATCATTACCTCTATCCATGGACAAAAAGTGAGTTTGAATCCAAAGGACTGAATCCAGAATGTGAAGCGCACTAAGGAAATACTGAGGCAGAAGAAAAGTCAAGAGAATTGGAAAGGGCAGTTAGCACAATTGATGAAGCTAAAATTTTAATAGGACTATTCTAAATATAACTGTAATTTTAAGAAAATATTCTAAGATGTAGACTTTAACAGAAAATAAAGTACATTTTTTTAAAAATAATCAAACTTGCAATTTGGATGGTAGATTTTTTGAAACTTAGTGTTCTGCATTTATTTTTTTTATATGTCAGGTTTCTTAGTGGCTGCTTTTTCCCCCCCCTCTACTCCATATATGTTTACTGTTATTATTCACTGAGATAATGTAAATAAAAACAACATGGCAAGTAACAGGTTTACTGGATGGTTTTGCTGACATGGATTTAAAAGGGGATTGATTTTGTGGGAGAGATTGGATCAATACCTTTCATTCCTTCCCCTTTTCCACATTTTAATGTGTTCTTAGGTCAGCTATGAAAAGGAAATAGGAGCTCCTTCACAGGAATTTTAACTTGGATAAATAACAGTGGTTAATAAATAAAAACAACCTGACATTTATACAGAATTCCACTCCATTTATGATTTTTGGCTTTATTTCAGAACACACCTGACTCACTTCTTCTGGGAGGATGCTGTCTCCTCTAAGCTGCAGCTCTTATCTTTTTTTACCTGGTGTAAGAGGAATTTTCTGTGCTTCAGTTCATTCCAAAATGTGCATCTGTCTCCCATTAACATCTGTCTGAGCTGCTTCCCGCCCTGCTGCTCATCGGGGCTGCCTGGTGTATCTCCAAGACTAAGAGTTGTGGCTTCCTCTTGCTGTTTACCACGGACAGTGAATTTAGGTTACAACACTGCTAACGTGCCAAGAATCTTAGAAATGTCTCCTTTAAAAAATTTTAAATGTTGGCTTTAGCAGAATATGATAGCTGTGGTCTGAATGTCTTGGCTCTTCCAAAAATTATATGTTGAAATCCTAACCCTCAATGTGAAGGTGGTAGGAAGTGGTAGGAAGTGGTAGGAAGCCAGGCTTTGGTGAACAAGTCATGAATGAACGAATGAATAGGAATTTGTCACTGAGCCAACTGGGGGGAATGACATAGAAAGATGAAGGAAAACATGCACCACAGATCAGACTTGTGAATTAAGGGTGAAGTTTAAAATATCTATTAAACACTATGACGTGAACACTGACTGATCAGACTGGACCTCGGACTAGTCAGATTAGATATTGACCAAACCACCATACCAGTACGTACCAGCTGAGTGTCAACCTAGCAGAGAGGAATGATGCTTTCTGAGAAGCACAAATTATTTTATGTGGGGATAAAGTATGTGATAGAATGTCGGACAATGAAAATTGATTGAGTTTTGTGATTAGAGAGCTCCGTAGAAGATGCTAAGAGGTATAAGCAGTAGTCGTCATCCTCTTTTCCAGATGCTAATGAATTTTGACATTTAAGAAAAAGTTTGCTCTATGTTTTTACATGTTCCCCATGCTCTTATCAGAAAGAAGAATTGAGAAAAATCCCTCTGAATTGTGCAGGTATTAATGGCTTGAAAATCCATATCTTCTCTGTTATTATAGTTGGAGACTTTTGGATTGACAGTAATAGAGACCCAACTTGAACTCACTTAAGCAAAAAGGAAAATTTTTTTGTAATCGGATATAGTGATGCTTCATAGAATTCAAGGACAGAGATGCTGCTGGGTCTCAGAAACAATTAGAAATAAGCCATCAAATCTCTCCATCTTTCGTATTTGCTTCTCGCTGCTTGTCTACTTCATTTTTCATCTGCAGATAGGCTGTTTCCAAGAATAACAGCAGAAAAATAGCAGCCACCAGGGTCTCCTGAGTTTATATGCCATCGCTTCAAGCAAAGAGCCAGGACCCCTAATTCTAAATTTACATTTCTAGGGAATATCACTGATTGGCCCCGGTGTATTAGCTTCCTTATACAGAGCCAAGAGGAAGTAATGAAAAATGGATTGGAACAGGAACTCTATAGTGGATATACAATGGAATATTTCTAGGAAGCAGAGTCACATTTTCTGAGCCTCTAATGTGGAAGTAAAAAAATCATAACTTCCCAGAAATGGGTTGACGTAGATATCTACTGTAATTGTACTGTATGCCTCTAGGTCTTATTATCAGCATCTGATAAAATGTCTTGCATTTAGCAGATGCTCAATAAATATTTACTGTATTGATATATGTTTATCTCTATTCCTTCACTAACTGAAAATAGGTAGCACACTGGGAAATAAATGATGAATATGGTGGGTAGCAATGTAGTGTAATGCTGAAAAATGGAAGGTTGTTGTCAAGACTTTCTGTGTTCAAATCCTGCATTTGCTTCTTAATAGATGTGTGATCCTGAACAAGTAATCTGTTTCTCCACACCTTAGTTTTCTTCTCTGTGCAGTGGTCACTATCTCACTAATACTGCACAGGTCTGAGCATTACCTGAGATGACTCATGAAACGCGTGACAGGTTGCAAGTGTCCAGTAAATGTTCACTGGCTTTCTAATAAAATAGCCTCTAGATATTTTAGTGAATGAACTTACCTGTAAAATATAAGAAATCAATTGAGCTTTATTTCATTTAAATTATATTGGCTATCATAAAACCTTATTAATAATTTTCTTTTACGAGGCAATTGAAATGAATACAGATAATGCTAACAGCAATAGGATGAATTTTTTCTAAAGTTATTTTCTAAATTTTGGGGCTACATGAACTGATTAACTTTACAAAATACTAACTAGGAAAGTACAATTTGAACTTATAAATGGATAGACTTGAAATTGATAAAGTATCAATACTTTGGGGGGAACTATTATTAGAGGGGAACAAGATTTGTGAACAACTTTTATTTTTAATGCTGCTAGATTATTTTTTGTTTTTTTCTTTAGTGTTTTGTTTTTGTCTCATTTTTACACAAATGTCTGTTTGGGGACAGTTTATGCCGGAGCGAACTACATCTTTCCAGAACTCATTTTCAACTCCTTGCACTTCTTATTTGGAAATACTGAGAAAGATCAATAGGAGAAACTGTAACTTTTACAAGGAAGAGGTTATTATGATTCATATCTCCGTTTTCTTTTAGAAGAGTCAGTTCTAAAAAGCTATTTTGGGATTTCTATTCTCAGTGCACCACAGGAAAGTAAACTTTAGGAAAGTTACAAAACCACCTAGAGTCATTACTTTTTCAGGATCAATAACTCAATTGGTACTTCAAAATTTTAATGACAGATGATACCCAGAGCCTGCAGGGCCAATAAATTTTTACCTTTGTGCCTCATTCAGATTGGTTGATGAGATCCTGAATATCTACACTCAAATGTCTCTGTATAAAGTTTGTTTGAAATTGGACAGATCAGGATCATCGGCATATTGTTCAATAGACAGTGGAAATGTATCTATCTAATTTGTGGACTTACCAAAAGGAAAAAAAGTCATAAAAAGAAAGTTGGAAAGGACTATTAAGTCGTTTCTTTGGGAGTAAAAATACATAAAGGCTGTTTCGCAAAGGATACAGACTGGGATTCTCTCTCAAAGCTCTTTGCCATTGAGATAAATATTTACTTAGCTGGCATAATTTAGCTATTGGCTTTACTGGAGGAATGGATTGCACCAGAAAACCATTTTATTTCAACAGTCCTAGAATACCATTAAAATAATTATTAACTGTTGAGTAATAGTTATCAGCGCTGCAATAAAACATAGTAAATTAAAATATTTGGAAGTTTATATGCAGTACTTTTATAGTGCCTAGAAGTTATGTGAATATTTACAGAATAAAAATGAAATAAATATGAGGTCTTTCAAAAACACACGAAACATATACCATGTAGCTTTCAAAGGAAGGACAAAGGAAGCCCTGCCTTTGAGACCTTGAAATAGTTATTTATTCCATAAAAACATTGAAATTATATTTCGGCTTAGAGTGTGTAGTGTCTTTTTCAATTTAAAAATCACAAAACTGCATGCCTCAGTAGCCCTGCTCTATTGAAATTAGATCCTGTGAAATTTTCAGGTTGTAGAGAAGTTTGTGATTGGTGGGCTTGCAGAGCATCCATCATCTGTCCATAATGCTCCATCTTTCTTCATTTGGAAGGAGAATCATTGTAGCAGGCATTATGCTCTGCTGGTAACTTTAGGGGAAAAAATGAACTTGGGATTCCTAAAAGTAGTTATGCACTTAAAAATATAAACACTGCAAAAAAAAAAAATCAACCGGGCTTTCCAAATGCATATAAGCAAAGAGGATATATAACTCCCCTAATAATGTCGTGTGTGTGTGTGTGTGTGTGTGTGTGTGTGTATGTGTTTACAGATGGAAAGAAAGAGAGAGAGAACACATGCTTAACATTGGTCTATGTGTCTGTAAATAAGATGAATACTTAGAAGACATCCCCAATAATATTTCTTTTTGGTTAAGCCATTTGTCAAAATAAAAGCCTTCTTGTGTGGGCAATGTATTGCCTTTTTTTTTTTTTTTGGAAGATGGACTTAGATACTGGGAAAAATTCATGCTTTGATATGCCACATAGCACTATTTGAATATATATATATTTTTTAAATTTATTTCCTTTGAGAGTTAAACAGAAGAGAAAACATACATTGTGAGGAAAATATCTATTATTTTTTTTAAAAAAAAAATCCTCTCTTCAAGTAAAATGTAAATATACCAATGGGTGAAATGTTTTTTTTTTTTTTTTTTGGCAAACATCAGACCTTCACAGATCTCCATTGATATCTATATCTAATCTATCTTGAAACCACTCAGCTTTTACAAACTCAAGCTGATGTTCTTTCTTAATACTAAAAACGATTATATTGAGAAAATTGAAACATGATGGTTAAAAATCTGTGCTTTAGAATCATATTGCATTTAAATCTCAACCTTATTATTTTTCCCTCTGTGAGTTTGATGATGTTGCAATATTATTTAACCTCCGAAATTCAGGCTCCTTAGTGGTGAAATGATAATAGGACCTCTCACAGTGTTTTTATGAAGATTAAATGAAAAAACACATATAGAGTTTCATATTTCTCAAGTAATGTAGAGGTTCAATACATTTAATTATTATTATTGAGAATTCATTATCCACTATCTTCAAGAAATCCCAAGATGAGAGTTTTTACTGCTAAATATCTACCTGATGAGATGGTTATTCCAGTTCTCTGCCATGATTGAGGTACCTTCTTCTCATTTGCATTTCACATAAGAAGCAAAGGGGACTCAGAATTTAAGGAGCTTTTCCAAGGTTAACCAATAATTGATTCAGGAGCTATAACTAGATCTCACTTCTCCTATTTCTCAGTGGCATGCTTAGCACTACACCAAGGTGACCCTCATAAGGTAGGTTATGATTATCCTTATTATTATTTTTTTATTTCAGCATATTACGGGGGCACAAATGTTTAGGTTACATATATTGCCTTTGCCCCACCCGAGTCAGAGCTTCAAACGTGTCCATCCCCCAGATGGTGCGCACCGCACCCATTAGGTGTGAATATACCCATCCTCCTCCTCCCCTCTCCCACCTGCCCAACATCCAATGAACATTACTATTATATGTGCACATAAGTATTGATCAATTAATACCAATCTGATGGTAAGTACATGAGATGCTTATTTTTCCATTCTTGTGATACTTCACTTAGTAGAATGGGCTCCAGCTCTATCCGTGATAATACAAGAGGTGGTAGATCACCATTGTTTTTTGTGGCTGAGTAAAACTCCATGGTATACATAGACCACATTTTACTAATCCACTCATGTATCGATGGGCACTTGGGTTGTTTCCACATCTTTGCAATTGTGAATTGTGCTTCTTGATTATCCTTATTATGACTGTAAAGAATAGAACGATACACTCCCTTAAATGTTACCTTCTTTCCAAGCATTTTTTTCTCCATATCCCTCGAAAGAAGGTAAGACAAGTATTATTTTATTGTTTCACTAATGAGAAGTGAAGCCTCAGGGAGAGTTAGTATCCGCTGAAGGTCACATGGTCACTTGATGATCAAAGTGGAAAAAGAACCCACTCAGCACTTAGTGTTCTCTCCGCCCCTGTAGCCTGCTCATGATGACGTTATGCCTTTGTTCTAGAACTTAAGGCTTTTCAGGCTCAACTCGATTGAGTTGTCAAAAAGGTCATCGATCTTTATGATGGGGACTTTCTTGCAAATTAAGTCTCAAATAGTCAAGAAACAAAAGATAAAAAGTGCTGTTGTATTTTTCAATATTAACAAAATGTACATCCTCGGCCCTGGCAGGTCCTATATCACCACAAGATGAAAGAAGTTGGTTAAGTTCACCATTTGCTTGACCAAAAGTTGTCAGGATGATTGAACTGAAGTCTTAATTTTTAAATTACATCGCTACATAGGAATCATTTGGAATGAGTGATTTTTCAAATATTTAAATATAATCTCTGGTCAAGTAGATTAATAGATAAAATCACTTAAGCAATACCTATTTTGACCTATAAAATAATTTTCTTACAATATCATGCAAACACAAAGTAGTACCTCTCAGCACTCTCAATTGCTTAGAAGTTATATCAAATGTAACTCACACTTTTTAGTCTCTCTAGTGAGTTGTTCAGTATTGTTAACTAATATGCCTACTTGTAATAGCTTCTTGTACCCAGACTTACGGTTTACAAATAATCTACATTTTTATCATGAGTCTTTGTTGTGCATATCCAGAAATCAGCATTATTTTGACAAGTAATACGTATATTTAAGGTGCAACAACAGTTTACAAAAATTCTAGGCTATAAATAAATTGAATGAAAAATTTTGGAGCAACACAGCATTCTCTTCATAAAAAGTAGATTTTATAGTTAAATGTAGTCTAGCTTACACAAAATTTGCATTACTGAATAAAATAAAATGATCACCAAAGTAGGCATTTGACATCTATATTAATGTGCCTTTACTTATAAGTTTAGGTTTTAGAAAAATTCATAATCAATATAGTTAAGTTATGTAGCTATGTATTAACCTAATAGCATTTATAAATAAGCTCCTAGACATGACCCACCTTCAGAGTGGCATTAGATTAAATATTCATGTGATAAATTGTTTAAACCAAAAGATGTGGATAGAAAGAAAATATTAATTTATTATTGTCACCATACAACTTAAAATAAACAGGTAGGACTTTTAAAAGTTTTTCTATCAGTACAATTATTCTTTAATTCTATGACTGGAATTTGATGTGAGCATAGAGACAATGAAAGGAAAGTTAATTTAGCTGAGAATATATTCTGACTGTTGGCAAATGTCCTGCTATTATACACTTTCAGTAGATTGGTAGAGCCGAAATGAATAATCCATCAATGTCTTTCAGGGACCAGATTGTTCAATATCATAATGTATTTGGAAATGAAATAGGAATAATGTGTGTTTGTGTGTGTTGAGGGGGAGAAAATTTATACACACACACACACACACACACACACACACACGATTCTTCTCTTAACCAAAAATTTGTGACATAAATGGTTAGAATCTTTTTTCACGTGGACACAAGGAGTAAAAGTGTATGTCTTCAAAATAAATTTGAGCATGGAATAAGATCAGTGCAATCACCATTGTTATATTATTGATTTTAGAAAGTACTTCATAAATATATTGCTGAAATACAGTTCAAATATATTTTTCTAATGGAAGGAGAAAAATAATTGCTAGTAGAGAAAATTGATTTTTCAAGTGCAAGAACTACAAAATTGCTACCTTCAGAACAAGTCACTGATTTATTTTAGTGCTAATTGGCAAATTTGTAAGTGATACACTAGCAAACTATATATTATTCAACCTAAATAATTGGATTTGTAATTTATGCCTTAAAGTTGAATCCATTAGAATTTTAAAGTCTAGGTCTCACCTTCCATAACAATGGTTAAAGAATGACACAGCTCTCTGATAAAAAACTATTTTCTTTTTTGAGGTTCTACTGCAATACCTGTATCACGTGGAATTCCTTTTACTTCTAGACCATACCGTCAACTCTCACAGCAGAGTATTGTTTTAAGATTTCTCTTGATCTATAGTTCTTATACAAATGTAAAGCTTTTAATACGTTCTGCTTCTCTTTTCTTATTGAAATCTTCTAAATTCTTATGGCCAATAACAGTCTCATTAAATCTAAATTTTATACAATGCCAATTACTACTTCAATTCAAGAAGCCATCGTCTTTAGCAGTTCACAATTTTTACTGCTTTGCTTTGACAAGCTTCCACTTTGCTACCTTTCTCTTGATAAAAAATGATTATTATAAAATAATTTTCTTGTACTTAGGCCTACTCTTCTAAAAGATTTTCTTCATTCCATAGATTATTAGAGCGCCTAAGGTATTTTGGACACCATCTGGTTAAACCTCTGATAAATACATTTTTACATGGTATACCTCATACAATTCCTATCACAAATCTATGATGTAGCTATTTTTAATGTCTTTTATATTTATACCAAAGATAACTGAGATAACAAAGGATTTAACTTAAGAAGTTAACACCCTCACTAAAGGACTCTCTTGCTCCAAATTCTATGCTCTCTTGTCATATCTTACTGCCTTATTACTGTCTGAAGGTGCACGTGCCTGTACCCATGAGACTCCAAGCCCAAAAGGGTTAAAGGACTTGATCAAGATCAAGGAGTTAATTTTAAAGACAAAGATAAGATTATATGCTAAGATGAAAATCTCCAAGTCCAGTTCCTTTCTGGTATCAGGCACCCTATAGGACATTAAAGAACAAAGAGAAGGTCATAGATTCCCTGCTCTCCAAGGGCTCTCAGCATGGTATAATGTAACTATACTATTAATTAAATGTGGTATTTGAAGAGTCTAGCACCTGTGGGAACAGAGGAGAGAGACAATGTTGATGCTTAGGGAAAGGTGAGAAAGTTTGGATCAGGTCTCAAAAGCGTGAACACGAGCTGTGCAGACAGAAAGGGAAGAATATACACCAGAAAGAAGAGACAAAGGGCCTGGGCAAGGAGGCACAGTGACAGCTACATGGAGATGAAACTGGAAAAGTAATTTGGAAGCTGATTGCAAAATGCTTTACGTGCCGAAGGGCAAGCCGGGGATCTTGCACTTTGGATAATGAGAACGCAAAGCATCATACCTCTTTTCTCTTTCTTTTTTATTCTCAGAAAAGTAACATTTTTCAGTTCATAGTCTGAAAGAGAACACTGGCCGCATTCTGGAAGATGGACATTAAATTACATTGAGATTCATAAATTAGAAAAATCTTTATAAAAATGAACCCCTAAGAGACATTTAACAAATAGCTGAATTATTTATTCTTTGTAAATCTTATCCTTGTAAAAACATAAGCTAGGGGATGGGGGTGGGGGGAGGGGAGGGGTGCATACCTACATGATGAGTGCGATGTGCACTGTCTGGGGAATGGACACACTTGAAGCTCAGACTCGGGGGGATGGGGAGGCATGGGCAATATATATAACCTGAACTTTTGTACCCCCATAATGAAAAAAAAAAAACCACATAAGCTAATATATACACTAGTTAAACCTGTCTTTTAAAAATATATAATGGAAAGCTCATTTCCCTAGGATATATATATAACATCTTAAAATACATTTTTTAATATCTAGCTTTACAAATGAAAATACTTTGAAGAAAATTGAGCATCCTATGCCACTGTTTCTTCATGCCAAGCAATTAAGACTGACATAACTGCCTCAGTAACCCTATTAATCATTCAATACAACTGATCGCCCCTTTAGGTTGAATTATAGATCAGATGCTTGGTTAATATTTTAATATGGCATATTGGTTGAAAAACATCCAAAATGCCATACTGAGTCAGATTAATGATTCATTCAGGCTAGTGTTTAGATTCTGACATTGTCACCATAGGCTACTTTATATATATTTTTTCCTAACATCAACAGATGAGCCTCCTCACCCAAAACCATAAACATTCAAGCTCCTCTTTTACCAAGCATTGGTAAACTGTCTAACCACTTTCTGAACCTGAGTGCAAAGTGGAACTTTGGCTGAGAAGGCTTGGAGATCAAGTGGCTTTGTGCTTTCAAGCCCAATGGTAATGCCATGGGAGTGGGATAATTCACGATCTCTCTGGTCCCTGATGATGGAACTAGGACAAAAGACAGAAGGAACAGAGATGAAGATCTCATTTTGTCATAGGGAAAGTTTTTGGAAATATTAAAATACTGACTAAAAGTGTTAAGTGGGTGTTGAATGAGGAGGAGGTTATAATTTAGCAAGTGTTCTATGAGGAGCATTCAATGAGAGATGACCGGGCTGAGACAAGTCTTGTCCAGTAGAGAGAAAGGGATCAGGGAAAAATAGTGATGGTATTGTTTGGAAAATTTTGACCAGATTATTTTGGTATTCCTAAGCCCCTCTTTTCCAATCTGTTATGAACCACTAAAATTGGTCTTCGAATTTTCTACTTTTCATAGATTGCATTCTGCCACATGTAATAATTCAAGGTATTAGTTTACAAAGTACTGTTTGATTTTTTTTTTCCTCATATTTGGTTCAGGTTTAACATTTTAACAATAACACTTAGGGTTCTGGAATATAAAATCAAAGCTGTTCTCAAACACCGAAATCATCGACCAAATGTAACTTTGTTAAATTAATGATGTTTGGTTATTTCACCCTCAGGTCTTCATCTTCTCAATATGAAAACTTAGTTTTTCAGATGTCCTCATGTGGAAAGCTTACTAATAGCCCCATTATAATTTTAGGAGGAGTCTTTAATTTTTAAAATTCTTTATTATCCCAATAAAATTTCACTTCCCTTCTGGTGTAGAAGACGTAAGTTTCAAAATTAGGTCACATAAAGTGAATTCTTTATTATAAACTGTCTAACTTGATAAGTCTCTGGGTGACTAAGGCAAGTATTAAGACAATCATCATTTTGGGAACAAGTGTTTAATGACGACACTTGTATCCTGCCATTTGAATTTTCCATGAAGAAAAGTCAAAGCAGCTCTTTTAATTAAAGTCTCAAGTAATCAACACTGTTTAATAAAATTAAACCAAAAAAACCCTTGAACATGAATTCATTATTTTAAAAAAAATGCCTTTGTATTTATAACATGAGCTTTGAATTAATCCAATATCGTGAATCCTGAGCTTCATTATTATAATTCTTCAATTAAAAGTTTATCATCCATTAAAAAGTGCCATAGTCTTAACATTCATCACTGGTTATTCCAACAAACAATACATGATGAAACTATTAGGTAAAACAAATTAAAATTAACTCTAAAAAGAGGTGACTATTTTATTTGCTTAGGAATTAGCATATAACTACTCCCTCTCAATTTTAATCTCATTAATAAGACTAAAGCTCCAGAAATAGGTTTTAGAAAAGATTTGTGCTAAATACATAAGGTTTCTTTAAGTAATATACAAACTGTTTATAAGACTCAGGTTTAGTTTGTGTACATCTTTGTATGTGTGCATTTTGTGTCTTTGGTGGCCAATGACCCATGTATTGGCACAATTACTTAAAGACCTGCTGAAATGAGGAAGAAAATAAGGAATAGTGCTCAGACCAGGCTTCCAGGGTTAAGAAATTCCGCCATAAAAGAGCCAAGAATTTCACTGAATGCCAATTTCCAGTTGTCTGCAAAGCATGTGAATTCCTGATACTGCCTGTTCTCTCCTTCTCTCACATCTCTTGGAGCCAGTTATTTTTTGCAGAATTAAAATGGCATGTCAATCCATTATTTAGTCTCTAGAAATGATGCCTGTGTTGGCATAACTTTCTTCACAATTTTCAAAGGCGGTACTACATGAGTAGACACAAACTTGGTGAAGGTATCTGAAAGTCAATGCAGATGAAAATGCTTTATGAGGTAGAGGTGACTTTACAAGTGTGTTAGAGAAAGGCAGCCATGCTACACCGACTGAAGACAGTGCTTGCTAGTGTTTATAAACCTCGCTGGATGGGTTTACACTCAGCAGCAAGTATAAAATGTAAATAGATGAACAGTGGCATTTGAGATTAGAGTTGTTTAGCACAACGGTAGACACTCTCCTTTCAATGTCAAGAATCTTGTGGAGGAAGCAGAGATACTGGGACTGACATCAGAGCCAAGCCAGGGATGAAAGAGAGAAGAGTGTATCTTCTACAGGCTGATCATCTGCCTCTTCAACTCTGGTCTCTCTACATCCCTTGCTAAGCTGGACCAGGGGTCTCTCCTCACTTTATAGCTCTGCTTTATTCTTTTCTAGAAGTTATTGGGCCCCTTTAATTTCCATATTACTTGATTTATTTTTTATATCTTGATATGGGATTTACTTATTTATTTTACTTTTTTTAAAATTTCAGCATATTACGGGGGTACAAATGTTTAGATTACATATATTGCCTTTGCCCCACCCAAGTCAGAGCTTCAAGCATGTCCATCCCCCAGATGGTGCACACCGTACCCATTAGGTGTGAATATACCCATCCCCTTCTCCCCTTCCTCTCTGTCCGACACCCGATGAATGTTACTACTAAATGTGCACTTAATTAAGTGTTGATCAGTTAAAACCAATTTGATGGTGAGCACATGTGGTGGTTGTTTTTCCATTCCTGGGATACTTCACTTGGTAGAATGGGCTCCAGCTCTATGCAGGATAATACAAGAGGTGCTAGATCACCATGGTTTTTTGTGGCCGAGTAGTATTCTATGGTACACATACCCCACATTTTATTAATCCGCTCATGTATTGATGGGCACTTGGGTTGTTTCCACATCTTTGCAATTGTGAATTGTGCTGCTATAAACATTTGAGTGCAGACGTCTTTTTTATGGAAAGATGTCTTTTTTGTTCTTTTGGGTAGATGCCCAGTAATGGGATTGCTGGATCAAATTGTTGTTCTGCATCAATTATGGAATAAGACAAGCATCTTTCCACTTTTCATCTAAACTTCTGATCCTTAAACAACTGTTTCCATGTGAAGGCTCATCTAACGTATGCTTAAGAGGACTAGAATATATGTATTTCAAAAATTGTATCGCTTACCTTTGTCTTATTGATTTGTAGGAATTATTTATATGTTCTGTATAAAAGAGGCAAATGCTATATGTATGATATGTATTGCTAAGACTTTTTCCTATCTGTGGTTTGCCCTTTTGTTTGCTTAATGGTATCACTGATTAGCATAAATTTGTTTCTTTAATAGTTCAATTTATCAACTTGATAAATTGAGTTAAATAAGCAATGCACCAAAAAAGATAATGACTATCAAACCTATGAAAAGATGCATAATATCATTAATCATCCTGGGCATACAACTTAAAACTTCTCAGCATCCATGGATAAAATTTAAAATTGATGAAGTGGTAGAACAACCAGAATTTTCATACACTGTTGGTGGGAGTATAAAATTGTCCAACCATTTTGTTAAAGTTCTTTGGCAGTTTTTGGTGAAAGTAAATATACTTCTACAGTTACTCAGCCATTTCTTTTTTAGATACATAATGCAAGGAAAATAAATATATATGTCCACAAAAAGACTTGTAAAGGAATTCCTAGAACAGCTTTATTCATAACAGCTTGACACTGGAAAAAAAAAAAAAACAACAATAACAAAAAATCAAATGTCCCTCAACCCATAGATCAAACCATAGATTGAATTAACAAACTACCTAATATTCGTATAATGGGTAATGATTCATCAATGCAAACAGAATGATGCACCACTATGTCTAGCAACATCAATTTTAGAAATATTATATTGAGCCAAAGAAGACAGATGGGAAAAACACACACTGTTTGATCATATATAGGAAGTTCACAAGCAGGAAAAACTAACTTATGGTGATAGAAACTAAAATAGTAGAAAAGTAGTTGCATCTGGAATAGTGAATGAAGAGAGGAACTGCCTAAGTAAGAGAGGAAAGGTTTTAGGATGCTGGAAATAGTAATATATGTGCATACGTTTGTCCACTTGTATCACTCCAAACACTTAAAATATGTGCATTTTTAGTATATAAATTGTACCTCAATTATTATTAGTTTTGTTTAAATAAATATTTTTTTTGTTTCAGAAGACTGAAATCAAAGATAGTTTTCTTGATAATTGCATAGTTTAATTGTCATGGTTTCTGTATGCATATTTTCAAGTATTGCCCAATATCTTTAAATGCTCTTGTTAGAATTATGTACTTTTATTTTTTAAATTTTTATGGATACATAATTGTACATATTTATGGGATACATGTGATATTTTGATACAAGCGTACAGTGTGTAGTGATCAAATCAGAGTAATTGGGTCATCCATCACCTCAAACATTTATCGTTTCTTCGTATTAGGAACATTTCAATTCCCTTCTTCTAGTTATGTTGAAATATACAATAAATTGTCATTAACTATAGTAGCCCCATTGTTCTCCTGAATACTAGATCTTATTCCATCTATCCAACTGTATTTTTGTATTCACTAACCATTCCCTTTTTCTCCCTCTCTCTTCACTATCCTTCCCAGCCCCTGATGACCATCATTCTACTCTCTATATCCATGAGATAAATTGTTTAGGTCCCACACAGAAGTGAGAATATGTGATATTTGTCTTTCTGTGCCTGGCTTATTTGACTTACCATAGTTAATATAATATCCTCCAGGTTCATCCCTGTTGTCGCAAATGACAACATTTCGTTGTTTCTTATGGATGAATAATAATCCACTGTGTATATGCACATTTTGTTTAGCCCTTCATTCACTGCTGGGCATTAAGTTAATTCTATATCTCAGCTACTGTGAATAGTGCTGCAATAAACATGGGTGTGCAGGTATCTCTTTGATATACTGATTTCCTTTCTCTTGGCTACATAACCAGCAGTGGGATTGCTGGATCATATGGCAGTTTTACTTTTAGTTTTTTGAGGGACATGTATACCGTTTTCAAAAGTGGCTGTACTATAATAATTTACATTTCCATTGACAGTGAATGAGCTTTACCATTTCTCTGCATCCTTTCCAGCGTCCGTTATATTTTGTGTTTTTAATATAAGCCTTTTTAACCAGGGTAAAATGCTATCTCACTGTGGGTTTGATTTGCACGTCTTTGATGATTAGTGATGTTGAGCATGTTTTCATACGACTGTTGTCCATTTATTTCTCTTCTTTTCAGAAACACCTGTTCAGGTACAACTACATTTCTTCTAGTAACAGCCTTCAGAGCCAATTCTCCCTGGCTTGGGTAGATCTCATCCTACTCCTTCAATAGCAGGATGACCACGTGACCTAGTTTTGGTAAAGTACAGCAACATTTCCACCTGGCCACATATTTGGCAAAAAGGTATGTGGTCCAAGACAGGTAAATCATAGTTCTCTCTTCAGTTTTTTTTTCTGTCAAATTATGATTTTTTTTATTTTTCTTTCTGCAGTTGCTACTAATTTAGAAGGATGCAAGTCAAGGCATACACTGTCCACCACGTAGAACTGGAGTTAGCACGCTTTTCTATAAAAGGCTAAATAGTATATATTTTTGGGTTTTGTGACCATTTGACCTCTGTTTTACTCAACTTGCAATTGTAGTATGAAAGCAGCCAAAGACAAAATGTAAACAAATTAAAATAGCAGCGTTCTAATAAAAAGTTATTTATAGAAACAGCTCATAGGTCTGATGTGACCAGCAAGTTGCAGTTTGCAAACCCCTGATTTAGAATCCATGTAATAAAGAGGCAGGTGATGACTGCACCGTGTGTTCACCTGAATTCAATTGTACCCGTTTGTAATTGACGCAAATTGATGCAATCAGAGCCAAGAATAGAGAGATGCAGACAGAGGTGGGATGATGTTATTTGAGATCTGTGTTAGTAGCCTATTGCTGCATAACAAATCACTCTAAGACTTAGCAACGTGAAAAAACAACACACAGTTATTACGCCATAGTTTCTGCGTGTCACGAATCCAGAAACAGCTGAGTCTGTCATGAGGCTTAACTGGGCTTGGAGGCTCTGCTTCCAATCTCCACTTGATTTGGGGGCAGGTGTCAGTACTCTGGGATCTGTGGGCTAAATACCTCGTTTCTTTCCCACCTGGCGTTTCCATTAACATGGCGTCTGGTTTCCCTCAGAGCAAAGGACGGAGACCCAGTGAGCAAGAAAGAGAACGCCCATGGCAGAACCCACCGAATTCCAAAACCATCATTTCAGAAGGAACATATCGTCACTTCTGCCGTATGCTGCTGGGCACACAGACCAGCCCTGGCACAGTGTGGGAGGAGGCTACACAGGAGTGGGAATTCCAGCAAGCAGAGATCACCAGGAGCCCTCGGGGGAACCAGCTACCGGTAGGTGCATTTGACTACGGCTGAATCCTTTCCTGCCTTTTTAAGTTAAGGTGACACATATCTTTTCTTTAAGTTTTTTGCCTCTTACAGTAATTGAAGTTTTCGCCTGTCTTATTCTATGCACCCTAAAACCCTATAATCTGAGCATAGTGGTTTGACGAGAAGAGGTAGTGAAGGAAGGGGACTCTTGGGTGAGTGTTAGTCCCCACAATTTGTCGTGTGGGGTGCAGGGCATCAAGAAATAAGGTTTCCTTAACTCAGAAAAGGAATAAAATTAAGCTGAATTCCTATCAGCAAAGAAGACTAAGGAAAGAGTTTCCTATTGAGCTGTCTCTGGTCAGAAATGAGACACTGCCAGCCTGAGCAAGAGCGAGACCCCGTCTCTACTAAAAATAGAAAGAAATTATCTGGCCAACTAAAATATATATAGAAAAAATTAGCCGGGCATGGTGGTGCATGCCTGTAGTCCCAGCTACTCGGGAGACTGAGGCAGGAGGATCGCTTGAGCTCAGGAGTTTGAGGTTGCTGTGAGCTAGGCTGATGCCACGGCACTCACTCTAGCCCAGCCAACAGAGCGAGACTCTGTCTCAAAAAAAAAAAAGAAAGAAAGAAATGAGACACTGGAAATAGAATTAAAGAAAGCCGTGTGTCGGGTTAAGTTTGTCTCCCCACATAGGCTTTAAGAGCAAAAAATAATATGGATCAGGAGAAGCAGAGTGGAGACAAATTGTACAAGATAATAAGACTTCAGTGGGATTCAATAAAAGCACTGAAACTACTCAAGAATATCTGATTATTGGAAAGTTCAAGTAAGAAAAATGTATGTTTATTATTACAAGATGAAACACATTTGCCAAATAATAGCTACGGGTACGCAGTGGTTCAGACTTTCTTAGAAAATCTGCATAAATCACACCGAACAGGCCCAGAATAAAATATAGCTATAAAATAGGAATATGATTAGGATCTGTCTTACGGCAATAAATCATTTTAATAAAACTTTTATTTAAAATGTACAATGAGTAGCATGAGTTGTTGAAATGAACCTCTTGTATTAACTAGATTTAAAAGTATTTTAAAAGATTGAGATATTGGAATTTTTTTAATACTGGGAGGTGAAGACTTTTGACTATATAAACATGGGTAAAATGAAGAGTGCTGCTAATAAAATTAATACACCTTTAAATAATCAGATACTTGCTCCTAGTTTTATTAAATATGATAAAACAAAAGATACATTTATAAGCAGTCAAAGCAAAGCCAAGATGCTTCTAAATTTCTGTAAAATTCTTCTGTATGCATTGTTTACTTAATATGTTTACTCAATAATATTGAGTAAACATTGTTATAAATACCAACAACCCTAACTAAAGTGAAAATGAATATTTTATGAGACAATAATAATGCAATATTAGAGAAAAATATAGTATTCCACATACTAAATAATATACAGTTTTATTTGGTCTAAATGCAAATTTTATAATACCAACAAGGAAAATATTCTTCATGTAGAAGTCTATCATTATAATCATTTTACATTGTATTTGCCTAATGACACTTTTCTTGTTCACATCAGAGTAATTTTATGGTTGATAGATATTCTTAACCCATGCTACAGCTGAAATTGCATTATAGGAGAAGTCATTTTAAACCAACATAGCGGTGAACATACTTTATTATTGAAATATACACATTTTTAGTGCCACCTATTGGTATAAAAAAGAGATTTACATAGAATTATTTTGTTACATATTATTAATAGTGGATAATGTATGAATAGTGAACACAATGTACCTAAAAAGCACAAACTATTTTTAAAAGTTTGAATACTAGCAATGGATGCTCACTGATTTATAAATATGAGAAATTGCTGGTGATTTAAGTAGTTTAATGATTAAAGAAAATAATGTTTGAAGATGGTGTTTTAAAAGAAATTATTAAAAACTGTATGGCTTTCGCATCTTTGCATTGAGAAGTCTAATAGAAAATTTAGAGGTAAACCTGGTTGGTTTGTTTTAATTTGTTTGGAAGAAAATAGAACTACTGCCTGATGTCATATCCATGCATCTGTCAAATAACTAAAATATATAATTGTACTTCTTTGCTAAAGTAGTATATTTACATAGAAATTAGAAATATTTAAATTAAAAATAATATTTCTCTAAATTTCTGGAGATGCAATAAGAATTTATTTGGGAATTTGAACATTTGTTGACTATGATTTATATTATATCAGCAAAAACATCATTTATCATGTTATTAAATAGAATGCAATTGCATCACTTGGTACAACTTTTTCATCTGCTATTTAATTTCTATTTAAAAATTTTAAAAAGGTATGCTAGTAATGCAGAGAATATAAAGTCTCAAAATGCATTAAGTTACGGGTAGTAACACTTGGAAGGTTGGACTGAGGTGACTTCTTCCTCTATTTTTGATATTTTAGTCATTTTTCAAGGATCATATGCTATTTTAAAATTGAAATAAGAATATTATCAAACTATTAAACCTGTAATAATTCCATTAAAAGACACAGTATCTAATAATGTAAAGGTACGTGTGTCTTCCCTGTGAAGCAATATGATAAAAGCAATTTTTTCCTATTGATTTTTAAAAAGTAGTATAAAATCATAGATTCCACATTTCTTAGAATCTAGCAATATATAACAATTGCTTTTAATTTAATTATTAGAAAGTCATAACCTGTACTGTAACTCTACCTAGATTAGAAATAATTTTTTTGATGAAGGATGGATTGTTTTCCAACCATGCTCATGTGAGCCTTCAGGAGTCCCTGGTAATCCCCTGGGGGTCAAAGGGAAGGAAAAGGAGGAGGAGGACTGGATCAAGTAGACTCTGGATCCCCACCTGCCTCTGCTTTAATTCGCTCAGGGGTAGTGGGTTTTACTGCTGCCCTGACCAAGGTCTCCTTAGGATGTGTAGACACCAGACAGATATATCTGTAGAGCTCTTTCTATATAAGCAATTTGCTTAAAAAATATTTTCCGACATTTAGCTTGTGTCAGTGAAGATTAAGAATAATGGGGTGTGGGGAGGTGGTACTTTTGCATTTGTTTATTTTCCGATGAAAATTCTCCGTAGCACCCAAGCAATCCAGGAACTCCCTTTCCATGTTCTTTATTTTCAAGTGCAGTCTTTCTCGCTAATTTCAAATCTTCAACCATGAGGGAAAAAACATAGCAATGCTAGTATCACTCACAATGCCACGGCCTGTCAGAACCTATTTACATTAAAGCAACAGGGTCGTCTTGCCTCTGCAGCTCTCTAATGCCATTTATTTAATGCTGATGACATCTTAACTCATGACCCTGCACCATCCTTCATGACACCCGTGACTATCGGCATCTAGTGGCTCTCGGGTTGTTACTACGCTTCATTAACAATGACAACAAATCGATACCTGAACCAAATACGTATAACACTCTTAACTTCCAGCATTTTGCATGAAGTTGTTTTAGGAAAATTTAGCATTTTTTATGTCAGGAAATAGCACATTCAAACCTGACAATTTGAGAAGATTTTATTCAAGCATTGTTTAAAAAGGTGTGCACAAGGTTTTGAGAAGTCAGTTTAGGATAATTCAGTGCCCAGGGGTAGGGATGGGGGAGCCATTGCAAAGCCAGGTCAGGAGGGATGCAGGAAAGGAACTTTTCCAAAACCCAGAAAGAGTAACTGGAGTTGTAGCCTTTGGTGGAGGAGTGAAGCCAGCCCGTTGTGATACAGCAGGCAGAGTCTGGGGGAATGTTCCAGACACGGCTTTCCTCCTACTACCACATCTGCACGCGCCTCCCTTTGATAAAATCCGACTGGCAGCCAGAGGGCAGGGAAGCCCTGTTCACGCACCGTGTACTCCTGCCTCACCCCTCATCCTCCTCGGGCATGGAGCAGGGAGAGGGTGCAAGGTGGACCTGGGAGGGCAGGTGGAGGATGCTCAGCATTGCACCACCGCCTGTCAAAGACGCTGTCATTATGCCTCGTCATTTATTGACTTTGTTTACTGTAGGACATTTACCTGAATAATGTATCATTAAAATGTAAATACTTTTCCGTTGGAATTTCAGTATGCACCATACCACATTAATTTGTGAAGACACTATATAGTAACAATTAGCTATGTTGAGAATGACTGCTTTTCAAACCATCAGATTAATAATTCTGATTTTATTTATTATACAATTTTGTTGATTACCTGAAAGTACAAGCATGATAGCAACAAACTGGGAAGAGTTTTGGAATATGTATTTGGCCTGAAAGCAAGCACACTACCCTTTTAATTTTTAAAAGTTTTTATTCCTTTTTTAACATAAGAGAAAATGGCATGGTTAACAGATGTCCAAATGTAGAAGCAGTAACTTAAATAAGTCTTTATGAGAGTTGTCGTCTGTCTTCATTTGAATATATATGTATCAATATTTATTTCACTGTAGCTGTTCTTTCTCATTTTTTCTTTGATGTGTTATTGAGATCCACCTTGTCAGATGCTCACTATGAAAATTTTAGGTTCCTTTATGAAGTGACCTCCATATTTACATGTCCAGAGACCAGAGGATTTCAAATATTCCTGATCAAAATGCATTGAGAAATATATTTTTATTCAGTACATACATAAATGCTTATATTGAACAAGTTTTATGATTAATACTGACATTCCCTTTGCAATGCACTCTGAAATTTTCTATTATAGGCTACTTTATTCTTCTATAAACCCTTAAAGTATTATGACATAGGCAGTTTGAACAAAAGCCAAGGACTTGGGTTTGGAAAACCATTGCTAGTGCAAAGACTACTGACAGGAAGAGCACAAATAGTCTTTAAAACATTTACTGAGATTTATTATTACTTATCTCTTATTCCTCCCTTTCTCTCCACACCTTCCTGCCTTGTGTACACATTTCTAACATTGTCCTCTTGAATGTGTAACAGTCTTATTTACTGTTTGTTTTTTTTTTCCTGTCTTAGATCTAACTACTCCAATCCATTTTCACAAGCAGCAAGTGAGGTTTTAGGAAACCTAAATATGCACCCTACTCTAAAAAGATCTGAATAGAGTCCCTTTCTGTCTGGATTTCCTGCTACCCTCCACATTCACCCTTTCTTCCAACCACACGGTATATTTATAGTTGCTAGAGGTGACTATTTGAAAAATATTCCTTACTGTAAATATCGGTTATGATTCAATTACGACACCAGAGCAACTCTGAGTGATAGGAAATAAGGCATTTATGAGCAGAATTGATGCCTTACACATGGTGGGGAAAGTGAGTGAAGGAAAGTTAGGGAACATGATGGTTGGAGCATCAACGAAGGTCGCTCACGTGGGGCCAGGAGAGAAACCGGAGAAGCCAGGGAAGTCCCTGCCTCTGCACCTGGGGCTGGGCCGGTTGCAGAAGTTGCATCGGTCGGTAGATGGGCAGTCAGGAAGAACAGCTCTAAATAAAACAGAAAAAGGAAATCAAGGACAGACTAGAACACTTGAGAATTAACTGGTATCCACAAGGTCAGATCAGAACCTTCCTCAAACCCAGATGACAGAAGTAATCTGTAGAAGAAGTGGGTGCCGGTCACCCCAGAGTTGTGCATGTGTCTGACTCAGGACTGGAGGAAGAGACCTGGCAGCAGGCAGAGGGGCTGTGAGTTTCTGAGCCCACCAAGGACAGGAGCCAGCGAATCAGCAGCCATGTGCTCAGCTCTGGCCGTGCAGGGGGACTCACACTGACCTTCTGCGGGCAGGGACTGTGGCCCCACCTGTGGCTTCCAAATCCTACCTGAACCTCTTGCGCCTAACCCTACCATCCAAGGAAAGTTCTGGATAATGTGGTTCCTGTTTAGCAAAATTGTCATCGTACAAAACCACCGCATTCTGTCTGTCTTCTCTCTTCTCCCTGGAGAGTCCCAGCACCTCAATTTTATCACTTAATTGATCTAATCTCTTTTCCCCACAGAAAATCTTCTTCTAAATCCACAAATTGCTTTAAATGTCTCTCCTCTGAGATCTTGTTTGCTCATGTCTATCATGTTTCTTTATTCTATATTTATACATTTTTCTCATTTTACTCCCTTATACTTTACTCCCTTAAATTTAGCGTGTGATATTGCTCAAAAATCATTTGTTAAGGAAATAAATGAACAGCATTTATCGCATCCTACCATTTATGTTGATTTATTTATCTGCCATCCCAACTGTATTATGTGCTTCTTGACAGCAAGGTTGAGTGGTTTATTGGTGTCTCTGTATTTTCAGCACCAACCAAATGCCACAGACATTTTACACGTTCAGTCAATTTTGTCCAACAAATGATTTCATAGACGTCACTATCTTTCCTTCTAACAGTGGGAGGAATCTTCCCTTGCAAATTTGCATATTTTTCACATGTTCACACTGCTGATTGGCCACATAGAGGGCACCTGATAAATATTGATTAACAATGCTTTATAGAGTTATATTGAATTTGATGGGTCTTTTAATAATACCTTTATGTATACCTGAAAATTCTGGATGCCCAGTGGGCACATGGGTAGATAATTCATGAATGGCACAAGGAATTTTAATGCATTTGTGATTTTGCTTGTCAGAAAGCCAAGTCATTGATCATCTTTATAATCCCCACAATGAATGACTCTAACTCGTGCATAGAGGCAGTTACAGTTGCTGTCACAAAATATGATCAATCATTTAGGAATTAATTTCAGTTAAGTGTCCACAGATAAATTAGATCACTTTCGCCATTTGGATATCTGCTTTGCCTCATCACTTTTATGACTTCTCTTATCTTTTTGTGAGGCTTGTAAGCTCTCTGCCTACAAATTTGACCGAGTAAAACACACCATTTGAGAAATACTCACATGTTCACATCTTAGGGAGAAAAAAGAAATCATTAAACTACTCACCAGTTAAATGTAATTTAGCACCATGCAAGTTTACTAGGCAACACATTTATTCAGCCTAATGCACTGTGTTCTGATTTCCAACAACAGAAGCCAGCTGATTTTCACAGTCAATAACAATTTACAGATAAAAATCAATCCGTTTTTCTTGACGGAATGGCAATACACCTTATAAGTATTTATGATTTTAACTGATTTTTTCCCCCCAAAGCAAAACACTTTTAAAAATTTCAATTCGATTTGTTTGGCGAAACATCTTAAAGCTGTTCTCTTTTTCTAGAAATCCCTTGGCCATCTTTCCACTTGTCATGTCCCCCTCTTATTTTGAAATTTTTCTCTTTATACCACTCTTAATCAAAAACCTTATTTAGAACGTTTTAAAGAGACTCCTTGACAACTTCCACTTCTGACTATGACAGACTATATTTTACCAGATCAATCTCTCTCTGAAAGCAACAACCATAGAGGACGTATAAATTGCAAAAACAGCAAAACTGTTGCTTGTAGCCATCCGAGAATACTCAAGATAGTCAGGACTTGAATGACCAAATTCCAGAAGAACAGAAGTGTCTCGCAGTTAGCTGCACAAGGCATTCGCTGTCACCTTTAGCAATGTAGGGCTCAGCTGAGCAGAGAGCAAGGGCTCAGGATGTGTGTTAGTCTCCCAGGACTAAGATAAAAATTAAAGTTCAGAGCTATCAAAGTAGATAGGAGTTGGGAAAGAAAGATCCTGCAGAAAAGGAAACCACAGACATTCTACTTTACTATTCTCCTCAAAGGACTTGCATATTTTGAAGATGAGTGGAAGGAGAGGTCAGAAAACCAAATACAAAGAGGAAAATGGAGAGGCCAAAGCTGAGCAGAGCTCTTGGCAGTCTTGCAACAGTTGTGAGTTCAGAGCCAACGGAGAAGAAACGGCTTCAGGAAATACCCAGGCTTCCAACTGCAACCTCTGAAAGGAGACACTCTAGGAGCAAAAGCAAACTGGAAATTGATCATGGCTCAATAACGTAAATCCCACATCCAATCATTTACTCCCAGATCGGCACAAGGTATTCTGTTTACAGCTGGCTGAGCTCCTAAAAGAAAATGCAATTCTCTTTCGGGGAATATTCCATCATCTAGGGTATCTACAGTACTTTATTATGCAATTATCTAAAATCAGCAGGCATTTCTGGAGACAGCATCAAAAAGAAAGATTGAAAACAAAGACAATAACTTAAAAAAGATAAACCAGATACAGGAGTTTTCAGACATGAACATTAAAATAATTCTGATTTGTACATACAAGTACATAAAGACAATATTGTGAATTTCACCAGAGCAATAAAATCTATACACAGGCTTACATGGAAATTTTAGAACTAAAAAGTGAAAGGATTAACATGAAGAGCTTGATAGATGGGTTTAATTATTGATCAAATATAGCAGAAGAAAAACATTATACTGAAAGAGGGGACTGTAGAAAAATTTAGATTGAAGCACAATACGGAAATGGGATGAGAAAATAAAAAAGAAACAAGTGTAATAGCTATGTGCAATTTAATGAAAGAGCTAACATATTTTTTTTCCTAAAGTCCAAGAAGAAGCAGAGAACAAAAATAGGATGGAGATACTGTCCTGGAATTTTGCAAAACTGACTTAAGACATTGAGTCACAGATTCAAGAAGCTCTAAATAAAGACTTATTTCAGAACTCTTCCAGGCATGTGCACTCTTTGCACCATAAATCTTCATTTATGCAGTTCCTTTTTTTGTTTCCTAGGACCTTCTTTCTAATCACTTTTATTGCACTAATGCATACATAGGTAATATGCACAGGTGTCAATATGAGAATCACCACAAAACAACTGACCAAAAATACATGTAGCTGCTTCTCACTGTGGACAAGAATAAATGCGCTACGATCAGGAATAAAAATATCCTTTATGTAGCTAATTGTGAGATAACCCAGTGTGGCTCAGAGGGAAGGGGAAAATTGATTCCTGATCTCTGATAGTAATTAGCTTTCATGCCTGAGAATAAGGATTTATAGTGGCTCCTAACAGCTGTCTGAAGCCAGTGGGAGAGAACCATTAGAACCTCTACCGTGCTGAAGATTTACCTGGGCCAGTTGGAAGGTGGCTCTGTGTTTAGGGGTGTGTGTAGATGAAATGTATTGCTTTTGCCCATATCTCTTTGCTCTATGTAAATGTACATCTGTACATCTTAAGAATTTATATGCTTAAAAATAAGGAGAAAAATTATATCTTCCGATGGGATTTGGTTTTGGCATCAAAAGTATTTATGAAGTACTCAAATGATGATTGCTATGCTGTGACAATGCTATGCACTTGATAAGGAAATTAAAAAAATTATTATGGATACATTATAGTCATATATATTTATAGGGTACATGTGATGTTTTGATATGGGAATACAGTGTGAATTAATCAAAGCAGGGTAATTGGAATAGCCATCACTTCAGGCATTTAACATTTCTTCTTTTTTTTTTTTTTTAACTTCAGCATATTATGGGGGTGAAAATGTTTAGGTTACATATATTCCCTTTCCCGGACCCGAGTCAGAGCTTCAAGCATGTCCATCCCCCAGAGAGTATGCAATGCACCCATTAGGTGTGAATATATCCATCCCCTCCTCCCCCTCCTTCCTCCCACTTACCTGACACCCCATGAATGTTACTAGTATATGTACACTTAAGTGTTGATCAGTTAATACCAATTTGATGGTGAGTACATGTGGTGCTTGTTTTTCCATTCTTGTGATATTTCACGTAGTAGAATGGGCTCCAGTTCTACCCAGGATAATATAAGAGGTGCTAGATCACCATTGTTTTTTGTGGCTGAGTAGAACTGCATGGTATACATATACCACATTTTATTAATCCACTCATGGATTGATGGGCACTTGGGTTGTTTCCACATTTTTGCAATTGTGAATTGTGCTGCTATAAACATTTGAGTGCAGATGTCTTTTTTATAGAATGTCTTTTTTTTCCGCCTTTGGGTAGATGCCCAGCAATGGGATTTCTGGATCAAACAGTAGTTCTACTTTTAGCTCTTTGAGGTATCTTCATATTACTTTCCACAGAGACTCTACTAGTTTGCAGTCCTGTCAGCAGTGTATGCGTGTTCCTATCTCTCTGCATCCACACCAACATTTATTTTTGGGGGACTTTTTGTTAAAATTCATTCTCACTGGAGTTAAGTGATATCTCATTGTGGTTTTGATTTGCATTTTCCTGATGATAAGAGATGTTGAGCATTTTTTCCTATATTTCTTGGCCATTAATCTGTCTTCTTTTGAAAAGTTTCTGTTCATGTATTTTGCCTACTTTTTAATAGGGTTGTTACATTTTTTCTTGCTGATTTTCCTGAGTTCTATATAGATTCTAGTTATCAGCCCTTTATCAGATGTGTAGCATGAGAATATTTTCTCCCATTCTGTAGATTGTCTGTTTGCTCTCGTGATAGTTTCCTTGCTTTTGCAGAAGCTTGTCAATTTGATCAGGTCCCATTTATTTGTTTTTGTTGTTGCTGTGATTGCCTTTGGGGTCTTCCTCATAAATTTCTTCCCTAGGCCAATGTCTGTAAGAGTTTTTCCAACATTTTCTTCTAGAATTCTTGTAGTTTCATGCTTTAGGTTTAAGTCTGTTATCCATAGTGAGTTGATTTTTGTGAGAGGTGAAAGGTGTGGATCCTGTTTCAGTCTTTGACATGTGGCTATTCAGTTTTCCCAGCACCATTTACTGAATAAGGATTCTTTTCTCCAGTGTGTGTTTTTGTCTGCTTTGTCAGAGATCAGATGGCTATATGAGGATGGTTTTATATCTGGGTTCTCAGTTCTGTTCCATTGGTCTATGTCTTTGTTCACGTGCCAGTACCATGCTGTTTTGGTTACTACAGCCTTGTAGTATAGCTGGAAGTCTGGTAAATTGATGCTTCCCAATTTGTTGTTTTTGCTTAAAAAGATTGCTTTTGCTATATGGGATCTTCTCTGTTTCCATACGGAGCGTAGAATTATTTTTTCTAGATCTACGAAAAATGATGTTGGTACTTTTCCACTGTGCCTTGGAAACTCAATTTATACCTCTTTTAAAAAATGCCTTTACATATAATTCTCCACATCTTATTTGGAGGCCTAATCATGAGGTGTAATTTCAATGACCTGACTTTAGCAGAGTTTGGGCTTTGTTTAATTTGACTTCTCAAGATCAGTAGGTGCTAATAAGCAAATGTCTTTGCCTCATAGTGTTGGAGGAAACAAACCTGCTCTTGGGCACCCCTTGTAACTCAGAGCTACTCATCCTTAGCCAAATGCTCCAAACTGTGCTCCAGTGCTTGGTCATCTCTTGCTGAGTCACAGGTTTGAAATGTGTTCTCTGCGTGACTTTCTTGGCAGCAGCTGTGTTCAGGTAGAAATGTCCATCTGTGACTCAGAGAAGCTACTAATCCCCACCAACAGAAGGTACGAGATACAGTGTAAGAGAAAGCACTTTTGGAATCCACATAAAATATTCACCTAAGACGCTATATTTGTAAACTAGATCAGTTGTCTTACACATTCTGAATTGTGTGTGGTTTTTAATGGTCACTCTCTGACACAGTAAGATGAACTGTACAATCCCAATAAGTATATCAAAAGCAAATAAACAAAAAACCTTCAATGCAGTGCCACATTCATGGAGCTTCTGCCTAAATTTATATTAGATTTTAGAAATAATATTAAAATATTTCTTGGAGAGGAAAGAAGATAAAAAGAATCAAACACTTCTTAGAATTTTGTGTTCCCCCTTTCAGTATTGCCTCTAAGGAAAAATACAGAAATAAATGCATCCCCCCTTCAAGGAACTTAGAATCTGATAGAGACACAATGCAAATGGATAAGTGTAATATCATTTAAAATCGTGCCACAGCAGAGCTAAGTCACCTTGGGGTTCAAGGGATGTGACAAATATACTGAACTTTATAAAATGGGTTTCAGATAAATAGGTGAGGAGAAGTGTGTAATTGTGATGAAAAGCAAATTGGCAGGCAGATGGAGTGCAAGATTTGACAAGGGAAGAAGCTGTAGAAGTGGACAGGATTCAGAACAAGGTGTTACTCTAACGTACTAATTAATATGGATTTTATCTTAAAGGGAAAATGTGGGAATGCCATGTTTAGATTGGTATTTGGGGCTGAACATTGAATTGACAACATGAAAAAATACACCCATATTCACATACACACTCTTTTACATAATTAGGCTAACGGGATTAATTAACAGAACCAGGATTGAAACTAAAGCATCTGCTTTCCCACATTTTATTTTGAAACATTACTTTAACTCTTTGAAAGCACTTTAAACTACTTTAATTAACTTTGCCAGAAATCTATGAAGTACCTATATCTATTGTAGATACAGTACTTTCTTCATAAGGAGTGAAGAGAAGGAAATGGAGTCCAGGAGAGGTTGAATGACTACTTACCTAAGGTCACCAAGGAAGGAAGAGAGAATGCAGGGTCTAAAGTTTCATGCTCCAGGGTTTTGGGTTTTTTTTCTTTTTTTTTTTTTTTTGTACCAAATTTTATTACCAAAAAAGTACAGAAATGTAAATGCACCATCTAACCCTAAACGACAGCCATTCAGCTTTTCCCCCCTTATTGTAAATTATTCCTCCAAAGTTACTAGCTTACAGTATTTATTGATTAACCAAAATCTTTCTAATCATGTGTCAACATTTCCTGTACTTATTTCAAGTTTTGTCCCATCAGACAAATCAAAATAGAAGTGTATCTTGAGGAAGTTATTAAGTTGATGTTTCTAAACAGCTATTAAAATTTTAGGAGACAACTTTTGTCCAAGATCTTCTTCCCTGAAATTTCAAAGTTACTTTTCAATTCTTCTTATTGCACTCAAGAAATTTCTTTAAATAGTCTGTTCTCTGACTTTCATCAATCAAGCAAAGTTATGCTGTCTCTCTGGTAATAGCACAATAATATAAAATCTTTATTTCCATTGGAAAAATACAAAAACAAATTAATTACATAATATACTTTGCAAGCTTCTCTCATTTACCTGGATTATGGATCTCATGGCTACATAACAGAATTACGACAAAATCTGCCTTGAATGGAATTATGAGTTGAATATATCTCATTTGTGTTATATGAACACTAGATGGTTTTTCCCATCTAAGCTTTATTCATTGAAAATATTGTTTCTACACAGTACCGCAGCCACGGTAAACTTACCGTTAACTGATAACAATGACAGATTGCCATGGGGAGCACTAATTGTGATTTTTGCTAAGAAGATATATTATGTACCAGGGACAGCACAGTATTAAAAATAGAAGGTCTAAGCCAAAAATAGAATACATGGTAGCATATCTTGGAAAGGAACTAATGATACTCCCATGTCCGTGATGGGGAGGTCTCTAGGGGCACAGATACACCCCGGGAAGAATGTCAGAATGCCACTGTAGACTCTTAGTTCCTAGTCTCTATGAAATATTCACAGCGCTTTACAAAACAATGTGGTAATATAAAAATACGTCATTAATAATTAAGAAATGGCAAATGTGCTAGAAGTCTCAACAGCCCTGTGTGTACACATTATGTTCTTAGCTCATGTTAGATAAATGTGTGTGTGTGTGTGTGTGTGTGTGTGTGTGTGTAGAGAATTGTAATTTACAATGCCCAAATGAGAATTCTAGGTTGCATTGCTATTTGGCCACAACTTCATCTTAGATACTGATATAAAGAAGAGGGAGAGCTCTCTCTCTTTTCTGCTTCCAAAATATGGTCTCAATAATAAAAAGTGATTTTCTCTGCATGCACCCGTTTAAATGTTACCTGAGGCAGCTTCTCAGAGTGGCCCGTAGCACGCAATGAGCCGTGAGACTAATGCCAGATGCTTTATGGGTTTATTTGTCACAAGACACAATCACAGTTTATTAACAAAGCAGAGGAAAAAATGCAACCAAGTTGGCTGTAAAGCAAAAGATGAGATATATTAACGCAATAGGACACCAGAGAATTTTCATTTGGGTTAATCATCACTTCTCTATACACTGATTTTGGACTCAAATGCTTGGTAGTTAATTAGGGAGTTAAATGACAGTGCCAATATTTCTCCTGATTAGATATTTTAAGGGGTGGGCTATGACGTTTTAATATATGCTGATTTTAAGCCAATTATTATCAATCTTCCACACGAATGAACATATGCTGTTATCCTTAAAGGTGTTATACACTGCATAAACTTAGAACAATCTGAGGATGCTCCGGGAGAATATAAGTGAAGGCTTTTTTATTTTTTATCTCAAAAGTCCGCTGTGTCAGAACCTCATTCCTCCTGAATTCCAGGAATGTGGGATGTTTGGCAATTGTAATTTTCTCAACAAAAAGCAGTATTGGTCAAGTTATAGAAATATGGACGGTAGATTTGAGTAAACCTGAGAAGAGTTAAAAAACCCCTTGTGGAAAAAAAGAGAATAAAATAACTTCAATTAAAATAATGAGAAAATATAAGAATGTTCTACTAGGTTTTTCTCCAAAGAGTCTATTTAAACTTTGCAGTTCATTGCAATGGAACAAAACATGTGCCTGCTCTGTTTGTTAGATTTAGTACAAAGTAAAATTCGCTCTAGAGTGAGGTTCTTAAACTTTTGGCCACAGAAACCCTTTTTACTCTTAATGGATTCTTCTAGGTTAAAATTATTTTTGCAAGAATGATAACTGTCCAGACTAGTATGGAAACAAGAGAAACTAATAATAAAGCTAGAAAAATAGATATTTTTATCAGTGGGAGGGATAGGAACTTGAATCGGTTGGAGAGGTAAACATAGACAATCTTTTCCAAAATCGTTTTGAGTGCTTGCTACATGCTGGACATCATTAAAGATAACAGGATTACAACTGTACACAAGAGTCATTTGCCGGCCGGGCGCGGTGGCTCACGCCTGTAATCCTAGCACTCTGGGAGGCCGAGGTGGGCGGATCGTTTGAGCTCAGGAGTTCGAGACCAGCCTGAGCAAGAGCGAGACCCCACCTCTACTAAAAATAGAAAGAAATTATATGGACAGCTAAAAATATATATAGAAAAAATTAGCCGGGCATGGTGGCGCATGCCTGTAGTCCCAGCTACTCGGGAGGCTGAGACAGGAGGATCGCTTGAGCTCAGGAGTTTGAGGTTGCTGTGAGCTAGGCTGACGCCACGGCACTCACTCTAGCCTGGGCAACAGAGTGAGACTCTGTCTCAAAAAAAAAAAAAAAAAAAAAAAAAAAAAGAGTCATTTGCCTCCCAGAGTTTACTGAAAAGCGAGCGCTATAGGTAAATGACAAGCATTATTACAAAGTGACACAGGTGGGTTGTCACTAACATAGAACCAATGAGTGGTTATTGAAGAGTGGTGAATAGTGGAGGTTAATTGGTAAAATGCTAGAACAAGATAATGATTTGGTCAAAATGATTAAATCATTCAGGAACGAGCAAAGGCTGCAGAGTAGGAGACAAGGAAGATAGAAATTATCAAATTCTAAATAAGAAATTATTAGACCAAGATAGAAATTATCAAATTCTAAATAAGAAATTATTAGACCCCCCTATATATATAGTTTGGGCTGAAATAAAAGGGAAATCCATATATCAAAAATGCAACTTGGATTTCTTAATTCAATATCAACCCTGGGAGAAATGCAAGGCTGGCATCTCTGTTAATGATCTTTTCTACTTAAGGTTAATTTCCTTTCCTCAGCAAACCATGTTCTCTTTCTCCTGGACTGCTTTCTTCAGGATTCACCCTAAAAAGTGACTTCCCATTTCACCCCTTTAATAAAACCCCAACTCTGTCATCCACTGTGAACTCATGGCCTTGGTACCTGCCTTAATTTTGACTGTTCTTATGATGCATCATATTCAATTGTTTCTGTTCGTCTTCCCAGAGTTTTCAAAGTGAGCTTCAATTATAGCAATATTTTTATTAACAGCCGAGCTGTCAGAGTTGGCATCTTGTCCTTTGAAACTTGTTTGGAGAGTTGTCTAATCGCTCTTATGCTTGCGAAGATAAATAATTTGAAAGAATAGTTAGCACACTCCAAAATCCATTTGCTGTATATACGCTACAGCTTTATAGAAATAGATTTTAAATGACGGTTGCAAATCGCTCACATTTTTCAGTAAATGTAAACATTCATTTTTTTTCTGAGTTGAAAACATTTCAAAAAATTCAGTTTTACGTACATAACAGATGGTTCCATTTGGATTACAAAATTCAGTGTATCTGGGGATAACTGATGGTGAATAGCAAGGTACTGTGAGTGAACTGCGATTGAGTATGACACAGAAATAAAACACACCTGTGAAACTGTTCAAAGCAATAGTTAATTTTTCCACCTGGGATAGCACAAACAGTTGCAAATGTTCTGATAGTATTACTCGTCTGCTGACTCACTTAACATTGGCTTTTTGGAAAATTCAGATAATGATTCTGCAAACCAAACCAAGTTCCTGAACTAACTCAATTCTTCCACAACTTTTTAATAAAAAAAAAAAAAAAAAAAGACATAAATCAATAGCCAGCTAGACAAGTTAGATTCAGAAAGCCAATTAGCTGGGTCATCATATTCCTACCTTCATTATAAAAAATAAAAATGAGATATTACTTTATGTTTATGTTTCCTTTAATAATTTTAGGTACCCTGATGCAACACAGACATAAAAACCCATGTTTTCAGATGGTAGATTTTTGACAAAGATTAAAACAGATTAGTATCAAATTAGCCACATAGCAAAGATAACCTATAGCAAGATAACAGGACCAATGAATAACTCCGAAATTTATGAGTCTTTTAGTATATTTTTTGTGTGCTCTAGTGAATTTGAAATGGATGGCAGTCCTATCAGGTAGGATATGTGTTATCTGTGTTTTACAGGTGGACATTGGAATCTCAGGGACATCATCTACCTAATGGTACCCAGCCCTTGGTGGCAGACTCAACTTTAAAATCCATGGATTTTCATTACAAATCCAATGTTTTAATCTCCAGACCTCACTGTCTTCTCAAAATGACAATAAAGAATAACTTTAAATGCTAACATAGAATTACTGTATCTTTCTCAAGAGTTTTAACTAACAGATTTTGTTGAAGAGTCTAGGAATGACATGAAGTATTAGTAGACAGGCAGTAAAGGAAGCATTGGAAATAGTGCAATGAGTAGAAAATGGTGGAAATACTTATTGTCAAGTGATCTTCAGAAGAGAGTTGAGTGTAACTTTTGAAAGCATTATGCTAAATTCATCAGGGCAACAGTTTAGATTTAAACGTGGGAATTAACTCTCTTCTGGGTTCACACAGATAGAACTCAGGGATAATCATTTGCCGAGTTAGAGCTTTTAATCCTTCAGTGGAAACTGTGTTTGCCGTGTTCTCAAAGGCAGCGGTCTGCAGTGCCGTGTGCAGTGGGGTAGGCGGAATGAGGGACTGAATTTTGCGTAGTGTCCAGTTCTGGCTTTTTACCACTTACTAGCTGAGTAATCTTGGCCCAGTTACTTAAACGCTATTATTTCCCTGGTGTTTTTTTTTTTTTCCAGCTATAAAATAAAAATATTAATATTACCTATCTAAGATAATTTCTGTGAATATTAAAATAATACATGTGAAGGTTAAGAACAATGTCTGGCACACAGCAGACAATCAATGGTCACAATTATTGACTTTGTACAGGGACAGCAATAGCAGACTGTAGCAGGGTAGCTGTCATATTCAGTTTGTAAGAACGTAGAGATTTGTTTGTGCGATGGAAAATGCAGGAAAGAGATGCAGATGTCGATGATGCAGGTCCTAGATAACGTCAGGATAAAGGAATGGGGTAAAATTTGGGTATTAGGAACTTGGGAAGCAGAGAGAAAAAATTTGTAGGGAAGCAGAACTCTCAGCTGGTGGGCACGTAGGGAGTTGGGCTGAACTTAAAAATTAGATTTAGAGACATATTGCTCCTCGTCTTTAGAGAGAACATTCTGTTGACGGAATTCTTCATGACAAAATGTACACGGTGCATTTACATGCGTGTGCATGCGCACACGCAAACACACACACGCTACCAAACAGAGTTTAGTGAGGAAAGATATAAATACTTAATTTGATATCCTCCCACTTGTACAGCCTGCCTTAGCATCTGCACCTCCCTACAACTTCTTTTTTCAAATTCCAATTATTCTGTTTAATCTTATAATGTTAAGATAAATTATTATAGCTATCAACATAGTAAAAATAATAAAGTCAGGTCAATTTAAAGAAAGTTAATCCAAGAATTAAGTTGTGAAGTATTTTAAACATTACTTTAATGTGAAATTCTGAACTAATTATTAATAATTTATCTATTACAGACCTATCTCCAAAAATTGAAGTTTCATTCTTCTTTTTATATAATCCCATGATACAGATGATGGCTGAAGAAGAATTTTGAAATACTATAGTTTTTAAAAATGGCACTTGATAATTAATGTGAAGGACTTCAATCAAAGTCAGTGGTACTTACTTCTTTGCAAGAATTACAATTGCAAGTAATTACCACTGCTATTCCGAGGATGATTTTTATAATTAGAAACAGCCACTGTTGGGTCATATTAAAGTAATAAAATCTTTATTCAGATAAAATGCAACTTTGTTCGGTTATAATGACCCATAGAAAGGAGCTTTTACAACTAACGTATATTATCATCACACACACAGTAAAATACAATTAGGTTTAGTTCCTCATCCGCAGCGTCTACATTTAATGGCTAAATTCTGAATGATGCTCCTTTTCATTCTCTTACGCTTCATTCCTCCTCCTTCTGGATTTTGACCTTTGGGTCTTGGGAACATGCAAGATATATTAAGATCTTTGATCTCATTAACATGTTCTGCAATTCATTTTTTTCTGATCCCGTCTAGTTAAAATAGATTAGGACTCATAGATATTAAGTTACAAAGCCCAGGTCGGTGCACTAAGATATTGCAAGTCATAGCAGGCATTTAATTCTTGATTTCATTTAAGATAGTTATTTAAAGATTACAACAAAAGGACCTTGAAAGGTTATTTAGTCTGTTTCTTGCACCTTAGCCAAAAGTATAACTAAAATAGATGCTTGGCCATCTTTTTTCACTCCTAAGGAATCTCTACAAAGGGACTTTATACTTAATCTTAGCATGTTATTCTAGTCCATAAAAACACTCAGTACTAACACAGACCTAAGTCCCTAATTTCATTTTATTTATTCTTTGTCCTTAGGAGAAATAATTGAATGTTTTCCCCACAATAATCTCCTATTTTTACGTTCCTCTTCCAATTGTTTTCTTTTCCTGTCTCCTCTTTAACATTCTCAATGCCACTGCAAAAGAGTATCTTGTACAGATACTGTGATATATTTTAATAACATCCCAGTGCCAAAAAACCTGACAGATAAATATTTATGTAATCCCCAATTGCACCTAATTTTCCAGTGGTGCAAGCAAGCAAGATATCTCTCACAAACGCAGTAGAACTGGGTTGGATGGGACGGTGATAATTAAAATGGATACTTCATAAAATACATTTGCTAAAATTCTTTCACCCCTTAGGTTTGACGTTTCCTTTCTTGCCTCTCCAACCAATAAGACTTTGTGTTGAAGTTAAATTTTAAAACAATTATCAAAGAAATATTTTTGTAGCAAGTAGCCTCAGCCTGGGATTGAGGAGGTCAGAATTGAAGAAAGACTATATTTGAGGAGTTTTTATAGTTAAATATGAGAGACAGAGAAAATGAAAGAGATTTTCTTTTGCACACTTTGTATTTTATTCTTTTTGTTTTATTCTTACATTCATGAGTGGATTCATATTTACTCCTGTCTGAACAAACCCACTCCGTTCAGCCTGGACTCCGCCCAAAGCTGTCACCATCCCTTGTGGGTTGTGGTTAATTGTGGTACGACTGTAAACTGTGAAATTCATGGTATGGTCTAAATCTTTGCCAATTGCAATTTTGAATAAAAATGATATTATTTGAGAGCTCAGCATTGGCAGTGATGTGAATGGTCCGTTGTTAGAATTTATGAAAGCATCACTGTCCACATGGAATCTTCCACTCCTAAATCAGTGAAGCTTACAAAATGTAATGATGCTTTCAAGTATAATAACTTTAATATTTTGTCAGTCCCTTTGACATTCTGATACAATTTCATGGTTAAAAAAAAAAAAGAAGAAAAAAGAAAAAGAAAAAAAAAAACAAACTTGAGTCATAAGTAGAGGAAACCTTACCAAGAGGGTGCCCACCTCTGCCCTTTGTCTAGTCTTATCTCGGTTGGACTCTAGGTAAGGTTTGGGGACCTGCCTTCATATCTTGTGGCATTTTGTGCTTTTAAGGATCCAGCCATCAAAGAGGAAGATATTGAGCTTTACTAGACATCTTGATGGTCTGTGCTAAGCTTGGAAATCCTCTCTGTGAATAATTTTCATATATTTATCCAGCAGTTTAAGGTTTGGGAGCATGTTATTTTAACAGAGGTGTTCTACTTAACTGGCTGGAACGGCAAATAACTATGGTGTGCGTTGAAAGTCTTCCAGCCTTACAGGTCAGCAAGCAGGGAAGGGAGAAAGTTTGCCTCAGTTTCCAGGCATCTAAGTCCCAACAGCATGGGGGCTCTTAGGAGGTTGCTTTTCTTAATATTAAACTGGGATTGGCAGCTAACTTAGTGAAGAAAATAAAAGTTAAAATATTAAAGGATAAAAACATCCATGGGCAAATTATTCAACTGTTGTTATATTAGAGTATTTACTGGATATTTGCCCAAATTAGACTGTATTATATTTCATATTATATTACCCTAATATTTTTCTAAGACATATTTCTTTATGTATTTATAAAAATCTTGAATAAAATATGCTATATATATTTAATTCAAGGATGAAGGATGAATGTCTATGAAATTGCTCATATAATGTATTGCAAAATAAATTTCAATTTTCATGTTTGTATTTTCAAATAAACAAAACCGAAACCTTCAGTTTTTTATCAGAAAAAGACTTGTAATAGTTTTATGATCTGCATAATAGGTATTCAAGTATTTTAAGTGATTTTAAAAGTAAGAGCTTCATAAATATTCAAGTTTTACATAGAATTTAATAATATCTTCACATTTACACATACAGCTTTAAAATAATTTATGGATACAGTTTTTATCCTTAATATGCCTTCCCTCTCATCTCAAATTATATTTCCTTAGAACTTTCTTTTATAAAAGAAATGACAGTTTAAAATTTTTTTTTACGTTTAATTGGATGCAAAGACCATGGCAGTTGGTGAACTTGTTTCCTTAACGTGGATGATGATAACATCTCGCATGCATAAAATTTCTTCAAGTGCAGTAAAACAACCTCACAAACACCTTTTTAGATTAAAATAAAATTTAGTTGTCAAATAGAATAAAATCTAAATTGCTTTGGAAACCCTGGATTTCCACTAGACTGGCAAGCAGGTCATGTCTGAATTTCATATGCATCTTCTTGAAGTTGTAAATTGAAGTAAACTTATGCAAATTGCTTGAGGAAAATATGTTACTCTGTTTATGTTAAAAGCTGTGAGCGAGACAACTTAATGGAAATTGGGTGCATTGCTTTGCGTTGCTTCAAGCTCCTTTAGTTACAAAGCTGAAGAGATATTTAATTATAAGTTCTAATAAGAATATCCATGTGACAGAAGGAAAATATAACTTCTTAAAAAAATTCAGAGACATATTCAGGGAATAAAGAGAGAGAAAACAAAAGCAAAGGAGTATATCTCTTTCTGGATTCTTCAAAGGCTGACTATTCATCTTATAATTTACAAAATTGTGGACCTGAAATGTTTAACTCACTGAACTATTTTTCCATTGCCAAGCTGATTAAGCAATTAATTAACATTTCTACATTATATCCCCCGCGGGGTAATAAGGTTTCACATGATGTGAGCTGGCTTTAATGAGGAATTCACATTCCCCTGTTAGAGACAAAGAGGGCAGGATTATTGCTGAAGGGAGATAATCTGATGAAAGTGCACTATTGCATGACCCAGGAGGAAGGTCTACAAGGGTGCTGTGTCCTCAGAACCTACAACTGGTGCCAATCAGGCCCCCTGGGCTGCCCCAAGGTAGCTACCGACTCTTCAGAGCTGATCACCTGCTAATCAATGGAAGCCAATGAAGAGGAACAAAAGTTTGCATTATTGAAGCTGTTTCTTTTTTTAAAAAAATATTGCTACTCCTAATAATTAACTCTTGGGTAACGTTAAAATTTAGACAGTCTTGCATATTCAGTACTCTAGGACTTAGTCATGGCCATTGAAGGTCTCATTCAGGAAGATCATCCCTTATCAATGAGAACGTTTTCGACACCGTAGTCAAAGCCAGTAATGCAAAACATCCAGGATAGTCTGGGTCCTAGCAGACAACAGTGGGTCAGACCATCAGAGGAGCAAAACAAACAATAGCAATAAAACAAAACACCACAAAAAGCAAAAATCTGCAGATATGAAAACTGTTTACTTAGACATGTCATCTCCAAGGCCTCCCTAGAAGAGCCCTACAGCCGTAAAACATGGAAGGTAATAAGAGAAGAGACTGCACATTCAGTCTGCGCAGCCAGACTAAAGTGCTGTTCAACCGTGGCCACTCGAGTGTAACTAAATGGTTGCAGACATGTTCCAACTTTTCACAATTAAAAATATTTTGCGGTACTTGTGGAAAGAGTAATTGGTAGGATTTAAGTCTTCCAGTGCGGTAGTTTCTTCATTGATAAAGACTACTGAAAAACTTCAGTCTAATTCCCTGCCATTTGGCAGCTGGAATTTTATAATAAAGGGAGAGGAGGTGGGAAATGATACATTTTTGTTTACGAGGGAAGAGGTGACGTGTATGCCTGAGCTCCCAAGTATCACAGTGTCCTAACGGGAAATTTCTTCCAGCCTGAGGAATGATCACAGTTACTGGCTGTGACATAGATGGGGAGAGCTTTCTTTCCCTGTGAGCTGCTGGCAGCTTAATGGTTCTGCGGTCATTGCAATACCTGTGCCAGCGCCCCATGGTGGCGAAAGTCTGGTATAGCCCTGGGACTACTGCAATAAACGTTGGAGATTAAATGAAACCACTTCACATTATTTTGAGGACTCTTGCATACAATCATAAAATTCTTTTTTAGAATAACCAAGGAAATTTAATATAAAATCCTCAGTTATCTCTGCCTCTTTTCATGAACAGGTTTTTAAAATGTGAAAGATTTCTATTAACTATGCTGATATGAACTAAAATCGTTGATGGATTTTGGAATATTAGATTCATCATCATATCACAAGAAAAATGTTTTAGCCAAGACGTTAGTACAAATAATGCCTAGATATTTCCATAATATAACTGAAATAATATATTCATTATCAATTCTTTTTTTTTTTTTTTTCTTTTCTTTTTCTGGGGAGGGGGGTTCACTGCCAAAGGCACAAGGAGATTTTGGATTACGACGCTGAGTGTGTGTTTTGGGAAAATCCCGGGACAGAATAGAAAAAAAATCCCCCAAACTGAGATGGAGCTGAGGGACCAAAAAGTGACTCAGACCAGCGCAGCTTGGCAAGCTATTTGAGTTTATGAGATGTTACTTCCACAGAGCACTTGCTCCTGGGTGGCAGAGGAACCTTTTCCACAGCTTTCTTGCTGGTAAAATCTGCATCTGCCCACGCTGTGGGTTGCCTTAAATCCCTTGGCAGTGAGTGAGGCGGAGCTCTTATATTGCACCACAGTATGTTCACATCCAAACAAACCAAGCATGCACAGTCCAGTCATCACGTGCCTTCATATAACCCATGTTATCGTCATGATATTATAATTATCCCCTAGGCAGGGATTTCAGTGTGACCGTCAGCTAAAGGATACTGTAGGACAACTAAAGCAGTTCTAATGCAGTCAGCGCAGGTTGAAGCCAGCGGTCTGGAGGAAGGAAGCGGTTATCTTAATGTGATATTTTGTAGCAATGTTGTTGCACACTCCCAGCCAGCGCAGTATTTCTCTCTGTCCGGTGGGGAACTTGCATTTTTCCCTCGGTGTGGTTATATGACTGCATATATTTTAAAAAATGTATCAAATTGTACAATTAAAACTAATGAACTTTATTACCTATAAATCATACTGTAATAAGCTAATTTGTAAAATGTTTGGTTCTTCGGTTTTGCTGATGACCTAAGGATGTTTAATTTGCCTAATCTCTGATCTTGACTCAAGAGGGTCTGATGATTTATGTTTTGCTCTGTGTCTAAAGCTGTTTGTGATTAGAGTAAGCAGTCAGTCTCTCAATAACATCTGTCATTTCCTGAATAAGCACGGTGCAAACAAACCCAGATGAAGAGCACCATCTGTGGGGAGCACCACTGGTGAGGAAGAGGGCAAGCCGGACTTGGACTAAATCGCTATCTGCTGTTTTGGACGGCTTTCATACGCTGAAAAGTCCAATCCTAAAAAATGCCCTTTGGCCGATAATGAAGGACCTTAGTTCTAAGCATTTTTTAAAGATAAACTCATGTTTCTTAAAAATGCTCATAATATTAAGGTGTTTTTGTAGAGATTTGAATTTATTTCTTTTGAAAAGGAGAAATAGTGTCTTCTTTATTAAAAAAAATAGCATGACATTTTAGTGGATCTTCTTGCTGCCAATTCATAAAAAAAAGAAAAAATTTAAAGTTGTAATTGGCAAATTTAATCATTCAGACATGTATTTTGTCCTTCTGAGGTTACGTTTATTTTTCTCCTTAGATTTAAGCAGTTTAGGGAGAAAAGGCAGTAAAACAATGTTCTAGTTAGCCATATATTAAGAACATAGGTGATTTTCCCAGTTAATGTAACACATATGTCACCTGGGAGTCGGCAAAACATTTCTATCTTCCTCGGGTGATCAAGGGACATCCAGGAAAAATGGGTGACATTAGGCCAAGAGGATGTGTAGGGCATCCAGGGACACCAGGTCCTCATGGAGTAAAAGATAACTCAAAAGGAAGCCCAGCTAATCAGAAAGATCCAGCCCTACGCCGAGGAAAATCGACAGCACCTTTGCTGTACCCGAGTGGCATTGCTCTTGGTGACGTCACTCTCCCACAGACGCTATGCGCACCTTCCTCCTTCCCCTCCCTCCCCTCCACTCCTCTCCCCTTCCCTTCCTTTCTCTTCCCTTCAAGTCCCTGCTCCTCCTTGTCCTTGCTGTTGCCTGTGCTTTTAAGATCTTAGTCATAAATTCTTGGCCTAGACCAATCTCTAGAAGAGTTTCCGTTAGGTTTCCTTCTAGTATTTTTACAGTTTGGGGTCTTACATTGAAGTCTTTAATCTATATTGACACTTGTACAGAACACATCAATAAAGTTCTATAAAGGCAAGTACCCACAATAGGTAGGTCTTGTAGTAAGTGATTGACAGATTGGGAGAGAAATGTTTTCAATACATGCAACAAACAATGAAATAATAATTAAAATACGCAAAGAGCTCCTACAAATCAACAATAACAAAAGACAAAAAAGACAGTATGAAAAGAGAAATACTATATAAAAAATACAATTTGTCAAAGGAAAAACAAATTACCTGCCTTATTAGTAATTAGAGAAAGTAAAACTAAAATAACTAGATAAGACTCCTTGCCCATCAGATTGGAAAAAAGATTAGAAAAAAGGCTGGTAATATAAATTATTGGTGAGAACGTGGGGAGATAGGGATCTTCATGAACTCTAGCAGGAGTATAATAGACTGAAGCCATTAGATCATGGAACCTAGCGGTACTTAGTGAAATAAAGTCTATGTAAATTCTGTCATCTACCAACCCCGCTTTTGAGGATAGGTACCTAGAGACATTTTGCCCAGGTCTATCAGGGAGCTCAAATAAGGCTGTTGATTGTCATGATTTTGCAGCAGTTGAAATCTAAAGCCATCCAGGCATCTATCAACAGGCAGTGGGGCAATAAAATTTGGTACATGTACAACATTGAATGCAAGGAAAACCATTTGAAACAATCAAATATGAAGTAAGACTGATTAAACAATTTCTCTTCTTTATTATTGTTTCTCAAAATTGTTTAGCCCTTAAAAATTGTTTTATGACATAAAGGCCAAGTATACCAGTTTAAAAAAAAAATTGTACACTTTTATTCTCTTTCAGTGGGGCAAATGCCCTTCAATATTCTGACACTTGATATACAGATGCATCAAAATGAAAATTTGCAAAGGTGTAATATATAGTATTCTATGAAATTTACTTTTTGATTGAATCTAAAAGTTATTTCATAAGTGGTCAGCCCATCTTGATAGCTAACCTGCTGGACCAAAAGACAAACTTAGAAACAATACATATTCTTTCATTGTATTCATAGTACCAGTTTTAAAAAGTAGATCTGGATGTTTCAATAATTTGCCCGAAATACAACATATTTAAGTGGCTTTTCTCAGATGCATTTGTGTTAACAGCTGGACCAAAATCCCCAAGTCAAGTATTCCCTGGACCGTGCAGGCTTAACCATCAAGAGGCTGTAGGTAACTGTGAAATTTATGTATACAGTGTAGCCAATTTCACACTCGCGCAACCCCACTGCAAAGAAGCATTTGTACACATTCTCTTAACAGTTCTTCTTTCTGTCACACTTGTCAAAAGAAGCTATTCAACATATAGAGAGCAGAATGCCACGGCTTATTCCAACATAGCTCTGGCTTGGCAGAAGACTAGGAAAAATCATAAAGTAGGAAACAATCTCTTCTTTCAAGCTTTCTCTGCTTTTTCCACATTATGATGCCTATAACACCACCCCATCCACTTGCTGTTTTATTCTCTTTCTCTGGACTCCTTGACCCATCTGTCTTCTGGTTTTATTTTTTGTTTGTTTGTTTGTTTGTTTGTTTAACTTTAAGACTGAATAGGCAGTGGGAAAAGCTAGAATGGAAGAGTTTCCACGTAGGTGTGGGTCCCTAGTGGTCCACTGGGCATGTATTTCAGACAAGGATTCAGAAATAGAAGGACAGAGTGTCAGACTGATACAAGATACATAAAGTCTAGAATATACGTTGTTGCTGTTGAATTTACTTTATCATTGAATGTATAAAATCTTTTGTATAAGCTTGACAGGACACGCCATTAGAATTGCTAAAGTGCTTAATATTAGTGACGAGAAGTAAGTCAGAAAGGTAGGAATAATGCAAAAGACGAGCTATAGGGGGAGACATAAAGTACTGAGCGAAGATTCCCTTTGTATACGAAACCAAGGGCGTGATTATTTCCAAAGTGCCGATTATCTTGAATTTGTAGCTCAGGGTCAAGGAGACCAGTTATGTGGACTACTTACTAATCAGTCAGAGCTTCAAAACCAATAACTGATAAGATGTTACAAGAAAATGACTTCCAGATGTATTTGCATTTTAATAAGAAAAGTCTTCAGTACCCCAGGAAATCAATCTTTAATGTCAGAACTATCAGGAAGTGATGAAGATATTTATGGGCAGAAAGTCTTTATCAAGGGGTCCAATATGTGTCACTTCTTGATGTCTTTGATCGTAAAGTGTAGAGTATAAACTTCTCCTAAGCCTAAAGTTAGGTATGTCACATTTCTTAATGTACGAATAGGGACAAAGTATTGAAGCCTTGTCTTACATGTAGTAATTTTACCACAGACATACACAAAATTTAGTGTCAGCTTTTTACTCCAATTTGACCTGCAGTCTAGCTCCGATGCCATGTCTCAGGTTTTTGTTTTTAATTGCTGCAATACTTAAACCAAATTGCTCCATCAACTTTTTACCCATAATTTTTTTAAAAATTCCTATATTATCCTGTAGTACAATTATACTTACATGCTTGTATCCCCAGCCAGAATATGATTGTTGGAGAGTATAAAAGCTTTATGCAATTTTGCTCTACTTTCCTAACAAGTGGTATTCTAATAAGTTGGTTCTCCAAAGGAAACAGAAAAACTCTGATTTGTGGTGTTTGTCCATTTCTGGGGTATAAATATTCCTATCATGCCACATTTTGAGTCACCCACCTGGCTTCATTGACCTGATTCTGGAGTTGGGAAAAGAGGCCTGGTTGCCTTTGGATAGTGTCCTGGCACTCAGGTTCTGGAAAGTTCCTGATCTTTCAGTTTCACGAGGAAGTTAGGCAGGACTTTAGTTCCAGGTGTTATTTGACCTGGAAGTTTTCTGGGAATGCTCTGGTTACGCAACTTGCAACTTCTTAGCTCTGGTTACACAACTTGCAACTTTTTAGCTCTGTGCCTGCAACATAACTGGAAATTCTGTTATCAACAGACTATGGCCAGATCAAACTGGTCAGGTGGTTACAATGTCAACTCCGTAGCACTTCTCACACCTATTGCAATAATCTTCTTATACAATTCAATACCTATGAAATCTTAGAAAAATAAACTAAAAAATTAAAATTATATAAAGCGTAAGCCCCGTTTTATTTTATTTACAATTTATTTGCTTATTAATTTCTTTATTGCATATTTATGGAGAAAATGCAGTTTTCATCTATGCTTACATTGTAGAAAGATTCAATCATACTAACATTTATTATCAAATTCAATACATACATAATTACAACTCAATAAATAATATGATAAACATAATGGAGGAAAAAAGAATTAAAAATAAACTGAACACATGCATTAAAAGTGTTTGCACCAGCAACACTTCTGAGATTGAACTTTTCCTGTTGAGGGTCAGTGGTAAACAGCTGGCAGACCAGCCTCGCTCCATAACCCACACACTGAGAAACAATCTATTGCAGCTTTTTCTTCTGCATGTTGCTCACTCTGGTTGATGATATTTGCACAGAATACTTTCTTTCTTTGTACACATCAGCTACCTCCCTCCCTCCTTCCCTCTTCTGTTTGTCTGTCTTCTTTTTATTTTTTTGCTCTTGGTTAATTATGTTGTGATAAAACCCTCCTGGAACATTCACCCAAACCCGAATTTCTCCTGGGGAGTTATTTACTGTAAATGGTTTACGCCTTTATCAAATGCTAGCTATTAATAGCAGAATCTGTGCCTGATCGATATTCAGATTACCTGGTGATGCATTAAAAAGGCTGCCAATATGCATAACACGGTCTTCTCCCAGCACAGTGCTTGTGCTATACTTCATCTTCACCCCAAGTGTATTGTTGCATGTTTGCAAAACCCGAGTTTCTAATTCAGAGCTGAATGTTGGCATTTTCCTTGGACAAAACTAATTCTGAGTATTCTGCATGAGACATAATAGGGAAGAAAGTCAATATCTAGTGAAATTATATATATATGTAATATATACACACACAAGTATGTGCACATGTATGTGTGTATATTTTCCTTCTAAATATCATACAGGGAAAATGGAAAAGGGAGTCCACTGGTGGGATTTGGCCTTTTAAAGATTAAAGTATTTATTTTTAATGAAAAAGGTTAGGCCAGGGAGAAGAGAAGAGAAAGATTCTTGAAGGGAAAAAGAGAAGTTTCATTTGAATGCATACAGCAAGTGTTGCCATGGGAACTGTGCTCCAAGTGTGAAAAAGAACATTCGTCCTGCCTGTTATTGGGAAGTCCATCATGTGCTGGCAGCTAAAGAAAACCTGCTCTGATTAGTGTAAAATTTTAATTTTCCAAAGGGCTAGGGTATGGGTAAATGGTTTAAAGAGGGATAAATTCTCTCAAAATAAACCATAGCCATTATCTAAAATTTTGATCCTGATGACAGTATCCTCTATTACCTTAACTAATTACTGTCATTCTCTACGTGTCTCTCATGACTGCTGGGGGGACAGGGAAATGTCTGAGGATACAAAATCCTTTTATAATCCCTTTATTTGTTGTTACTTGTCCTAGGCCAACTGAACCATAGATATGATGTCATATATGTCATTCATACCAAATTCTTCTGACTTTCTGGTAGTATTTACTGAAAAAAATATAAAAGATCTGTTTGATATTACAACCAGAGAGAATTTTGCTATCTGAAATCCATGCCAATAGTGGAAAGTGGGCAGAGGTTTACTCTTTTTTTTTTATTTTATTTTATTTTATTTATTTTTTTTTTTTATTTTTTTTATTTTTTTATTTTTTTTTTTTTATTTTGAGGTTTACTCTTAAACTTCACATTAGTCTACAATTGCAAGGGACGTTATGCTTTGGGGAAAAACTATTAATGCTCAGCCAATTTTTGTTAGTAGAAATTAACATGTGAACATGTGTTGAAATAACTGCTCCTTCAGAGGTAGCAAACACGATTCTCCATTTGAGGTGCAGTTCAGCATGGCTGAGAATGGGGACCGTGGGTGGACCCAGGCGCCGGCTTAGTCCTTGTTCTCCCATTTGCTAGAAGTATTAACTTGGACAAGTTACTTACCCTCTCCGAGTCCCATTTTCTTCATTTTAAAAATAGAGATTATAATGAGAATAATAACTCTCACTGGGTTATTGAGGAGGTCTAATTTGAATACAGTGGTTGGCAAACTATTGAATTGGCAAACTTGGTCCCATGACTGTCTTATGCTTCGTAGTAGCCCACATGGCTCCGGGCACCTAATTAACTCTGCTGTTGCATCATGAAAGCAGAAAACATGAAAATTGGTGGGTGTGGCTGTTCGCAGCAACACTTTATTTACAAAAACAAACAACAAGGCTCGCTCTGGCCTGTGAGATGTAGTTTGTCAGCCCCATAAAGCACGTAAACAGTGACTAGTTCAGAATCAGTGCTATAGAAGTGCTAACTACTAGGGTTACACTGAATTTTTATGGCAAATTTTCATTTAAACTGCATAGCGCACTTTGAAGTTATCCGCACATCCTCAAAATTAGTAATTCAACTGAGTTATAATTATCCAGAAAGAAATGTTAAAGGCATACAGGAGTCTTCAACTCCTCTGTGCGGTGGAAGACCACAGTATTGAAGAGACATTACTACGTAGATGCTTCTACTGCAGTAAGAGTTAACTGATTGAAAGTGATCTGTGTGCTTTGGGTGGGGTGGGGGCTGGGGAGTTGGGGTTTGCAGGGAGGAGAAATTGATAAATCCAGTTTCGGACCAATAGGATCTGAATTGTCTCGGGGAAGGCAAATGGAATTACTTAGTAGGCAAGCAGGGTTTTTTGTTCAGGAGTGAGTTCTGTGCTTCCTGACATAAACTTGGAAGTTAAGGATTCATGGCACAAATATTCATTTAATAAACTCATGTGTATGTTCAAATTCTTTAGTATAGAATTACAAATGATATTTAAATGGATATATGTGCATATATGTATGTGTGTTTATATATTTCTCACCTCCAAGACACTCGTGTTTTTCTTCTTTTTTCATCATTAAAATTAAAAAGAAATACTTTATTATAGTATTTAGGCCTATGACAAAACTAACAGTTTTTAGAATTATCTATTATTTCACTTCTGTATAATTTACTAGTTTCTACTTTTAATTTTCTTCTATTAACGCCTTCTCAGGTTCCCTTCACATATATATGACAATATATGTGACTATATATTGAGACAATGTCTGTAACTATATATAGTGCCTTGTTCTGACCCCTCAGTCTATTTATATTTACAGTTATTATCTATTATACCTGAAAATAATGCCACTTATGTTTGTGTGCCCATTTGCTTGCTCGATATTTTCCTGGCCATTCATGCATTCATTCTTCACACTTCTATGAGGCTTCATCTTAGATATACCTTCGTCTTAGATATACAGTGTGCGGTTAGATTTTGTTAACCTACTTTGACAGTGTTGTGTATTTGAGTGGCTTTTCTGAAATTGATATTTTCAAGCTAACTTCTGCCATCTTCTGTTTTGCTGACTCCTTTCTTTGCAACATGTCTTAATTTGTGAACTGTCTTCTTCCATTAGAACCACACTCTACAGTGATAACAGACGTGATATAGCTCAGGAAGGCAAGACCTGCTATTGACTGGCCTCTATGTTCTAATTCCCAGTCACTTCCCTTTACTGTTTAGCATCAGCAGTCCGATTTGGGTTTCCTGACAACGCTTTATCTCTTATTGTATGTTATGCCTAGAAAAAGAGCCCCTTCCTTTGCTCCACACTGACACTGTCCTGACTAGGATTTATTTTCTAAATGGTGTTTCAGTCTCACTTCTTACAACCCGATTCCTGTGGCTGTCCTCAATCAGGGATTTATGCTCTTTGACAGCATTTCCTTAATACTCTGTGCTTATTTATAATTAGCTGTTTGTACCAGTTTTCCTCATGGAACTGTGGTAATTTTGAGTGCATGTAATGCATATTATTTTTTATTTATCTGCCTAGAAACTGGACATTGCTTGGTATTTAACAGAAATATAATAAATATGTATTAGTATTAGTTGATGGATTAGATTAATAGATTATTTGTCAGTTTGATTACAGCTTCTCTTTAAGATTTCCAACAGTGGTTTTCAAACTGCGTTTTACTCAAAATCAGCGAAGGCCCTTTACCACCTACCCCTTTGGTGTACCCGATGAGTTGCATTTTCTCCCGCATCTTAACTTACAGGCTTTGATATTACAAGCTTTAGAACTAAAATGAATAATTACTTAGATGCAAATTCATGTTGGAAAGCAATTGCCTGTCATGTCTGGCCTTGTGTTCACTTACTGTGACCATAGTTAAGTTTTCTTTTCTTGGAATTCTGGTTGGAATCATTACACACCTTTGCCAAGAACGTCACACAGGCTGAGAAGAAGAGGTGGAACAGGGTGGCTGAATAGAAACCCCCAGTGACCGTCCCTCTGCACAAACAACAAAATCAACCACTGTCCACGCAAGGAAGCATCTTCAGAAGAACCAAAAATAAGGGGAGCGACCATGGTACGTTGTTTTAACATTGTATCCAGGAAGGAGACACTGAAGAGGACAGAAAAGACAGTCTCCTATCACCTACACCGTCCCTCCCTCATCCCAGCGGGGCTGCTCCAGCAAACTGGGTGGAGCAAGACCTGTGTGCTGGGGGAGGGAAAGACAAGTGATTATGGGGCTTGGCGTTGGAACTCAGGACTTCCCTGTCACAAGGGAACACAGCACAGGGCACAGTAGTGCCGGCACCCCTGCAGGGAGAGTTTAGACCAGCCTGGCCGGAGGGAAATGCTCTGCCCCAAACTCAGCTTCTGGCAGGCCCCCCTCCCGCTGCCCAAAAGTAGCCTGGGGGCTGGAGTGCACATGCAAAGCAGCCAGGCCTCAAAGGCTGCAATCCTCCGGCAATTGCCCCGGCTGTCCTGCTTGAAGCCAGTGGATTTGGGGTGCGCAGAGCCCAGTGAGACGCCAGCAGCAGCAGTCAAGCCAGTGCCTGTGTCACCTCTTCGCCAGCTACAAGCAACGCAGCTCAGGGAGAGTCTTCTGCCACCTGGGGAAAGGAAAGGGAAGAGTTCAGAGGACTTTGCTTTGCAGCCTGGGTTCCAATGCAGCCACGGTAACATAGAGGACCAAGCAGACTCCTAAAGGCCCTGAGTCCAGGTCTTAGTTCTAGATCCACCCTCAGCAGGAAGGACCCATCCTGGAGTGATGGAGCTGGGTGACCTTTCAGACAAAGAATTTAAATGTCTGTCCTGAAGAAGTTCAGTGAACTTCCAGACAACACAGAGGAGGAAGTCGGAAGCCTATCAGAGAAATTTAACAAGCAGATTGAAATCATCATAAGAAAAATCAAGCAGAAATTCTGGAGCTGAAAAATTCAATTCACAAACTGAGAAATGCATCAGAGTCTCTCAACAGCAGAATTGATCAAACGGAAGAAAGAATTAGTGAGCTTGAAAACAGGCTATTTGAAAACACACAGTCAGAAGAAAAAAAGAATAAAAAAAGAAGGAAGCATTCCTACAAGATCGAGAGAATAGCCTCAAAAGGGGAAAATCTATGAGTTACTGGCCTAAAGAGGAGGTAGAGAGAGAGATTGGGGTAGAAAGTTTAATCAAAGAAATACTAACAAAGAGCTTTCCAAGCCTAGAGGAAGATATCAATAGTCAGGTACAAGGTCACAGAACATGAAGCAGATTTAACTGAAATGAGATTACTTCAAGACATTTAATAATGAAGCTACCAAATGTCTGGATAAAGAAAAGTTCTAAGGGGAGAAGAAACAGGGAAAAACTAACATATCCGGGAGCTCCAATAGGTCTGGTAGCAGACTTCTTATGGCTGAGGAGACGGTAGCATGGCATATTCAACGTGCTGAGGGAAAAGGTCTTAACCATAAAATATTATATCCCGCAAAAATTTCCTTCAAACATGAAGGACTAATAAAGATTTTCCCAGTCAAACAAAACTGCATAACAGGGATCTCCATCCTTCTGGCAGCTGATAGTTTCTTTACTACCCACTAACCAGTCCCTAAGCCAATGCTACATATTTAGAATTTATTAATGGTATCAACCACTTCCAGTTATCAATATACGCATAAGTCTCGATAAGAGGTTTACATGGTGCTAAGAAAAAGAAGAAGAATTAGAAAAAAAAAACTCAGGGGCTTAATTCAACAGAAGCTTATTATTTATCTATCATACATGTTCATCATGGGCTGTCAGGTGGTCCCCAGTGTTACAGTCACTCAGGGACCAGGACAACAGAACGGTACCCATTTTAAATGTTGTTAGTTGCTGTGACTGAAAAAAAAGTAGTTCTGGAGGGAGACTTGTGCAATCAACCAATGCTCTGACCCAGAGGTGGCATGTGCATTTTATATACTGCATAACTCCATAAACATCATAAAAGATAATGAAGGCCAATTCTATTATTTTCCTAGAAGGGGAGATATTTGGTAAACAGCGTTGATAACTACCAAACATATATTATCTCATTTAACTGTTGCATGACCCCATGAAATAGATGTTAGTTCAGTGCTTTAAGGACGAAGATACTATGCAGAGAAAGGTTACATAACCTGCTCAATGTCATGCAGGTGGTAAGCAGTGTCACAAGGAATGGGACTCAGCCAGTCCCACTTTGGGGCAGGCTTGCTTAGCCAGAGCTCCGTGTGATGGCAGGAGAGCAAGGTGGAGAGGAAGGCCTGAAATTCTGTTAGATAAAACTCAAAGGGGCTATCACACTACTACTGCACTATGCACAATGCTTGGTTTTAATTCATGATTCTTCCCAGACTCTTTTTATAATGACTTTGAGAAATAATCTCCAAAAGCCCTTTTGGACCTTAGCCCTACTAACAAGCTTTCAAAATGTTTAGTTTATACCTGCGCTTTCTGATTTTGGATAATGAGCTAAAAGTGAGTATCAAGTGCTACTTGCTTTGGAATCACACTCTTGCAAGCAATCACCATTTGGGCTCTTAAATCTAATCATGAAGAAGAGCTTTTATTGCTGTGAAGCTGATGTCCGTAGTGCAAATAAAAGAGCTCCGTGGGCACTATTTTTTCTTTTCTTTTCTTTCTAATTTTGTCTTGAATCAGATATTTAAGGAAACCAGAGTGTCTTAAATAAGGAAAATTCTTTATGCTCAACAAAAATATTCATAAAATAAGGAAATTGAACAGGAGGATGAAATAGGTGAGGATGATAAAACATGATAAACATTTGTATGGAAAGCACAGAGATGGCAAATGACAGTAATACAAAGTTCATGTGACAAAAATTTATGAAGCACAGAAAAAGAAATGTAAATGAATCTTAAATATAACCATTGAAGAAATAAAATTCTGTGAACCACTAATTTGTCACCACATTTGCCTAAACGAATATAATAAATTTATTTGGTAGCTTACAGAAGCTTTAAAATTTTATTCTTCCCATGTATTTTTAAAAGACTTTTATTTGCTTCTGTATAAAATGTCATCAGAATTAATGCTCACAGCATCCATATTTAACTTTCCAGTTGAATCAATGCATTCAAGTGTCCTTGTGCCAAATTTCTTGAGCTGTTCAATAAAGCTGTCATAAAAGAGGTGATCTAAAACCTGCAACAGATGCATTGATCTAATCAGTCGCAGCAAAACACCCCATTTAGTGTCATAAATATTTCAACATCCCAAAGCATCGGCATTTAGTAGACCAGAAAGCTGACGCTCAGGAATCTTTTTTTTTTTTTTAATGTAGCAAAAGCAGCAACTAAAAAGCATCTTTCAGTATATATTAAATAGTAGTTACTGTGGACGTGGAGTAAAAGGTTTCCTACTACAGACCTAAGCATTGCTCAAAAAAATTAGATGATGTGCTCTTCAGATAGTGAGTACACGCTAGCAGTGTTATGAAACATCACATCAGAGAATAATAATAAGTAGCTCAAAATTTAAGTTTTATGCTTTCGGATTAATAAAGAATCACTTTATAAATTCTTATAATGGATGTATGGTTGAATGAAAATCAGAAAACCAGGGCTCTGCTCATAACTCCAATTTTGCATACCTAACTGATCTTAAACATTGCACTTCAATGCTAGCAAAAGCAGTGAATGGGGCTATTCATTAGCTAAGAAAACTTTAAATGTTAGCTAATACACTATTGTAGGATTAATAAATAACACCAGAGAATATTACTCTAAAAATAATTTAAGCAAGTGTGTTATACCAATTTGTGTGTGTGTGTGTGTGTGTATGTGTGTGTATGTCATGTATTTCTTATTTTCTCCTTGGGGAGATATTGTAGGTACTTCCAAAAACAAAATTGAATAATGAAATTGAAAATATAGTCAATTATCTTTTGTCAAAACGTAATTATCAAACAGGTAAAAACATAATTATCATACAAATGCAAATGAGCACATATAAAAATGTATCAAGTAATGAGAGAACCAGTGAAATCGGGTATTTTTGAGCATGTCTACAAAAGTTAGAATAAGACTACCAGGTTAGAAAAAAAACGGTTACTATTTTATGGGGCAAGCAAAATGATCATCTTTGATGTTACCTTCATCCGTCAGAAAGCCACAAGTTAACATGTACCTTTTTATTATATGGGCTCTATCAAATAGTAAATCCCAAAGGTAAGAACATTTTCATTCCCCTACAACATTAAATATTCCTTGGGAAGTAAAAATAATAGCATGTTATTCCAGAGAATCGCATTAGCATTGATTATGGCATTTGTCGTGGAGCATTTGCAGAACACCTAGTTATTAATTGAACTTATGTTGAAAAAAGAGCACACAAAATCAGGTGCCTGAGTTTGGTGAGAGGTTGGATTGGAAACCTCTGTATAAAGCCTAGATCATCACAGATTGACCTTTGGGGATAAAAATGATCCCTCCCTGGAGAGGAAAATTTGGAATATGTGTCTGTATCTATCTCGACTCTGGTTAAGTAGAAAGATAAAAACCATTTTTCTGGAGATTTGCCAATGACAAACTTATACTTGCAAAGATTTGGAGCCAAAATTTGTATAATCTATGTGGTCAAAAAGAAATTTGAAAATTAGTTTGATGTTATTGTTGTTACTCTTAGGAGTTTTGAAGAAACAACCAAATATCCTCTCTGGAGGAAACTGTTTTAAACTCAGTCCTTAAAGGATTCCCACTTAAAAAGTTCCAAATAATGAGTTTGCAATTTATTTTTAAATCACATTTTTTAAAGAAAAAGCGCATATAAACAGGAATAAGCAGAATCAACCAACTGCAGAATCAGAGAAGCAAAGACTGACTATAATATAGTGAACAAAAACAATTAAAAATAAGCTTGTTTGATATATATTATTAATAGAAAAAGGAGGGAACAAAACATGAACGAGGAGTCTAATCAAAATGACAAGGCAGAATTGAAGGTAAATCAAATATTATTTATAGAAATTGAAAATAGATAAGACAGAGTTGATAAAAAGAAAAAGTAAACACAGCAACCCGGAGAATAGATTTTAAGAAAATTACACAAAAGGCAGTAGAGAGAGAGACGAAGAGAAGGAAAGTTTGAGAAAGTGGTTAGAAAACATGGAGGACAAGATGAGGATTTCTGACCCACCGCCAAAGAGGATTCCCAAGGAGATATGACGACATTAGGTATTATATAATGGCTGATAGTTTTCCTGTAATTAATGAAAGACACCAATTGTCTGAACCAGAAAGATCATGAATCCCAAGCAAGAAAGACTCCTAGACACATGTTAATACAACTGTGGACCACCAAAAATACGAAGGGTCTTAGATGAAGCCAGAAGTGTACGACAGATTACCTATAGGAAAATTCAAATTAGACTGACAGTTGACGTAAAAATAGGTTCATAACGCAAAGCATGTTTATAACAGTCCTGTTCACAATAGGGAAGATATGGAATCAACCTAAGTGTCCATCAACAGAAGACTGGATAAAGCAAATGTGGTGTATATATACCATGGAATACTATTCAGCAGCAAAAAAAAAAAAGAATGAAATCATGTCTTTTGTGGCAACGTGGATGGATCCGAAGGCCATTATCTTAAGGGAAACAAGTCCGAAACAGAAAGACAAATACCACATGTTCTCAGCACGTAAGTGGGAGCCAAATATTATGTCCATGTGGACATAGAGTGTGGAATGATGGATAATAGAGACTCAGAAGGGTGGTGGGGGGACAGCTCAGAAAACTGTCTAGTATTCAGCTTCCCGTTCATGGGGAAGACAAACTCTTTTAAAGTAAAAAGAAATACCTTTAAAAACATAGGTAATTTATGATCAGTCTCATAGCAGAGAAGAAAAGTTGTTTAGGATGCGTCTGGTCTAAAGTCTAAAGATTTCCCACACCGGTGGGAAAGTGCCCAGGAGAGGCCCTGTGGCTCTGTTCCTCCGCTGTGGACTGCCACAGGCACCAACACTCTGCTCCCCCAACCTATGAATATTAGTCTCTTGCCCGTTAATCTGTGTTTTCACATTTCTCTACAGTGGTTCAAAAGCCGATATTTACGATGCCATTTCGACTTCCAATTATAGACATTAACAGAGGCGTTGTGAGGCTTATCCAAAATAATTTTAAAAAGACACCACTTGCAGAGCCCAAAATTTCATAAAGATCATCCGGATGAACCTAATTATTCAGATAATTCTTGTGGCACATCTCCTGATGAAATGAAAATACGACACGTGTTAATCAGTTGTGGTTTCAAATCAGGAAGTGAGGGCTTGTTTTTGAATTATATCTATTCATTTTTTTAATGTAAGTCATTACCTTGCATAATTGAGATCTAACTATGTGCATTAGAGGCCCATACTCAGAACGTTTTTGTTTTATTGTTTTAATCTGCCAAGAAACTAAAAGAAACAAGAGGGGAGGAAAAAAAATAATAATAACATCACGCATGTGGATGCTGAATGCCTGCCCGGTTGAAAAGCCTGGAAAAAGAATATTAATCCTCTCGGGCCTCCAGGAGAATGAGCAAGAGCTCGTTAAGGAGAGTCACTCAGAGAGAGGAGAGAGCATCCCAGTTGTCGGAACGGATGCCGTGGAGAACTGTCCACGTGCTCGGGGGTAACCCTGACTGCTCACCCTTACAGGAACTGAACTGCATTAGATGTCAGGCTGCACTGATATTAAATTGGATTTATCTGGTAAGAAACAAAACTTTAGGGGCCAAATGGGAAAACTAACAGAAAGAAAGAATTGATCTCTGACTGAGAGTTGGAAAACGACAGCTCCACGAATTTGCAGATCTGAGGAAACATCTCCCTTGGGGTCCCCCGCAGGCTGAATCAGTCGTGGGGAAAATGTGCATCTGGATTCTGGGAAGGAAGAAGAGCGAGATGAGAGAGAGAGAGAGAAAGGGGGAGCAGGCCGTTAAAAACAGCCCCGAGAGAAGGCTGCACACTGACGTGTGACAAAGAAAATAGCAGGCAGATCTGAACTCAGTGCACATTTTGCATTTTTTTTCTATTCCTATTGCAGTAACAAGAGTACAACAGGAGTCAAGAGATTCATGGGTCCTTCTGAAATAAAAATTTAAATGATTTAAAAATTTAAGAGAATCAGAAACCTACCATAAAGAGACTAATCTGAACATCCCTCTGCAACAAAAATCTCTATTTCAAAAATAGTGTGAAAAATAAGGGAAAAAATACTTTTCTACTTTATGTCTCTAGAGATCCCATAAGTGTGCTAATTTTCTATATAGTTATTTTAGTCCTTCAATTGCATTAATATACTTTGAAGGATAGAAAACCATCCATTAGATACAGAGTGAAATATATTATTTTTTGGCTTCATACGGAGATTTTTCAACAAGGTATGTTTCTTTCAAACTACCAAGGGTTAACTGATATTTATATTATGTTTTCCAATAATTTCAATAAAATTTAAATTTTAATATCGTATCATCTTTTTGCATGTTCCCTTATTTAAACTAGATTAATATGTTTTTACCATTGAGAAATGATTTTTTAATAGTAATTATCTATCTAAAAAATATACTTTAAGAATATACTCTACTACACATGCTGAGCTATACTACAGGAAAAAACAAGACATACCTTCTCTTGCCTCCGATCATAAAATTTTAAGGTAGAAATACAACTATATGTATACAGACAGACTGTCAGTTTTGAATTAATCTGCACCAATAGCTGGGTCCCTTAGCCTTAGGACTTGCTAGGCAACTCTTTGATGATAATTGCAGAAGCTCTTCTAATAAACAGTTCTTTAATACTGTTTAATTATCTGAAATAACTTGAAAATAGCATTTATTGGTGGGCTTTCATTATCTATTTAAAGTGATCTTCAAAAACAATCAAATTTTCTTTTGGCTTACCAGAAGAATAACCTAATTAACCTGACTTTTTATGCGCATTCTCTGTAATTTTCTCCAGAAATAAAATTTGTAGATTCTTAGTTTCTGTTTTTCCAAATTGTCAACTTTTACGAACTTGATGTCTGTTTGTGTGTGCGTGCACGTGTGGTGTGTGTGTGTGTGTGTGTGTGTGTGTACTTTTATTCTCTCTAGTTTTGTTCTGAAGGAAGCCCTTCAGAAATCACCCTGGGTGGTACCCTTATGATAATATTTTTTTCTTAAAATCGTGCTTCCTTGCCTTTACTCTGTGCATAGGATGAAGCTTTAGTCTCAAGATACTCTTGATCCTTCCTCCTTCACAAAATGAATCTTGCCTTTCCATGAGCTATAAACAAAAACAAACCACAAAGCCATTGCGGGGACATAGTCTTTGATCAAGGCAGAAGCAATTTCTTTAAAACATCCTAAAGGATTTGACACAAAATAAGCTCCAACTTGTCTCTATGCCTAAACTAAGGAAACAAGTCTGTCAATAATATATTGTGTGGTCAATCATTTGTTTGGACTGAAACAGCTAAGATGAATATTGAAAACCAAGCTTGGCTGGAGTAGTTCTGTAACTCATGCTTTATGTTAAGCCCCTCCTTTGCCCTGAACACTAAGAAGGTTGCTAATAACGTAAGAACACTGCCAAGGAGGTTACAGTCAATGATAAACAAGGTGATAAACAAGTGAAATTGACGTAGGAGATGTTGAAGTGTTTTTCTATCCGTGGAGCAGAGCCTCAGAAGGTCTCAGAGGAGGTGACACGAGGTGTGTCTTGCACATACGAAGGGGTTATTTAGACTGGCAAGATTGGTCACAGGAAAAGAACATGAAAACTGGAGTATATGTCTTGAGTTTAGAAAATCCTGGCTTATTTTATTGCATGTGAAAAATCAGTGATGAGAGCAAGAAGCACCGGTAGAGGGATTTGCTTTGAATGTGAGGAAAGAGACAGATGTTTTCAGATTGGGTGAAATGGGGTGACAGTAGGCAGGTAGAAAGGTGTGTGTGTTTGTGTGTGTGTGTATGTGTGTGACAGAGAGACAGAGAGAAAGAAAGAGAGAAATCTTTAATACTCAGATTAAAATTTCATATTTTAAATTATTTACGGGGGAAGAAGGTAGATCTTGTTCCAAGGTTGAGAAAATAATCCCTCAACTTGCTTTCACTAGTCAAATTCATGCCTTTCCTAAATGTTTATTTGTTGTAGGAGCCTTTTGATTAATTAAAAAAACGAACTGTTGTAACCCTCTTAAATGGAAGGACCTAGCAGGCAGCACGTTCTATTGGTCAATTGCACAAAACCATCAGGGTGACTGCATTTAACATATTAGCATAATTGTAAGTATGCTCTTAATAAATTATTGTCAGCATCTTTTCTATTGAATTACCTTATGCTTGCTTAAAAATCGAACAAGTTTTATAGGGAAGACAATTCTTCTGCTGTATTTTAAATATAGTGTCTTTTTTATTTTTAAATGCAATTTATTTTCTTCAGCATAGTATAGACCTTTGTAATTCCACCGGGTTATCTGAAAGGCATCCATCTCAAACTTAACCGTCTTAAACCAAACTATTGCTATCTCCCCAGTCTGCTATTTATCTCGGAAAATAGCATTACCATTCACCATATTGCTAAACCACAAAACAAACAAATCTTCTAATGATTCTGGACTCTACTCTTTCTCCCACATTTGCATAAATGCATCCGCAAATCTTGCATTCAACCAGTATTAATGGACACGTTCCCTCACAAGCTTTAGAAAATAACTTCTCATTAACTTCTGTCCTTTTTCCAGCTTTAGTTTTTCTTCTAAACACTGCCACCACCCGACACTATTTCCACCCATTAAGATACCAGTTCCATGAGGGCAGGGATTCTGTCAGTTTTGTTGGCTGTTGAATCCCAGTACATGTAAATGGTAGTTAATTAACATTTTTTAGATGAATACAAGAATCTCATTCTCTGTTTGAAAATCTGTGTGTTGATTTTCTTTTCTTGTTAAGTTGAGCAGGGATTGAAGAGATATGGTAGGGTGGAAAGAAAATAGTATGAGACAGCTTGCTCACCAATAGCTGTGATTACCGGTGTTTTAAACTGGATGAGATTATTGTGAGTAATTGAAAAGGAGCAGAAAGCTATAGGGTTGACCTAAAATGAAATTAAGTGATACGAAAGCGAGGTAAGAGAGTGGTGACTGAAGACATCAAACTATGTTATGAATAAAGCAGGTTTGGTCTATTCGGTGACCTTTTCATGTATTGATAAAAATGGCTGAGAGTTAAAATGACCGTCCAGATCTGTAAACTGTCAATTTCTTATATTTACATTTATTTTCTAATATTATACTGTCATATATTGAATATACTGTGACATGAATTATAAAGTAAGTCATTCAGTGTACCTGCTTTTTATTTATTGGGTTGATTGCTGTTTTTATTAGTGGCCATTCAAAACCTGCTTCAATTCAAAAAAGATTTCAGGAGATTTTAGTAGAGATAAATTGACCGGTTGCCTATTGGGTTTCCAGGTATAATTAAGTTGTCCAAATTCTATGAACAAATGTGCAAAGGTATGTTACTGTGATCATGATAATGACAAACAACTTTTCAATGCACTTGCCGTGAGCTTCACTCAACCACTGAGACCTAGGGAAGTTGACACGTCTGAGCTCTCAGGGCAGAGTGACTCACCTTCAAAGCTCTACCACTTATAAATTTTACATCAAGGAATAAATTATTTACACTTTCCTCATCCAGTAAATGGGGGCATTTACATACTTATTCCATGGATGGCTATGAGGATAAGATACATAGTACATCCAAAGTGCTTAGAACAGTGCCCTGTAGAGAACAATCCTAAATGAATTTTAGCTGTTGTTAATAATATTTTGTAGTATTATCCAAATATGGGGAAATGATTCTCTATCCTTCGACACAGAGAGGATAGAATCACTTTTTAATCACTGCATAGTTAATAAATGTCAGAGCCAGGACCCATATTCTTATTTTTATTGCCTCCCTTATAGAAACAGCAGGATATATGAATTTATATTGAAATACGTCCCTGAAAATAGAATAAGAAATAATTGAGTGCTACGAAATATATGTAGTATAGAGAAACAGAACAAAATAAACAAAAAACATGGAATGTGAATAACCATTTGAACAGCAGAAACCAGAGTCATGTTGTCTGCAAGTAATAAAATTTCTACACTTAAATGACATTTAAATATTTTTTTAGGAAATTCTTGCCTTTAAAGTCAGGTTTGGTAAACAATTTTTAAGATTTATATTTTTCTGAAATTATGAATGTGATTCAATTTTGAGGTCTGCAATAAAAATTATTTTTTAAATAAAAAAGTATATATATGCCGACCTTTTGCTCCTGCTAATGGCCCTGATACTCCCTAGACTGCCAGAGTCCTTTGTTCGGGGCCCAGCACTGACCAGTGTTAAACACCAATCTCATAGAAAAGACAAGTTCACCGCAACCGCACATCCAAAAGGCTAGAAAACAGAACTAACATCAACAATTACAAACCGTGATTAAAATAATTTGAAGAGTCCTATTCTTGTATAAAACTGAGATAATGTAATTTAGTGAGAATAAATCAGAAACCTTGCCTTTAATTTCAAAAATTAATTGCATACGTATATGATTCGGGAGTCCTGGAATAAAGTTTGTTCGCAGGAAAATGTCCTGACATTTTTGCTGTGTTTAAGCAAAGTCTGGTATTTCACCCCTTCTCCCTGGGCCTCTGTCGTTCTCCAAGGATGATCAAAACTGATTCTTCACTGATAAAAAAAGGTCATTAGTTAACAATTGCCTCACACATCCAGCTAAGAAATGTCTTCACCTATCAGCACATCTTTTCCTTCTCTTTTGTTGCGGTAGAGAAAATGACCCTTCCTCACCCGTCCCTTCCTCCTTGCCTGTGCTCCAGAGACCATCTCTGCTAGAGCACGGCTCCTGTGGTTTCCTGTTTCTCCGTTGCCTGGAACCTCATCACCATGCACGTTTTCTTTAGTCTATTCCACGAGATAGCATCTACAACAACACAGCACCCTCCATGTACTGCTGCCCACTCTGACGCTTTTCCAGATGTTGTATTTATACTTCCTCAAACCCTCTACATTCTATCACAGCTTCTTCCTTCTAGTACTCAAAGAAAATGGCCTTCAAGATTTTCAAAAACCTCCATATTGCCAGATTCAGTTTAAAATGACTGCTCTCAATATGTTCAGACTTTCAATAGCGTTCACACAGCTCATGAATTCTTTATTCATGAAATATCTGCTCAGCTTGGAGAACACCTACTCCCTCGGTTTTCTTTTTATCCTTTTTCACTTTTTGCCACGTTAATAACCTCCTCATCTACCCTAAAAGTTGCCATATGTCAGTAATGAGTCCTCCTTTCTCCTCTCTGTGTAGTTCTTTGTATTAAATACCTTCATTTATGTATTTAAAGACCCTCTATTATCTAGGGTCTTTTTTGCTATAAATAACAGAATCCTCATAGTATGTTAGTTTAAATAACAAAGGGCTGGCTGAGTGAATCAATGAAATAGAGAAGCTAGAGTGTGACTGAGGTTGTTTTGACCTTTATCTCGTGGTTGCAAATTGGCTACCACATCTTGAAGCATTATTTTCTTATACAAAGACATCTCAAGCTGGAAAGAAGAAGGAAGGCTGGGAAAAAAAAAATGTTTCTCCTATTGTTTCCATGTAATGGGGAAGAGAACTTGGACAGAAACTTTCAGAAATACTTCTCATACTGCATTAGCAAGAATGAGTCATATGTCCATTCATAGAGCAATTGTCAATGTGGACAATTGGATTTAAATCAAATCAATTCGTCCCCTGGCCTTGAATCAGTTCTTGTATAATTTTGAAGTTCCATTAGATGCCTACTCTGAATCAATTTCCCTCTTGGTCCTTACAACTAAGAACTTCATTTTTCTTTTTTCAAGTATGAAATCAAGATCTTTAGGATCTATGGAAAATAGACCCAGGTCATGGTCTAGGGGTAAAAATTATTGCCAATTTCTTGCCAATGAGAATAAAGAGAATATTTTCTGAAGTGCTTCTGAGAATGAATTTGCCTCTCTGATAAGAAGAAGACATTTGCTAAAGGGACTCTGGAAACAAAATAACAACAGCAACCACAAAAACAAAGATTTCTGACATGATGGGGTCCCTGAACCAATGTTAGCAAGCCTTAACCTTCAGAATTCTTGCTTTGTGAGAAAAATAAACTCCTGTTATTCAAGCCATGACTTGTCAGGCATTTTATTACATACACGGTTAGCACATCTAACTGATACGTCATCTACATGCTGTTGGCTTTCTAGTCTCCATTTCTCAGACCTCTGAGCTGCCACAGCTTTGCCACAGGGTGAATATTTATTAACTAATTAATGAATCAAAGAACATCATCTCTTGTAACAATTTCCTTCTTAACATCTGTAATTGGATGTTTCAAGTCAAATATATTATGGTGGAAGCTGGACTTTTTAAATTTTCTCCCGCTTTAAAACTTGCTTCTTTCATTATAATCTTTAACCAAATGGAACAATATTTACTAATGTGCTCAAATAGAAACTAGGATTCATCTTACATTATTCTCTTTGGATTAGTGCCATTGTACTGAATTTAAAATTCATTTTCTATCCTGGTGTTTCGGGTTACACATTTGGATTAATGCTCCTACTCCAGATGCAAATAAAATGCGTTTTGTTTTGTTTTTGTTTAAATATCCAAAGACCATGTTTGTTCCCACTTCTAGCCTCTATGCATGATCATTTATTCTATCTGGAACCCTCTTTCTGATCTTTGTTGGGCTGATTCCTTCTTTTCTTCCTACGTCTTGTCTTAAAAAGGATATACACACAGAGAGATTCCATCATATTATAGTTAATTCAGATTTCTCAGTTATTTCCTGTCACAGGACACTAATTTTTTTCTGCTTCATTGTATTTATTGTGGATTCTCATTGTTCTTTTAAATTAATTTATGTTTTAAAAATACACTAAGAACAACAGTGTAATTATTTTAAATATGCATTTATTGTGGATATATTGATGTTAGACAACAGGAGATGTACAAATTATGAATAATTTAGAGAATATTTGCCTTTCTGAGTGGCATTCAGATTGAAGTTTAAATAAACACGACATTAGCTCTCTATTGCCACATAGCAAATGACCCCAGAATTTAGTGAGGTAAACATCAAGCCTTAGAAACCTGGGTGCAGATGAGCTGGGTGCCCTGGCTCAGGGTCCCTTACAGAGCTACAACCAGAGGAGGATCCTTACGAGCTCACTGACATAACTGTTGGCGGGTTTCAGTTCTCAGTGAGCTGTTGGATGAGGGACTTCGGTTCCTCCAAAGGCTGTTGGTCCCAGCCTTCCCTCGATTTCTTACCACCCGGGACTCTCCGTAGAGGAGCTCACAACATGTCAGCTGGGTCCAGCCCACAATTGCTTGGAAGGAATCACATAAAAGCATGAATAGTAGGAGGTGGAGATCATTTGGGGCTATTTTAGATGCTTCTCTACACCAAACAATACTTCAGAGTTCTAGACTCGGTTGTTATGTTGTGACTTCTGCACAATGCCCTTTATCTTCTAGAATGTTCATGGATATATAATCAAGTGTTTGTTTAAAACTGTTATCTCCAACTCCCTGACTATTGCAGGACCATATTAGGCACTTGTGGTAAGGTACATAATGCCCCACTCCCACGGATGTCCCTGTCCTAATCCCCGAACCTGTGACCTTCCCTGGTCAAAAGGGATTTGGCAAACGCAACTAAGTTGAGGATTTAGAGATGGGAGTTTTACCCTTGGTTATCTGGGCCGGCCAACATAGTTACAAAGGCCCTTACAAGGGAGAGGCAAGAGGATCGGAGTGAATATGAGGCGGCGTGATGATGCGGCAAAAGGCTGCCGTGGTGGCAGAGAAGGGGCCGTTAGCCAAGACACGCAGTCAGGCTCTAGAAGTTAAAAAAGGCAAAGAAATAGGTTTTCCCTTAAGCCCTTGAGAGGACAGTCTCTAAAATGCTGACCCGTTCTGGACCTCTGATCTTCAGAGCTGTAAGTGAATAAATTTGTGTTGTTTTAAGATGCAAAGTTGGAGTTGAGTCAGCAATAGGGAAATAATACAGCATTCAAGAAATATTTGCTGAATAAATGAAAAGTTTTACACACACAGTGTTGCAACTGTCATTATACATATATATATATCCCCAAAAATCTAAAATGGTAAAAAAAATTATGAAATACTACAGTAAGATAAGAAAAAAGAAGAGAAGAAGAAGAAAAGGAAAGACGCAAGGAGAAAGGGAGGCAAGGAAATGGAAAGGTAGAAAAGAAAGAAAATTCAATTTTAGATATTCCAAATTTTATTACCTAGATCATGGAAAATAATAGTCCAATTATATTCCAAAGAGTTTAGACCTAAACTAATGTTTAACTCTGGATATTACATTTTCACTGAAGCTTTGAAAAATTGAGATATCCATAAATGTGACTGATATGATGAGACCTACTCTTTTGTACGTTAGTTGAGGAAATGAAAAGTGATTAGTCTGAAACACAAAACAAGCAAAATTAGGCAATACCGTCATTACTGACCCATCAAAGAATGAGTGAAAACATGAGTTTTGAATTTTCCAGTGAATGAAAACTTCGTAGTTACTAAAATAAATAGACTTGAAAGTCCCTGCCAAATCTAAGTCTAATGATATCATGATTGTTAGATGAGTAGTTTGTAAATTGAATTTTTCAACATCTATAATACCTTTTAAAGTTCTATGTAGTAGTAGTAGCTGAAAATGTATCTAAATTAAAAACATATGCACAGATTTTACAGAATTATGCATTATGAACAAATCAATTCAATGAAATACACATCAATAACCAAATTCTTCTGATAAAATATCTCTTATCCTTTCCTCTTATAAGTTTATATTAAGAGACTGTGATGTGGCCGGGCGCGGTGGCTCACGCCTGTAATCCTAGCACTCTGGGAGGCCGAGGCGGGTGGATTGCTCAAGGTCAGGAGTTCGAGACCAGCCTGAGCGAGACCCCGTCTCTACTAAAAATAGAAAGACATTATATGGACAACTAAAAATCTATATAGAAAAAATTAGCCGGGCATAGTGGCGCATGCCTGTAGTCCCAGCTACTCGGGAGGCTGAGGCAGTAGGATCGCTTAAGCCCAGGAGTTTGAGGTTGCTGTGAACTAAGCTGACGCCACGGCACTCACTCTAGCCTGGGCAACAAAGTGAGACTCTGTCTCAACAAAAAAAAAAAAAAAAAAGAGACTGTGATGATTTATTCTATGTTTAGAATTCCATATTATTCATACTGCTTTTTCAGTAGTAAATTTTATTTATTCAAAGGTCTGTAATGTATACTATCACAAAAGTTTATATAATAAAAGCATTTAGATATTAATAGAACTTCATTTTCAACACATTCCAAGGACTCACGAAATTATAGATTTTTTTGGAACAAAGCTAAAGGGACACCCAAAGGGAATTAGAAAAAAACAAATCATCTGTCAAATTCTAGTACCAGATTTTCCATCAAGAGTCAACCACGAAATAAATGCCTTTGTAAATTAAGGTTATACTATGGTTATACTAATAATGCATCAAATGGGGTATTGGTTTGTTGTGGTTTGTAGTTAATAAATCACCTTTCTTATTTAATTTACTCAGATAGATAAATCACTGATGTTTTCTAAGACACCTATCTTTAGAAGGCTAAGGTTATTTATGGTGGACTGGCAGTTTATAATTAAATAGAGGAAAAGATAATTGCAACTTTTTTCGGTCTTTGAAATATCATATAGGATAACAAGACATAGGCCTTTCCTACCACTGCATTTTGGTTCATGTTTTGGCTTTTTATATGAAAGTACTTGGTATTTGGGGTCATTAAAAAAAATCCCATCAAGGAGAAACAAATTAAAACACATATACAAATAACCCTTGAGTAAAATATGTGTGAATGCATGTATGTGTGTGTGTTAAAGTCAGGGAGGGTGAGGATAAGTTTAGTGGAGAAAGTTGGTGGTAATTAACAACCAGTTAAAATGGTTGACTGTAGCTCCCCAAGGTTCTTTCAGAATAGTCAGTCTGGTTTTCACTTTGACTTTATTTGTTTCCCTTTATTTTTCCTTTATTAATGTGAGACAGTATAAAGCAGGTAGGCACCCTGCCTGAATCTGAATTTCAGCTCTATTTCATTTAACTGTGTGAAAATGTGCAACTTAACCTTAGTCTCATCATGTTTAAAATGGCATTAATAGTTGAGAGTGTGTATTTATATATGTATGTATAAAACATTGAAGATTTTTATTTATTTGTATTTAAAATGAGAATTAAAAGCACATTAAATACTAATATGTCTGTGTACAGTAACCACTCAATGAATGTTAGCTATTATTTTTTTATTGTCCAAATGCTGATCTATTTGGAATCTTTTCTCTTAGTTATTTAACTATTTTCCTGACTCTGACAATTTTTCGTCACTTGGTTTTATCACTTAATTTCTTAATTCAGTGTTCTTTCTCCTGAAGACTTTGTGTCCTGTTGTTGGATTTATGGATTTATTTTATTTCATTTTACAATAAACATTTCTAAATCTTAGTCCTTTTTTCCTTTTCTTTTTCTTTTTTTTTTTTTTTTTTACTATCCAGCACTTACTTGAAGTTCAATCCTATCAGTGGGTTAATCCACAGAGCTTGATTTTTTTAGAACAAGGCAATACCACACCTCTCACTACAAATCCATTAGAACAGACATTGCCTGTCTCTTCCCCTTTAAAACTGGGGTTTTGGACATAACTGGGCATAATGTAATAGATACTTCCTTATATCCGAAGGGAGAGTTGCAAAGACATAGGAACAGCTAAGGGTTTTTCATGGAAAAACAAAAAAAAATCTGTGCATTCCCAGAGTGATGTATAGAATGCATCACAGCGGCTACGACGCCACAGGTACCAACCTAACAAACTGGACTCCTGGGAAAGTTATTTTTTATGCTCTGTTGCCAGGATTCCTGTAGTTTCTTTGTGTCTAATCTTCCCCTTGAATGTTTGAAATGGCTGGCATTCTTCCATTACATCCATTTTATGTTTGTGGGTCAGAGTCAATATCTGTTGTTTATACCCAGGGACTCTAAATATTGACGTTAGTGCTAGGAATGGATGACAGGTAACAAACCTTAAGGGAAGTGAAAAAAAATCATTCATTTCAACTACTAGATGAAAACAACAAGAACTTCATTAGTGTTCCGGAATGCGTTGGTGACGCCACAAGGCACACAGTGATGATTCTGCTGACTAAAACCCCACCTGTAATTGCCTGGAATCAAGTAGCCATTGAAGGAAAGACTTTGGGTCAAATAAGTTACAGTTTCTCTAAGACAGAACAACAATGGGTATGATAAATTTGAGGTTGCAGTATAATATGCTTCCTTGTAATGGGACTAAAAAGTTAAATGAAAATTAGATTAAAAATGATAAGATTAAATCTCTAAATTCTTAGTTCAAAGTCTGGTAGATTACAAAGATAAATACCAATAATCCCTCCCATCCTTGTCTGTTATGCCCCTCCACTCATAAAGAAAGAGAGTCTTTTCCTCTCTCCTTGAATCTGGGCTTCTTTAAATTTTGGAGGTAAAATGCCATTTTTTTCCTTCACTCCATCTGCTCTATACCAGTAGGTTTCCAGCTTGTATTAGGGCTTCGAGAAAAGAGAAAAATCTCCACGTGGTTCGGACTGCAGGGAATGCAGCTCCGACTTTTGTTCCTTGAGATTCAAGTAATATAGTAATGGTCCAAGAGATCATGTCTTGTTTAGAGACAATGAAACCACAGCAGAAGTCCTTGGCCTTTGTAGCAAAGTAATGTCTCTTAATCAAGTAGGAACCATTTTCTTTTTAAAAATTATTTAGTTTTTAATTGACACATTATAATTTTATCTATTTATGGGGTATGATTTGGTATTTTGACACATGTCTATATTGCATAATGATCCAATCAGGGTAGTTTGTGTATCCGTCTTCTCATGTACTTATCATTTCTTTATGGTAAGAACGTTCAAAAGCCTGTCTTCTAGCTGTTTTATAATACGCAGTATTTTATTCTTACCCATAGTTGCCCTGCTGTGAAATAGACTGTTTTTTTTTGTGGGGGTGGGAATGGCTCCTAGCTATATACTGATCACTGGTAGAGGTAGATTTCTGAACCAGGAGCTCAAGGTCATCATACAAACTAATCTGCCTATAATGTACAGGATGATTTTTATGTAGCCCCCAAATTAAGCATATACAGCAACACTCCATCATAAGAACTCAATGTAGTTTAGTTTATTTATGGTAATTTAGGTGTGAAACTTAAGTATTATAGTCTTGGAAGGTAGATGCTAACTCCTTACTCTTAAACTCTGCCCTCCAATGTTTTAAAGCTACCCTAGTTATAATTAATGGTTTGTTCCATAAAAGAAAGAATGGAAGACAATTATCTTGTATAACCCAGCTTTTCATTAGTACATTAACCTGATATAAGAGACCAAAAGACTTTAAAGACTCTTAACTGTCTTTCAGTTTAAGAAATTTAGACTACTTTCTTGGGAAAGCACATTTTTATGTTGAAAAAACTTTCTTTAATGTGATGAGGTTCAACCTACAAGAATATCAGCTTTGGTCATTTTAAAGAATACTAATATAGTCTTTTGTAAGGTATTAGGAAATCTATTGGTAGAAATGTAGAAGTCTAGACTCATAAATGAGAAAAACACGCGGCTTTAAAAAATGAGCTGGCACACACATGTGATAGATAGTTCTTCAAAGTCTCTTTCTATTCTTCTCAGTTATATTTGTATATTTTACATTATTGATAAGCCCCTGCGAAGCAGGGAATGATACAGAGAAAGCATAAAGGGACGTAAAATCAATTTTATTACTGTTGCAAAAAGTCATCACAAATTGCTCTAGAGTTGAAAATGTAAAGCACTATTAAAAAGTCCAAATTATTTTTGGCTATTGTTTCAATGTCTAGAAAATTTAGAAAGTTTAGAGAAATCTTAAAGAATTTTAAAACATAAATCTAGTTTGGTTATGTTTATGTTAAATCTATGTTTAAATTGCACATAAGAAAATCTGTTTTACAGTTGAGCAGCAATAGATACAAACTTTATCAGTATCATTTAAAGATGATTTTTCAGATGGTGCTATTCACTGTAATTTTTATTTTTCATTTTAATATTAATTCATCACTTCATTTATTCACTTTTATGAAAGGATTTCTTGGGTGATATTATTAGCTTTATTCCTTCATATTAATTATTACGTAATAACTATAGGTCATAAGTTTATGTTCATAAATATTTTTTTAAATGCTGCTATAGATTAGTCATTATATACCTCTGGGGTTTTCAAATGAGAGACGTTTTGCCACCACCACCTCCAGGAGCATTTAATGATGTATGAAGTCATTCTTTATTGTCATGACTTGGAGGGATGTTACTGGCATGTACTGCATAGAGGCCATAGATGTTACTAAACATCTTAGAATGCACACCCTGATTGGCCTGTATATCTTAAACTTTCAAAATTTTTACATGCATGATACAAAAATAGCAGTTTACTAGTAATGGTAAAAAAAAAAAAAACTCTATTATCCTCAGATGTAAAAATTTGCAAAATGGAGCACCTTTTATGAGTATAGTGGATGAACGCTGATTTTTTACATTCATGCATGTAGATGTATGTATGTATGAATTTATTTATTGTAGATGCCAGAAATCACTGTCAACGAGTTCAGTGCACAGTGACCTGTTTTACTTTGAAGCTGGCTTTTGTACTGAAAATACAGAAATTTGTCTCATAACATTTGTCTCATAAGTTTGCTTGGTGAAGGAAGAAACCTTGAAAAGTTATTAACTACTTCAGGTAGGAAGGGAGTATTGACATATTTTAGGTAGGTAGTAATGTAATATAACTAAATTACATGAGAATTTATTCAGCTCTTAAACGTCTCTACAAAATTGTCATAGTCTAAACCTCAGCAATGAATTTTAGCATTTAGCTAAATTAGCATATAGTTAATTTATGTTTTCAAAGCAATCCTTAGACCCCAAATACCCAATTTCTTAATTATATTTTCTCTTGTTCTGTGTTTAGTGTAGAAGAAAAATAGCTGGTGCCCATCTTTTGAAAAGACATCTCTTCACACTCTTGAATTCTATTATTAAAAATAGTTCAAACTTCTTTTATTTCAAACACTCACTTTCTCAAGACCACATGGGAAGTTCGCCATGTTCTACCTGAAAAGATTAGAGGTAGAGCTGATATATTAAAAGGCCCCTCAGAAATTCAGCCATCTGATTTATCATTAAAAAGAGCTATCTTCTTAATGGAACTAGTCCCTTTGATTAAAAGCTCTACTTTCCAAAGTGAAATCATTTCCCAAGCTATGAAAATTCTCTGCAGATGTTGTTTCTAGTGGAATTGAAACGCTTTTCCTATCTGTCCTATACTTCTAGAAAAGATGAGTCAATGAATATAAATAATTACCAATAATACAATATCAATGTAGTTTTCATCATACAATATTATATGTAACACAAAAGTGTAACAAATTCAAATATATAGAGACAATTTAAATCAAATCGATTAGAATTTGGATATAATCAGTCATGGGCATGAAAGGCTATTTAATCAGGTAATGACTTCATTAAACATGGTTAATCACATGCCACCTTAAACTCATTTTCTAAACATAGAATTAATTATTCAAATTATAGCAATTAAAACACACCAGTCAATGGCTTGGTTCATTTCTAAAACTACCTAGGCAAGCTTGCCAAAAAATCTAGTCATCATTTGCAGGAGTTGGTGTGTGTATTGAATATCTAATTCAATAAATTAGACATCTGAATCAAATACTACCATAGGAACAAAATATAGACAATACCGGGTAGTTATTTCTTAGCAAAATCACATAATAGATTTAGAGAACTAAATAGGGCATAGAAAATATATGTGAATCTTGGAAAAAAAAATCTCACTTAGTGTTTATTCCTCAAATATGGTATACCTGTTTCTTTATCATAGAACAATACTCAATTCAGATAAAGTGGAAATACTAATACATTTTCCTTAAGGCACACAAAATCAATAGATATATATAAGAATACTACTCAACGCATGGTACTATGATAGGTACACCAGATAAACCAAAGAACTACAATTTATGTGACAGAATTTACATCTAATTTGGGGTGCTAGACATAACATGAAAAAGTCTACATACAAGGTGCACTAAACATAGTTAACTAACGAAGGGCCTACTGGGCTTTCTGTTTTGAGGCATACACCTGGAAAACATTTTTTTTGTAGCTCAACAGAAGAAATTAAATTGTATTCTGTTTCATGGCATTCTTTATGTGATCATTCTTGGCCACTCTGGCACTGGGTAGAATAGTTTATTTTCTGCCTGGGCTTACTTACATATTCACTAAAAAAGGCTTTGCATGGACCAGTAAACATTTATGGGATGGAATGGGTAATATTGCCTTAAATTTAGAATGTGTCTCAGTTATTACTCCGAGCAATTTAAGTATAGTAATTCTTTGGTGTAATACTTTCTTTTTCAAAAATTGGTCTACAAATTAAGTATTCTACACTTAAGTCAATACCCCAGCTGCTAATGGACATTATAATAATGCATATTCAGAATCGTAACAAAAAATTTTCAAATATTAGTTAAAAGTGTTGGCATACCTCTAGAAGAACCAAGGTACCTCAATGACTTTTACCCACCCGTTGAAACCCACTGTATAGAGATTCTACGTGAAAATAATTTTTGCAAGTTCACATGGATAAAGTGGATAATAAGTATCTGGACATATTTGTCACGTAAGTCTTAGTAATCTTCCTTTCACTACATCAATCTTTTCAAACAAGCAAGTAAGGGAATGATTATATTTACTTCTGAGGAAATGATAACTCTTAGCAACATCCTAGAAGTGTGACAATAAAATGTATAACATTTCTAAAACACATCTGATTTCCAGGGTTCATACAATCCCCCCACCAAATGGCTGGGACTACAGGCACGTACCACCACTCTAGGCTAGTTTTTTTTATATTTTTTGAGAGATGGAGTTTTGCTCTGTAGCCCAAGCTAGTCTCAGACTCCTGGCCTCAAGCGATCCTCCCACCTCAGCCTCCCAAAGTGCTGGGATTACAAGTGTGAGCCACCACCTGGCTGCAAAGAAATTTTGAAATATACAATTAAGTACATAACTGGTGTCTTTCACATTGTCCCCAGTTTTCCCTCACGTATTTTGGATCCTTTATCACCTAGACCCTTTCTCCAGCCCCTAACACATCTTCTACTATGTCTCCTAATTCCCGGAGAAAGTTTTGAGTAGCCTGTATGAAAACAGTTTACTCCCAGATAAATTCAGCCTTGTCTGTCCCGGTTTCCACAGTGTGCCTTGGATCCCAAAGGAATCCATTAATGTGGAAATTAAGCTTTTCCCAAGAAAGGGATCGAGGCAATTGTGTTTTAAAACGGCAATTTTTTTTCCCTCTCCATATGGATAATCAAATTTAAAATAAGAAAATTTAATTAAATTTTTAAATTATTTAATTTAAATTTAATTAAGTTTAAATAACAAAAGTATTTATGGGCTATATAGCAAGATTAAGACTATATTTCATTTTTACCTTTTATTCATTATCCTTCCCACCCCCACCCCCACCCCCACCCCCACGGCTCCTTCCATGAATTTTGTAGTTTGAGCCGCAGCCCATGAAAACACAGGCCATTTTTGAATCCTGTTTTATGTTTCAATCAAGTAAGTCAGGGTTGCTCTAAGTGAGCATTGCAAATTTCGGGCTTCACCTTCAATTAAAAGAACACAGAGAGGCTCTCTCCTGCTTCCAGGCCAGAGCAGAGAACCGCAGCACTTGGATTTCCTGCGGCACCTCACTTGCCATCGCGTTATCTCCCGGCAGCAGCTGGTGACACCCAGACACTGCGCCGCTAGGAACCCTCCCCTCTCCCCGCCATCTGTTTCAGTCCATTTACTGCAGAAATAAAACAGCGCTTTCGCCAGGCTGCTTACAGCCTCTTATGCACAACGTAATCTAAATCCTTCCAGCTAGAGGAAGCACAGTCTAGCTCTGGTTTTAAGACAAGCTAAAACTGGAGGTCTTCCCAACCTGATGATCATAAAGGAACTTTCTGCAGGTAGAACAGGAATAAATAAGACGCCTACAGTATCAGAAGAAAGTAAAGCTGATATGGAAAATATGTTTGAAAATAAAATACACTGATGGTGTTTCCGAGGTGGAATTGAAACCTAAGTGACTGATACTTCGTTTTCACGACGGAGCAAGAAGGATTTGCAGTTTTCACAAAGGCTGCTCCGTCCATGTCTGCAGGGGCCACTGCTCTTGGTGGGGAGTAGCCGTGAACACCAGGGACAGTGGAACCAACCACACCTTCTTCCGCTTTCTCATGCCTCACACCTGGTTTGAATGCCCAGACTGTGACTTTAATGAGACTTTTGTTTTTCTCCTTTCATTTGTGTGTGTGTGTGTGTGACTTCTTTGCTCATGTTGGACAGAATCAGAAGCTCTGAAGTCAAACTGCCAGTCTGAAGCCAGACTACAATATTGCTACACTATTGCATGTGACTTGGGCAAGTTAGTTAACGTATCTAAGTCTCAGTTTCTTCTTCTAAGAAATGAGGTAGCTATTTCATAGGGTTCCTATGCAGATCAAATGATATGTTTCATAGTGTTTAACACAGTGCCTGTCCCATTAGAAGGGATGAAATGTATGTGCTGCAGAAATAATAAGATACTCTTTTTTCCCCTGGGTTATTGAGATGCTTCCTAATTTTCAAGAAAGGAGAACTTCATTAGTCTTTGGAATTAATCTCTTTGTTTTTGGTTTGAGATGAAAAAAATAAAATCTCATTCCTAATATTGATGTCTTAAGAATTATATTATTTCTTCCTAAATTCATTATTGCAACAAAGCTAATTTTGTTCAGCAGAGCATAAAATCAATGCTTATATTGATGTTTTCTAATGCACTATTTTTTTTTTGTTTCTGATTTAGTGGAATTTTTTTATTTTTAAATAGTTTTTTATGTGATGAATTCTTTTTGTTTATTCCCAAGTGTACACTTTTTACCTTCAGATTGTATAAAAGGAAATGCATGTCATCTTCATTCTTTTTTCCATTGTTTCTAAGTTTATTATGATAAGACATAATAATAATTTTTTTCATAAAACGCATGAATAATAAGCTGTTTAACTTCTCACTTTCAAGAAGTAAAGGTGGCTTTGCTCATTGTTTCTCATAGACCTTTGTGAAAATTGTTATTCTGTTTCACCCTGAGCTATAGACTTGCTACTGAAATCACCACGTCGTAGTCTAATATGAATCTCAAAACTGAATGTCAAAGCGGAAGCATTGATTTCACTTCTCTTCACAAAAGCCCCCAGTCTGTTCATCCTCCCCCTCACACACCAGTAATGGCATTATTACTCAGGCAATTGCTGAAGCAAAATAAGCAAATAATTTATCTTTCTCTTTCCTTCACCCTTCACATCTGATCTCTCGTAAGTCTTATAGGCAGTATATTTAAAGTATATTAAAATTCAAATGACTTGTCACCATCTCTAGCTCTCTAAGCCACCGTCACTTATTGAATGGTCTACTGCAATGACAGTCTATATTTGTCAGGGTGGGCTGGTTTTTTTAGTTTTGGCAGGCAATTTATTAATTTTTATTATCTTAAAAACATGTAATTCTTGAATCTAATTTTTAGGTCATTCATCCAGTTCAAAAGTATATAGAAAAAAATGTCAAAGTCCCCTTCTCTTACCCCCTGCGATATCCATTCATCTCTTCAGAGGTGACTGGTTAACACGTATCCTTCAATCCTATGCAATTATGTCTGTGGTTCTTAACCGGGTGTGATTTTGCCCCCAGGTGACATTTGGCAATATCTGGAGGCATTTTGGGTTATGATTCTGCAAGAATTTGCTACTGACATCAGGAAGTAGAGATTAGGGATGGTGCTCAAATACTACATGCTCAAGACAACAGGCACAATAGGAAATACCCCCAAATTAATTAATTCACTTAACATAATGACCTCCAGTTCCATCCATGTTGCTGCAATTGACAGGATTTCATTTTTTATGAGTAATATTCCAATTTAATCCATTTATTCATTGATAGGACTTAGCTTAATTCCATATCTTAATAGTTGTTAATAGTGCTTAAATAAACTTCCATATCCTGATTTTCTTTGTTTGAGATGTACAGCCAGCAGGATTGCCGTATCATATGGTAGTTCTATTTTTAGTTTTTTGAGGACTCTCCACACTCTTCTCTAAAATGGTTACACTAATTTACATTCCCACCAAAAATGTACTAGGGTCCCCCTTTTTCCACATCCTCACCATCAAATATCATTGACTGTCATTTGGACAATAGCTAGTCTAACAGAGATGGTTATCTCATTGTGGTTTTGATTTCATTTACCTGGTGGTTACTGATGCTGAGTGGTTTTTATATACCTGTTGGCTGTTTGTCTTCTTTTGATAAATGTTTATTCAGATATTTTGCCCATTTTTAATTGGATTATTTGTTATCTTCTTATCAAGTTGTTTGAGTTTAATTATTCTGGTTATAATACTTTGTCAGATGGATAATTTGCAAATATTTTTCCTATTCTATAATTGTCTCTTCGCTTTGCTAAATGTTTCCTTTGCTGTGCAGTAGCTTTTTAGCTTGATACAATCCCATTTGTCTGTTTTTGCTTTTGCTGCCTGTGCTTTTGTGGTCTTACTCAAGCAACTCTGCCAAGATTAGTATATCTCTTGCAGGTTTTTGCCTTATGATTACCTTGAAGTTTATTTTAAAAATCTTATAACAAGTATTTAAAACTGATACCAACTTAACTTTGATCATAGAAAAAAGAAAAGAAACAACCAAATTCCCCAAAATACACATTTACTTGCTTCTCTCCACATATCGTGAATTTTTGATGTCAAAATTCTTTATTATCTATCTCTTAACAAGTTGTTGTTGCTGTTACTGTTGTTATTTTTGTTGTTATCAATGGTTTTGTCCTTTAGTTTTCTTACTAAACATATAAGTGGCTAAATACCATGATTATAATAGTATTATAATGATCACATTAGCATCCTTTTCTTTCAATTTGAGGAACGCCCTTTAGCATTTTTTTTTTATAGGATAAGTCTGATAGTGATAAATTCCCTTAGGTTTTTATTTTTCCCAGAAAACTATTTATCTCTCCTTCATTTCTGAAGGATAACTTTGCTAGTTAGAGTATTTTGGTTTGCAATATTTTTTTTTTTAGCACTCTGAATATACCATCCCACTTACTTCTTGCCTTTAAGGTTTCTGCTGAGAAATCTGCTGCCAGGTGTATTCGATCTCCCCTACATGTTATTTGCTTTTTTCCTCTTGCTATTTTCAGGGTCCTCTGTCTTCGGCCTTTGAATGTTTGATTATAATATGTCTTAGACTATTCTTACTTAGATCGAATGTAATTGATAAACTTTGGCATTGCCATACCTGAATATGTGTATCTTTTGCCAGTTTTGGAAAGTTTTCTGTTATTATTTCATTGAATAACCTTTCTACCCCTTTGTCTTTCTTTAGTTCCAATAACCTGAGTATGTGCTCTTTTGATGTTGTCCCATAGATCACATAATCTTTGTTTATTCCTTTTCATTATTTTTCATGTTTCTCCTCTGACTATGTATTTCCAAATATTCTGTCTTCAAGCTCACTGATTCTTTCTTCTGTTTGATCAATTCTGCTGTTGATGTTCTCTGTTGCATTTTTCATTTCATTCATTGCATTTCAGCTTCAGGATTTTTGTTGATTTTTTTCAAAATAATTCAATCTCTTTTAAATTTATCTCATAATTTTCTGAATTTATTCTCTGTATTTTCTTGAAGTTGATTGAGCTTCCTTAAAGCAGTTATTTTGAATCCTTTCTCTGAGAGGTCACATTTTTCCATCACTTTAGGATCAATCTCTGCCATGGTCCATATGATCGGACCCTATTTTCCAGAACTTTTGTTGTTGTTGTTGTTGTTGTTATTGTTGCTTGTTGAAATGCAGCAATGTCTGAGCATTAAGGAATTATATATTTGTTTTAATCTTTGAAATAAGTCTTTTTTGTGCCTGTTCTTCTGAGGGGCTTCCAGGGATTCCAAATGGAATAAGTATCATTCCTATTTCCAAAGTACAGAGTTCTTTTCAAGTGTGCTCTGGATTTTTCTGCTAATAGGATGTGTTTTAAAAAATTCTCTCTTTTGTTTTCTTCCCCCCCACACACACCCCAGCATATAAAGTATTGCTATTTTTCATCCACGCTTTTAACATCAACTATTCCCAATATGCTCATGGTTCCCAAAGCTAAAATTCTAGTCCTAAGGTATTAGGACCTGGGACTCCAGTCCTAAATTGAAGAGTGCTTACTTACTCTACCTGAGTATTCCATTTACTCAAATTCAGAATGTCTCAACTGAATTTATACATTCAAACATATCCCTAGTCTTGTTTTCGTATCTTACTGTCCATTAAAAGGCATCACTAACTATCTAGTCATTCAAATTTGAGGCTCGAAAGTCCTTATAATTTATTCCTCTTTTTCTCTCCCAGTTTCCAGCTGACAGCAAATCCTGTCCATCTCTTATTCCCACGGCTGCTTCTACAGCTGCCTTACTGCTACGTAGAGAGGCATCCTCATTTCCCAGAGCCTCCGTCCTCTCCTCCCTTCCTTCTATCCCCAAAGTGCAAAACAGGTTACACTATGTGCTTAGTAGCTTATGTGCCCAGCACAATAAATTCGAAATTATTTAGTATGGTGCTTCACCATCTGCTCCCTGAGCACTTTTTCAGATTTTATAACACAACAGAGAACTAATCCCTGAAGGTTTTGCCCAAAGTGAGAATAAATAGAAATTCCTGCACTCATATGGGTTACATTCTAATGGGAGAGAAAGATAACAAATGTTAATAATAGCAGTAATTGTTATGCAGAGCGTATAGCAAGTTTATATTTGATCATCACACACTGTATGCCTGTATCAAAACAGCACCTGTATCCCATGGGAGGTTGGGTTATGGAAGAGGTTGCAGTTTTAGGTAGTGTGATCCAAAGAGGTGTCATCAAAGTGCTGTTCGTGCAAGGACTAGAAGTACATGTAAATTCTAACTCTCATCATTCCCCTTATCTTGTATTAGTTTTTCATCTTACCTGTCACCTTCCTAAGTATATATGAATTAGTATTTATTATGATTCCCCCCCCCACAATTAAAAGAAAAGCTTCATAAGCTATGCATGTTTGCCTTGCTCATTGATTCCTAGTTCTGGGAAAAATGCCCAGCACATAGTAGTCTCTCGATAAATATTTGATGACTGTATGTATTACATGAATTGGACTTCAACCATACTTGAAATCTTTCTAGGCAATACCTGGACTCATATATTGTGAAATAAAAGCTTGCCCTGTAATCTGTTGTGAAAAAAATTCAAACATATTCTTGGCTATCTATATCAGAGGCTCACAAGTTCACACCAGTGAGGAAAGCCTGAAGCAACAGCAGCTGGAACAACATATGCAACTTTGCTCCCTGCCGGTTCAGAAGAAAAGAAACAATACGGAAACAGAAATGAGAGCAACAAAGATTATACAAATATCCTGGCAGCATAATTCACTTTAGTTTATAAAAAATGAACACTGTATCATGGCTATTATTCTAAATATCAGAGGTCTAAACATTTAATTTTCTAATGTGATTGCAATTTGCTTTAATGTTAAAGCAGAATTTCAATACTGAATATCTGAGTTCCATTTGAGTCTGCTTGGGTATATTTCTGAAATACCTTCCCTTCCTTTAGTGATATTTCAGGCTGTTATTTATTGACTGTTAATTACATGCCAGACATATTTTTGTATTTAATCTTCATGAAATTAAGGTAAGGAAGGTATTATCTCTATTTTATTTTTGAAAAAAAAAAAAAAAAGAAGAGGAGAAAGGATAAATGACTTGCTCTGATCGTGTAGTAAATGCACCACAGTTTCTTTGACCATCTATCCACTGATGGGCATTCAGGTTGATTCAATATCTCAGCTATTGTAAATAGTACTGCAATAAATATGAGAATACAGATATATTTTTGATATGCAGATTTCCTTTTTTGCATATATATCCAGCAATGGGATTGCTGGATCATATGGTAGTTTTATTTTTAGTTTTTTGAGGAGCCTCCACACTGTTCTATAGTGGCTGTACTAATTAACATTCCCATCAACAGTGTTTGAGAGTTCCCTTTTCTCTGCATCCTCACCAGCATTCATTGCCGCCTGTCTTTTTGATAAAAGCCATTTAAATTGGGTTGGTGTTTTTTTGACATACAGAAACTATTTAGCTTGATGTGATTTCATTTGTCTATTTTTGCTTTGGTTGCCTGTGCTCTTAGGTCTTACTCAAGACATTTTTGCCCAGAACAATGTCCTAGAGTGTTTCCCCAATGTTTTCTTCTAGTAATTTTATAATTTCAGGTCTTAGATTTAAGTCTTTAGTCCATATGATTTTGATTTCTGTATATGGCGAGAGAAATGTGGTATGTATACACAGTGGAATTTCATTCAGCTATCAAAAAGAATGAATTTCTGTTCATTGTAACAACATAGATGGAATTGGAGAACATTATTTTAAGTGAAATAAGCCAGGCACAGAAACAGAAATATCACATGTTCTCACTTATATGTGGGAGGCAAAAAAAAAAAAAAAAAAATTGAACTCAGGGTGGAAGAGATGGAAGAAAATCTGCATATAAGTGGACCTGCACAATTTAAATCCATGTTTTTCAAGGATCAACTATAGATACAAATGCTAATAAGATGTTACTAAAAATCTGTATTAGATATATTAGCCTGTGTCTAGAAGTTTATAAATGCAAATTTATTACAAATAGTAAAATAGGGTATAATTTCCTTGTCTCCCTTTACTGATTTTTTTTAGCATATAAAAATGCTCACCCTGACATCTGTGTACTTTCGTATCCAGCCAAACTACAGACCTAGGGATGCTTTAAGAAAATAATACGTCCTCCGAGTTCTTCAGGGATTTAAAAAATTTTTGCTATTTTTCTTGGAAAACTATACCATGATAACTCAGTCCATAAAGAGGCTCTTCATACCATGTCATTTCCTTCATCTCTGTTCATATAATATTAACAGTTTAAATGTTTTAATGAATATTTCATTTATCTCTGTGGCTCACAGAATGTGGCTAAAGGCCTAAAGCATCGTTAATAATGCAAGAGACTCCCATGCTTTTGTGGAGCTTCCCACGTCAACCTGGCAAAAGTATGATACAACATATGGTTCTCACCACAAGCATTTAAATTCAAACTACTCTGTTTTTTGACACAGCCAGAAGTGGTAAAGAATTCCAAAATCCTAGAGACCTTGATGGAAAACATACTCTCTTGAAATCACTAAAACACACCTTTCCTTTCATTACACACATGCCTAAGTACTATTAATTGATGTTCGGTATCCTCTGATATAAAGAAAAAAGTGTTACAAATCGTGAAAAATTGTTCTTTACTAAAATTGATAAAATCTATGGAATATCTCTGGTTCCCAATTTTGGGTCCAAATGCCAGTGTGCATGGTTCCTTCATGTGTGAAAAGTAGCTGAACAATAACTGTCTAGTCCAGGGTTGTTGTGAAGAACATGTCGGTTAACTTCCTAATTTTAATAATTATACTACAGTTGTGAAATGGAAGAAAATGTATGTAAGAGATTGTCTTTAGGAGAATAATACTGTTTTTATGAATGCACACTGGAGTATTTAGAGGTGAAGGGGTATCACATCTGCAGCTTACTTTCAAACATTTCAGGAAAAATATAAATAGCCACACACTCACAGACGTATGTGTGTACATCCTCTGTTTTTAACCCTATGTGCCAGAGCTTGTACCATTACCACGACCCATATATACACACACACTGACCAAGACGGCCTCACAGTTCCCGTCAGCGTCCCTACACTTTAGACAGGTATCTTCCCAACCACAGGTCCCTAAATTCGCTTTTCTTAGAGCACTTACTTAAGAAACTTACAATCGTTAATTCTTTCTTGCCCCTTAGGTATGTACATCTTCTAGACTCTTGCTAGTTTTAAAACTCAGGAATGTCTTTCTCAATAACCTTTGAATAATACTTTGAAATGTGATCACCAAGAAAGACAGTAGCCCTCACTCCCAGCTTCTGTGGGAGGGTGGGATCCTAGCTCAGCTAACACCCCTAAGCAAGCACAGGTGGTCAATCACCTGGACCAGCCTCCCCTCTCTGCCCCTCTGCAATGGCTTCAGTACTTTCCCACTAGCTCACCCCAGGATTTAAAAATACTCCAGCCTTTTGTCCTCATGAAGTTGAGTGCAATATCTCTCTCCTGTTGTAACAATCTTGACTAAAGTCTTTTTTGCCTATTCAACTCCCCCAATGCCATTTTTCTTAGTGAACACACACATACCCACACACACATGCACACAGAGGGAATGAAAAGAAAGATTAAGCAAATATGGAAACATATTACCTTTTGGGAAACTACTAAAGAGTAAACAGGAATTTTGTACTATTTTGCAACTTTTGCAATTACTCCAAAATGAAAAGTTAAATAATCATAAAAAATGTATATGAAATATTCTATAATATTTAACAATTTGAATGAAAAACAAAATATTCAATTCCAAAAGCCAATAGCCACGCCAAGTTGAGATACTTCTCAACACCACAAATTACTAAGAAAAGCACTGAGAAATAATTGTGGTTTGGTATTACAAATAAATATGTATTTTTCAAGAGGCTGGAGGCAAATTTTGTTCTTTTGCACAAATGTAAAATGTCTTTCATCTTGAAGGCCAATTAGCAATGTAAACCATTTAAAATATTTTACATGAAATTCAAAGACAGAGATCAAAGGACTGTGGGGACTTAGAGTCACTCTTAGCAGTGACATGGTCCTGTCTCACACTCGAACAGTAATTTGTTTGACGATGTCCTTAGGAGGTGACCATCTTCTCATTTACTCCTGGGAGCAAGGATCTTGCCTGTTTCAATTTTAGGTTTCTTTATATCAAAAAGAAATCTGCCTTCTTATAATTTTTACTCATTAGCAGTTGTTCCATCATCTGAAATAACTTGCACCAGTCCATATGTATGCCTTTTAAATATTCAAAACATCTTTCATCCGTCTTCTCAAGTTAAATATTTCAAACAGCCCTCTTTTAACCGCCCTGGCCTCTTCCTTGGTGCTATTCCTTGTAGACCACAATGTTTAAATGAACAGAACGTTGGAAACATGGTCAGACACCTAATACTGGAGGTGGCCAAATGGTGGCAGTTACACTCAGCTCCTGGGGAAAAAGGTGGCACTGATGTTACTGGCAGTCAGATGCCCAGCATGTGTCATGGTGACGGGGCAAACGGTGGCATTTGTCATTCAAAACAGTAGCTGTCGTGTCTTCATGGAACTCGTACTCTGGGACAATTCTACGGTCCTCACTTCCACCCAGCCTTCTTTGTTCCTACCCATTTCACAAGTTTTATTTCCCAACCTCTTCAGCAAATTTTCAATACATTCATTTGCTTCTCCCATCAGCCAGAGACAGCTTCTTTTGCTTAGCTCTGAAAACCCTGGCTGCTACTGATGTTTCTTTTCCACTAATCACCTGATTATGAGACATTCATTCTATGAGAACTATGTAATCATACTATGCCAAATGCTGTAACTATCAAGACATGGCCCTGGCCAAACTGTCATAATCACCCTCAGAAACAATCATGAGGTTGTCCTTCATGGATTCATTGAAATGATTTGCTTCTAGTTTCATCTTGTATCTTCCAAAGTTACATTGTGAGATGTTTTAGCCACAATATCTGTGCACCACGGAAATCAGAGCTCAAACAAGAACCGTTCTCTTGTCCTGGCTTGGTGGAGTAGAGTAGGAGTCTGTTAGCAGTGTCACTATTAGTGCCTACTGTGGGTAAAGCTGCCTGGAAAGGAACCAGGGCTAGTAATTGCTGGGGTTTAAACTAAGAACCTGATCCCAGAAAGAGAGTAGGGTGACGTTCTCTTGTCAAGCTGAGATCAGAACTGGAGAGAAAAAAGATACGGAGTGGGGCAAATTTCTGAAATAACTCTTGGAATTCCAGGCCATTCTGTTACCTAATCAACAGCTGTCATCAGCTCTTTCATTTGTACAGGATGACTCACACCTTCAGCCTCAACTTTGAATGGCGCTGCTGTGCTTAAACCTCCCAGACCTCCTAGGAAGGTTCTAGTTCTAACGAATGACAGCCACATTCTACCAAGGGTGGTCTTAAAATAGACCTGAATTATGTGATCATGAACTAACCTTAATCCTAATTCAAGAAGAGTTTCCTAATTCTAGTACACTGCAATGAGCCCGCTAGATATGGGTTGACCTGATTTGAATTTTCTCCAATTTTCTGAAATTTTGTCACATTCTCATTTCATTCCTGATAGAAAAGAGTGAATTGATTGAAAAGAGTGAATTGTTTTTTTGAACCTCTTTTCTTTTTTGGAACATATAAAACAAACCTAACCAGGTGAGTCTGAACTAGTTAAAGAGGTGGAAATGGCAACAGTACTGACTTAGTAATGAAAATATCACGTCGTGTTCATCCGTTCGTGGTTTAAATCAACTGCAATCTATCTAATATAGTATTGAGTTTAGCTGATTAATAACTGTTAATTTTATATTTTCAAGACAGCATAGCTTATGGAAAGCAAAGCAGCCTCTGAAATCAGACTGAACTGTCTCCTTGGCTTTCTACCTGTAAGAGCTCCCTAGACTCTAGGTTCTCATCTGTTAATTAAAATTATGTATGCTACCTCGTAGTGAAGTCGAAGATAATAGATGAGATAATGAAAGAATCAAACCTAATACAGAAAATGGCACAAAGTATATCAGTAGGAAATAAAGTTATGTCCCCTTTGTATCACCTCCCCCTGCCTTTCCTCTCTTGTTTTTTCCTCTTTCCTCATATCAATACCCACTTGCTCTTTTCATCAAGCTTCCCAGCTGTGTGACTCACATTTGGTAGATGACTGTTTGAAGAATTCCATGAAAATTGATATATTTAATTCTTTCTGTGAAATAACATTACTAACGAAATGCATGAACATATGTAAGCAAGCCCCTGCAACTAAAAAATACCACATATGAGATTTTCTTGTAATCACATTTCTGACATTTCCATTAATATTATTTAGCTTCTTGGGTTTTCTTATTTATTTTATTTCCTGCCAGGAAACAGTAGAAGATGTCAAAGGTTGAAAAATATTGAACAGGGAAACTTAAAATTGAGAAATTCTATTAATATTTGGTTTTATGTTTTATGTAGTGGTGAATTGGGAAAACTTGATATTATTTGACTTTTGTGTAAGTATACTATTCAATAATCCATGGATGAAGAATTTAAGATCCGATGGTGTTACTTCCATACCACCTTGATTTGTCAGAGTCCTTCTACATCGAAATATTTTCCAAATTCTGAAATGTATCTATTGACTCTAATTTTATATTTCATGCTATTTAATGGACAATATGTTTGCTAAATATTAAGATTACTGTCTGCCGTGGTATTTTTTTTTCCTCAGTGGTATTTAACTTTTAATTCCCAAGTAGAAAACCCTGAGATTGTGTAACCTGAACTGACACCTTTAGCCTGATCCCAAAGTCAATACCTTCAGATAGATCTGCCGTCTGTCCATATTGCTTTAGGATTTCATTGCTTACTAGACTTTCATCTCAAGGGAAAGGTATGTACTTTCTCTTCATCTGATAGTCAAAGCATCTCAATTCTACTTTAAAAGGGTCTCTTGAATCCCACTATACCTTTTGTATCCATACTACTACTGCCTTAGTTCAAGCTTTATCAACTTTCTTATGAACTGTTACAATATATTCCTATATCTTATCTTTTCCTCAAGTTTCTGAATCCCTACTTCTTTCTGTAATGAGTAGATCAAGTAGATAAACAGTCATGGATTAGTTCATGTAAGGCCTTATATTTTCCAGATGTTAGTCATTAAGCAATGGTGGATGCTAAAAAGAGACAGATAATTGATAAAGTAAACCAAAGCTAAGGATCAAAAGTTACAGCTACAACTGCTTCAGTAGAGGGTAAGAGAGGTTAAGGAAAAATATTAGAAGATTTAGAGTCTGATTAAATACAGATATGGAAAGAAACTGAAGGGGAGGAAGAAGTCTGAGAAGCCTCTCAAAGTCCTTGCCTGACTATCTGAGTGAATAGTGACGCCAGTCTTTGAGATACGGGATTCAAGAAAAGAATAATGTTTGGTCTCAAAGTACTGTGTTCATTTTGAACCAGGTTGAGCCAATAGAGAAGAGAGCAAAGAGGGACCCCTGGGAAGCAGTGTGGTATAGACAGAGGCTACAGAGTTAACAATGAAGAATGAGAAGAAAGAGAGTAGTGATGAGAAGAAAAAAGGGAAGGTGATGTCTCAGAAGGCAAGCAGAAAAGATGATTGAGAAGGCCGAGGTTAACAAGGAAGAGCAAGCTGAGGAGTAAACACATTCCTTGAAAATGGCAATAGGGAAGTCATTAAAGATATTCATAAAGATTTCATTGGGGTTGTGGGAGTGGGAGCTGGTAGAATGAAGGTTGAGTGGTAAGTACAGAAATAGTCATTTTATAATGTTACTTTGTTTTTAAGGATCTTTTTCACAAAGGAAAGTGAGAGGCAAAGTTTTAACTTGAGAGTGAGATAGGAAAGAGATTTCTGTTACCGGTTTTGCTTTAAGTGGAGAGACTTGATAATAATCATGTCCTGTGGATTAAGAGCCAGTTGTAACGTAAAAGTTAAAAATATGCAGAAAAGAGAAAATAGTTGGTGAACAATTATCTTAGACAAGATAGCAAAGAGGTTCAATCCAAATATCAAGTGAAGAGTTGAACTTTGAAAAAGAACAATAAAATCTCTTCTAAGAACGGAAGAAAGTAAGTCAAGGTATACATAAACATCCATATTTATAGGTTCTAACAGGTGACACCGTTCCTCGGGATTATCTTTTTTATTTTTCCACTATGAATGAAGTGCAAAATCTACTGCTAAAAGAGATGGGAGTGGCTTGAGAGGGTGGGTGAATCTTAGACAGAAGGACAAAAGAAAAGTTTATTGCAGAGACGTCTGAAACTTCTTGAACACCCGAAGCTCATGACCTCCCCGGGCTCGGTCACTGTGTCCCACTATGTGCCCTAGGCTGTGTTTTCAACTCAACTTGCAGCGATGCCTTGTCCAAACCCCCCAAGGAAACTGCTTTTATTTTTCCTACTTCCTCAGTATCTTGCTGTATCACTCAACTACTTAATTGCAGTGTTCTGTTTATGTTGTTTATAATAGTAGCCATTGTTTATTGAGGATCTATGAAATGTCAGAAATTATTCTAAATGTGTGTATCTCAAAACAATACAATAAAATGCCTACTGATAGTGTCATTATTTTACAAGCAAGAAAACTGGGCAAAAAGAACTAAGTCACAGGGCTGCCATGATGCATTAAACAAGTAATACATCTCTAGAAGCCACGCTTTTAATCATTTTGATGTTCTGCTCTCCTCCCTTCATAATCTGCAAATTCTCTAAGAGTAGGGGTGGAATAATAGCCATTTTATTATTATATATTCTCTGCTTCTATCAGCGGCTAATTTACTGCAGGTGCTCAATAACAAATATTAGTTGAAAGAAAAACCGAACAGATATTGATATTGTTTGCCTTTGTCTCTTCTCTCTTGACCACTTAGTTTTTTTTTAAAAAAGGATATTTTTAATTATAACAAAGCATTTCCTCCTTCAACGTGCCTGATTATTTTAAATGGAAATGGAAAATATAAATAAATCATATTCCTTAACCTCCTTTATCCATAAAGTACTTTTGATAGATTAATTTGTCAATTTTCTCTTTTAACTCATATTATTGCTCCTATCGTAGGTAATATTTCCTTAGGCATTATTGAGTTCATCAACATTCCTAACAGGAAAGTGAGAGTTCCTAGACTATTTCCAGGGTGGTCCATGACACGTTCATATTTTAAAGCATGTGAAAATTAATAAGCAAAGGGAAAACCAGAAGGAAGAAAATGGTACTACTAATCTTTAAAGTTGATTGGCTATGATTGTGTTTCATTTATCTTACTCATTGATAGTTATGGGTATTTTATATCTATCTCCATATATGTGTCTAATTTGCATAACAGCAATTTCTATCAAAGATCCGCTATGCAGTGACACACAGAGAAATTTATAGGCTGCTAAGCATATTATAGTACTATGTATATTAAATTTTTATTTTAGAAATGAAATATCCCTAATCTATAAACTTTTAAAAAATATAAAATATTGCTTAGGAAGTTCCCAAAAAGATGGAATTAGGGGATGTTATGTTATAGGGGATATTATGTTATATGACATAAGTTAGGCACAGAAAGGCAAATGTTACATGTTCACACTCACGTGGGAGTTAAAAAAAAAAATCGATCTTTTGGAGGTAAATGAATAGAATGGTGGTTACCAGAGGCTGGGAAGAATGATAGGGATGGGAGGGATAAAAATGGGTTGATTAATGGGTACAGAACCACAGTTAGATATAAGTAATAAGACCTATTATTCAGAAGCACAATAGGTAACCATAGTAAACAATAATTTATTACTTATTTCAGACTAGAAGAGTAGATGTGGAATGTTCCCAAAACAAAGACATGATAAATGTCTGAGATGATGTTTATTCCAATGACCCCTATTTGATGATTACATATGGCATTCTTGTATCAAAATATTACATGTACCCCATAAATATGTACAACTTTTATGTATTCATAAAATTAAAAGGAAAAAAGTTACCAAAAAGAACGTTATACATTCTGAAGAAATGGTTATTAAAATCAGAGTTATTATCAAAGGCCCAAGTTAAACAATTTTATATAAAATAGTTTGTGCTAATATGTGTGATGAGTGTTAATATGAACTAGCTTTTAAAGGTGTCTGAATCAAGAGACTTAAGTGTGGTGAGTTTATAACCTTAGATAATTTTAATATATTTAGATATACAATTAGAAACACACTGCACAGTTGGCACCTAAGAGCATAAAGGAAAAGACAGTTGTTAGGACTTGAGGATTAAAACTGGGAAGAGGTTGACAAAGTCCCCAGGTGCACAGGTATAGGTGGGAATAGTAGGCAGGTCAACAGGAAGGGTTTGGTCAGTGGCAGTCCTAGCTTCATGATGACTAATAGACATCTTGACATGTGATAGATTATTTAGCGACAGTTCACTTCATCCAGGACATCATATACAAATGATAATTAAATAAACAACTAGATTTGACTTTGATCAATCAATTTAAGGATTTTTCATGTCAGTATTAAAAAAGTCTGATAGAGAAGAAAACCATGCTTTCCAACAAATTATAAGTAAATATTTGAAAATAATTTTGAAACAATGGTCAATAAAATAATTTCCACAAAATATCTACCTGTTACTGACCATAATTATTAAAATTATGGTAAATGAGAAGCTCACATATAAAAATATTTAAATTAATTTTTGCATAGCATTAAGAAAAATACTTCCTCTCATGACTAAAGATTTTAGTCTTTGTTCGTACACAAGCTTTTAAATGAGTTCATAGCATCTATAAATACATATGGAAGGACACTTTGCTTCATCTTTGTTTTTTTTTTAATTTTTTTTTTTTTAATAGAGATGGGGTCTTGGTGCATTTCCCAGACTGGTCTCAAATGCCTAGTGTTGCCCAGGCTGGTCTTCAACTCCCGGCCTCCCATAGTGCTAGGATTACAAACATGAGTCATCGGCACTAGGCCTGCTTCATCTTTAACTAAAACTTAAAATCAAATCCAAAAACATGAGTTTTTCAAGGCTTACCCTAGAGATGCTTAAAACAAGGTATACTTCAAACATTCTTACCTACGATGCTTTCTAAACTATTGTGTTTTTATCTTTTTAATAGTCCTTGTTAACTGCTATCACCCCCCTCTTTTCTAGCTGAAAATATTTTGGATAGCTTGAGAAATGCATATTTATCTAAACTGTATTTTTCTAAATAAGAATCTCTCCACTCTTGGTGCTTTGCAGGTTTCTAAGAAATCGTTTTATGTGATAGTGGGAAACAGTGTTCACTTACTGAAAAAAATAATTGAAAATATTGTAAAAGCATTGTACTTATAAGCCAAGATACGTTAGAGCTTTTCATGAGTAAAATATGTTAAGACATAGAGTAAAATCTACTTAAGGGGAAAATATAAAGGCCCTGATCTCATTCCTGTTTTTAGTATCTAGTGTTAACACACTTACATTTACAGTTGCCTGAAATTGCCTCTGGTTGACAATCACCACGCCTGCCTCTGAGAGTATAAAAAGATCAAATTAACGATAGAATGAACTTCCGATCCCCAAAAGTCTAAGAGCTGAAGTGCTGTGATAGATTTTGCTTGTCTAAACCATGAGAATTGCCCATCTTAGAACTCAAGTATACACAATAAATTTTATATTTTATATGAGTTAGATTATATTTTCTTTTCCATATAAAAAGTAGGGCTACCATGTTTTTTTCTTCTATTTATACAGTATGAATGACTGCCTTCTGGTATTGTGCTATAGAGTAGCCATTACTTATTGTAATGATATTTCCATGTCAGTAATATTTTCACAGCTTCCTAGGACTCCATCTTATAGAAAATTTTGTTAACCATTGCCCTTTTGATGGACTGTTTCTACTGTCACACCCAATGCTACCAGTGATATTTTCTGCTTACTAATTTTCCATGTTGAAATTACTATAGGACAGAAGTCTATAGGGGAATTTTAGAGGACAAAAGTATGCATATTTAAAAAATCATGATAGATGCTGTATTTTGCTCTTCAAAAATCTATATGAATTTACACTTCCACTAAAAGTTCATGGGAATGCTTATTTTTCCACTCTCTTGCAGAGTATGTTAGTCATTTATTCATTAGTACCCATGGGATATATAAAAATATTTGGTTATTGTTTCAAATTACATGTCTTTAATTATTATTTAGGCAGAATATTCTTCTGTATACATACTGGACTTCTCTATGTCTTTTTCTAAGATTACAATGACATAATTTGTCCATGACTTCTGCTCATTTATTTACCTGAAAAAAATATTTTTCAGAAGCTAATTTTGTTGCTATTCTTATTGGTGAATTTCTAAGAATGGAAAATAAATAATCATGCACTCACATTGTCCTCCTTATGTAGAAATTTCAATGATCATTCCTTGCATTTCTTATTACTTTTGATTTTTAAATATTATAGCTAAGCTATTTTCTTGGATTGCCTAAATTATCAAGACCTTCTTGTTTCACTTTTTTGGTGGGATGTAAGTTTTAGCTGTAATATAATTTTAGAATAGACTCATGTAAATTTTTAATAGCTACCTTTTCATCATTTAATGTACACTCATCCACCCTCTTTTTTTCTAGAATTCTATTTGATATAAATATTTTCAGTCTAGTTTTCTCCTTTTGTTAGTGTTTGCCTAATTTATCTTTTTCTGTATTTTTTATTTGCAGCCATTATGTACCATTTGAATTCATTTTTATCCATTTTACTTATTTATTTTTTATTTCAAAATATTAAGGGGGTACAAATGTATTTGTTACATGGATTCATTGTATAATACTGAAGTCAGGGCTTTTATTGTATCCATCACCAGGATAACGTTCATTGTACCCAATAGGTAAGTTTTTATCCCTCACTCCCTTCTTACCATCCCCCTTTCTTGGTTTCCAATGTTCTTTACATCTCTTCGTGCTGGTATGTACTCACTGTTTAGCTCCCACTTATTAGTGAGAATATGTGGTGTTTGTTTTTCCATTCTTTAAATACCTCACTTAGGATAATGGTCTCCAGTTTCATCTAAGTTACTGTGAAAGACATTATTTCATTTGTTTTTATGACTAATACTCCATGGGGTGTGTGTTTGTGTGTGTGTCTGTATGCCACATTTTCTTTACCTCTCCACTGATGAATTGATGGGCACTTATGTTGATTCCATATCTTTTCAACAGTGAATTGTGTTGCAATAAACATTCAAGTACGGTTATGTTTTTGATAAAATGACCTCATTTCCTTTAGGTAGATACCCAGTAGTGGGATTGCTGGATCAAACAGTAGGTCCACTTTCATTTCTTTGAGGAATCTCCATACTGTTTTTCCTGGAAACACATAATCTCTCAAGCCTAAATCAAGAAGAAATAGAAATCCTGAACAGAACAGTAATGACCAGGGAGATTGAGGCTGTAATAATAAAAAAAAATCTCCCAACAAATAAAAGCCCCAGACAAGACGGACTCACAGCCAAATTTTACCAGACCTCTAAAGAAGAACTGTTACCTACCCTACAGAAATTATTCCATAACATAGAGAAGGAGGGAATCCTCCCAATTCATTCTATGAAGCCGGTATCATCTTGATACCAAAGCCAGGAAAAGATACAACAGTAACAAAGAAAACTTCAGACCAGTATCCCTTATGAATATATATGCAAAAATCCCCAGCAAAATACTACCAAACTGAATTGAATAACACATGAAAAAGATAATTCACCATGATCAAGTTGGTTTCATCCCAGGGGTGATTCAACGTACACAAATCAATGAATGTGATTCACCACATAAACAGAAGCAAAAACAAACACCACATATTAATAAATGCAGAGAAAGCATTTGTTAAAATCCAGCACTCTTTCATGATAAAGACTGTCAAAAAACTAGGCATAGAAGGAGCATAACTCAAAATTGTAAAAGCCATATATGACAAATCCACATCCAACATGATATTGAATGGGAAAAAGTTGAAAGCATATATATTTTTTAAAAGACTATATTTTAAAGACCTATGATAATTATAAATTCTATAGCTGTTCAGTAGGCACAAGATCAGAAGGGCTGAGGTGATTGAGAGAGATTTTGTAAAGATGATAAGACTTCATCCAGACCGGGAAACATAAATAGAGTTAGTAGGTTATGGGAATAGATGAGGGTTTTCTAGCACAGAGATACATGAGCAAAGTGATGGAAATAGCAATGATCATGGAAGGCTTTTGCAACTGATGTGGCTGGCCTGGACAGGCAAATGTCATGTCCTATCAGAAAGTAGGCATGTGTTGTGTTTAATTAACCAGCATCCATTTTTCTCTTCTACAGATAAGATTGCTTTAGTTTTCATTCAGATGTCCATACTTCTCCTTCAGTCCACATATTCCAGGATTTGATTCTGCTTCAGAAGCTATTATATTACCCCTTGACTCTGCTACTGGGGAATGTGATTCAGTACTAAATCAATATTGTCCATGCTGAACCAGGAAATGAATGGGACTCGGACATTTTTTTGGTCCTACCACAATTCTTTCAAACATAGCTATTCATGTAAACATGTAAATAAACAAATAAGTCCAGATGCCGTCATGGGACCATGAATAGAGCTAGAGAATCCTTTCAAAAATGGAGCTGACACCGAGGAAGGGGAGCTGTGGAATGAAAAGCAACACATGAGGTCCCAGACACACTGCAACTCTGCCAGCCCAGTGTGAAGACTAGACTTCTGTGACAAACAATACACTTCTCTGGTTTGTAATCCAGTTTGATTCAAGTTTTCCATGACAACTATAGAGCATACTAATGGATGGATACAAGCACAACATGAAAAGAAAGTAACACAAAAAGCATCAATTAAAAACAAACATATTTGGGGTCAAATAGTGGCTTCCCATTTTCTAGATGAGTGACATTTTCAATACATTTAACTTCTCCCTGGATCTCGGTTGACTTACTGTAGAATAGAAATTACCTGGTTACAAAGCATTTAACACAGGCATAATTGACAGGGTGGAATGAGATGAGGATGGAAATGAATGTGTACCTGAGAAATTCAAATTTAATAAAGTCTGTTAGAATGGCCTAAAAAGGGTTGGCTCAAAGGAACAGCATGACTGGAGGGGTTAGTGCATTTCTTTGAATTCTATTTTGCCGAAAGAACTTCAGGAAAAGAAGCTAATAGTCTTTACTATAATACCAAAATACAGAGATCAGGGTCTGTGTTAGGATAGTGAGCACAGGAATAAAAATGACATGACTTGCTTGAGTCATATTGCAAATAGCAGAAAACTTATTGATCCTCTGGTTCAATAGAATGGCTTAGTTCTACTTAAAGTGGACATTCAAAATGGCCATAATAGAGAAAAACAATAACAGTTCAATTCATGGTTCAGCAAAAAATTAACATCCAAGCTAGATTTGGTTTGGAGTTGTATAAATTTGTTCCTTTCCATCTTGTCTGTGGTTCACTGTTCTGTTAAAAACCTTGATGAAACGTAGGATGCTTTGCTGCACAGCCGGGACCCACAGAGTAGGATAAAATATTAAAGTGAAATATCAGATTTTTATTTGGTAGAACTGTGCAGTAGAAACGTAGAGAGAAGTGCGTGTTTGGTAGAACTGTGCACTAGAAATGTAGAGAAGTTGAGATCATATTAAGAGTAAAATAAATCGGGCAACATGAATTTTCAGGAAACATTAACCTGAAAATAGTCATAGGTTTTGTCATGTCCGTGCACGGGAAGAAAAAAATAGTGACACCTCAAAGTGTTAAGTTTTTCCGTAGCTAGATACTATATTTACAGAGATAAAGGAAACTGAAAAGTTGAAAAATTATTAGCATATATTATAGAATAGGACCACTAGTTTCTGGGAGTCAGTGAGTTGAAGGAATGCCTGAATTACCTAGAAAAAAATAATTCTGTGCACACTATTGAGTTGGTCGTGTTTAGCAGGTTCTTGTTCTACTTTTCACTCCTCCAGAAATAGCTCCAGTTTTGAGCTATAATGTGGTTGGAACATTGAGTGCATTCCTGTTTCAAAAAAATACATATTTCTGTTCCTAATATTCCTGTCATCTGTCGTGATTGGGAACTGCTTGGTTTCCCTGTTGCTTCATTCCTCCTATAAATAAGGAGGGAAAAAAAAATAATCCTGAGGTGATTTACAGATTTTTTTTTTTTTTTTTTGGTAGCAGCAACTAATAAAACACAGGCTGTGAAGCATTTGGAAGACATAAAATCTGGGACTAATGCGTGATTATTTGTGCTGAAGGTGCCACGCTGCAAATACAACATGAATGTTCCAGGTATTCATAACTGAAAATGGCTAATGACACCACAGCAGCTATAATCCATTAAAAAAATAAAGATATCAGTTCTGTAAGCCAGAGAAAGACGCAGTAAACATTATCTGACTTTATTCATTATTAAAATATGCAAAAAGTAAATATCGTAGGCCTCAAGCTAAGAATGCCATGGCACTCTAAGTTGCAAGTTAGTTATTTAGTTTATGATACAACTATCAGTAGAATTAAGCTATGACTTATCCTAACAAATTTTCATTTTAATTTTTTACCGGGATCTGTGAGAGCCAAACACCTAAACCAAGAAGAAACAAGATGATTGTCAATCCCAACGTATTTTATTGCCTCTGTTCTTTCTGCTTTCAGCTTTTTCTGTTTGCTTCATTGATACAACGTCCTGAATGCCGGCACTGACCCGGCTCCTGCAATAGTCCTGATTAAGGCAAGAAATACAGCCATGCTCCCAATCAGGGGGCCTATAAAATCAAGGCAGGTTCTCAGTTTACAGTCTATGTTCTACTGCTTTGTTTAGTACTTCACATGGTTTCTCCCTTGATAGAGAGTCCGTTTAGAAAATTCATCTTTATGGAGCATTTATTCCATGTTAAACACTATGTTTGCTCTGTAATCTGTTTTAGCTTCAAAGATAGCAAATTGAGTTCATCCTATGCCTCAGCTCCTGGTACTTAATCATCATTGGTCATTGCAAGACTCCTTGTTAAATTACTTTATTAATTCTTTTGTTTGTCCACTGTCCCCTTTCTAGACCTCTTCCCCAACTCTCAGGGGAGAAACGGTTGCTGCTACACAATCCAAGTTAGGAAGGAGAACGTGAAATGCTGGCGTCTTTCTGCCTCATCTCTTTAGACTCCTGCGTCCTGTGATGACAGTCAACAAAAAACAACTCAAGTAGGCCGCACTTTATTGATTGATTGATTGATTTTAAATGTTTTATTGATAATGGTACAGATGCTTTAGGAGTGAAGTTTGCTGTCACCGTGCCAGCAAGGAAATCATAGTCATCTGAGGCACTTTCTGAGGCCAAATGAAATATGAAATAGGTAATGAGCAATAGAAGTTGTCAATACTAAGTCTGTCCACGTGACCAGCTACCTACCTGGTCCCTAACCTGTGTACTCGTTTGCCCGTGTTCCTGCTGTTTTTCCAGAAAGCATTACTATGTAAGTATTAATCTACCTGTTTAATCAATGTTAGTTTTATTGGGAAATAAATTAGGGGTTGCTGCAGCCTATTTAATACCTAGAATAAATTCTATGATTAGCTCTTGTTTGCATCCCTTATTTTATAGTTGCCTTGGGAAAAAAAAGCTGTCTAGTTTTCTTTTCACATTTTTCCCTGTGGGATTCAGTACCTTGTGTGTTATTACTCAGCTAAATACCTGATTTATTTTCCTCTTAGAAATTTTCTTTGAAGGGTTATGCAGAGTTTTGTCAATGGCTTGATTTGTGCATTTGTTCAGTTATGTTAGTGAACGTGGTAAGTCATTTGTTTATAAAATTATTTAATATTGTTTATGTCTAAAACCACAGGTATCAGAGATGAAAGTACAAGTAAAAATTTTGAGGCATGCACTATGAAGTTCTTAAATTGCTCTTATGAGTATTTTTCACCTAAGATGTCTTTCTGAAAGTTGAAGTTCATACTAGAATAACCAGCACAGTATTTTCCGTGCAGTGATTAAACTCATGTCTCTGAACTTCTGCTCTTAGAAGGAAATTTAACAGTGTTATGGAAGATGCATAATAGTGCTTTTGCTGCTACACAATGCGAGACCCATGTAAGCTTGAGACCAAGCAGAAAATGGCTCGTTCCATCAAAGAAATATAAAACACTTCTCCTCTCACCCACTAAGTGGCAGAGGCTGAAGATTACAGTAGGAAATACACACACACAGACACACATGCACACTCACACTGATCATGTTAGAGAAAGCAAGACTTCTGTATCACACAGCCACTGTCATTAAAAATTAAAACAGGTAGCTAATTTTCACCAAAATATATTTTTTTAAAAAAGAAAACAAATTCTTCCTTAAAAATTAATTTGTAAGAACTCAGTACTTACAGGAGTCAGACGTGATAAAGGACATGCTGAGGTTAATAATGCAAGAATTGCCTTGAAGCAAGAACTTCAGTTTTGCACAGATACCATAGCGTGGAGCAATGGCAAGTATTTCGGAACAGGTTGTCAATGCTACCTGAACGGATCCAGCCCAGGGCTTTATGGGTATTCACTAGAGCCTTGGAAAAGTGTGTCTCTGCAGTTTTATAACTGAAACCTTGGTACATTCTCTAATTTGTTGTATATAATCTGTAGAATCAAAGGCACATAACTTTTTATTATCAGGGAGTATAAATCACTCTCTGCATATTATTTTCCGGTCTTTGTAAATTCCCAACGTATATAATGTCTCCAAGTGTTGTTTTTAAATAGCTATATGAACAAGGCAAAATCTATGTTGTTATTAATGGTTTCAACCAGGCAAGAAGAAACTCTCACAAATTCCGTTTTTAGTAAGAATTTCATTTTTATTCAGAAAGTATACGTATAATTGCCACTTCCCTGCCATGTCCTGAGCTAGCTCAGCTCGTATCCCTACCAGTATGAACAAAACAGACATAGTCTTTGTCCTAACGTGTTTTACATTCCAGGGAAGGAAAGGTCAGAAATGCTGGAAGCAATAAAATATATAAAATAATTAAAACTATTAACAAAAACCACAGGAGTATGCGATAGATGATTATTAAGTTGGAGGAAGAAAGGTCTGCATTTGAAAGGCTAATGATGGAAAGAATTTTTATGACAAATTGAACTCTAATCTAAAATAGATTAAGGATTTAGTCATGTGAAGGTGGAAGAAAGAATGTTCAAAAAATGAAATTCTTTATACAAAGCCTCATGTTAAGGAAGTAGCCTTGGATAGAAGGGAAATGGACCATACGTACACTTTTATGTCATGCCGAAGAGTTTTATCTGAATTGATAACCTCAAGTTCACTGCTTCCTCATCGCCAATGTTCTTTGTTGTTTTTTTTCCTTTACTCATCCTGATCCATGACAATATTTAAATAAATGCATTTTAAAAAGACAAGATAAATAAATATAAGGCAGAAGAGTATTACCAATTTTATATACTTATTTTTATTCCATGTGTGCCCTCCTAAGATATTCGAGACACTTTCTAAGCAAATAGATGATAAAACTGAATAAGTATATTAAAGAGAAAATACTTGGCAATATAGCTAAAAATATATACATTTGCTGTACCTGCTGCTAAAGGTTGGCCACAGTTTGGCTCTGGGCTTCCTAGAGAAATAAGCAAAATGGGAAATGTTGTCACCTGCAAGCTTCATAGGTTTCATAACTTAAATCCATGGCTCTAGAATAGGGCTTTGTCTGCTAAGACAAAAAATAGCGTACTCTGTCCATTCTCATGAAAGGGGCACCCATGACACACGATAGAATTACTCTTCCTCATGGTTGCATTGGTTTTATGTAGCACTCTTGTCATGTTCTTCAATAAAATCTAATGAAATAACTCATTATAAGAAAAGAAATCAATTACTCTGTAGCTAAAACAATGCTTAAAAAAGGAGAATTAAAAATCAAAAGTATTCTAAGCTCAGAGGATCAGAATAAAGCAATGGCAAATTCTGGAAATTAGAGGATTTTTCATCAACAAAATATTGAAGATGGCTTTTTTTATTGCCTACATGTTTAATGTATTTAGAATTGCTTAGAAATATCCCAAACCACAGAACTCTCTAGCAAATGGAATAAAAATGTCATTTTTAAATGTTTAATAGCTCAATGCTATTAAATGCATATATAATCCAAATATAATTTAGTTTTGAATATTTGTCTCAAAAAATCTCTCTGCCACAGTTATTTATTCATTTGTGCATCCCCTCTACACATATTTCATGTCATCTAACTACAAAATTAAGAGGCACATTTTAATAAATTATTCAGATATATATTGCTGTTGCATCTGAAGCATAAAAATGTGATTGATCAGATGTTGCCAGGGTGTTATATGGGGTATAAAAATTAAATAAGTAGAATTTATAATTGTTGAATGTCATAAAAATTCATTATGTAGATGAATTGAATATATTAGGTTCTAAAAAATTACCATCTGAAATCAAGATCATTAAATAATTTATTGTCTGATGTTTGTCACACTGACAAAGTTTTCCAGCCAATATTTTATAAGCGGGCTGTATTGCAGAATTTCTTGAAGTCTTTGTTTTAAAGCTTCAAGATGAATATTTATCAAACTTTCTCATATCATTGTGTTAGAATAAAATGGCCAAGCAAACACAAGTCAGAAAGAAGAAACCTAAAGTAGGAATCATGGAACATAGATATAGGACAGGTCTGTTCCGAAAGGCAAAGATGTGCTGGCCAGCTCAAATATATGTCATCTAGAAGCCTCTGGTTGCCAGTTCTTTAGGGTCCACTCAGCCTTCAGAGGCATGCTATTCTTGGGATAATGCCCAGACAACGAGCAAGACAGTAGTTTAAGAGCCCAGCAGTTTCCACAAAATGCAGGACTTTTCTCGCAGGCAGCCTTCGCTCTAGAGCCTTGCTGTGCTATCATACGCTCCGTCAGGTTGGCATCTTGAGCTGACGGCTGCCTTGCCGAATCCTACTTCACCTCCTTTTGCTTTGCAGAGCGGTACCCATCACTCTGCATTCCTCGCTACTTCCCAGCTTCTGCCTTCCAGAGAGTCCAGTTGGCTCAAGAAGTCGATTCACATGTTGTTTCAACTTGATCTATTGTAATAAAAGCTTTGCTTGTTCTTTGCAGAAAACCACGACAGACCACTCAGCTTCATGCCCACGGAAGACCTCAGCCATGCCCCGGTGCCAGGTTTGCTCCTGAGGATGGCCGTGGGCGTCGGGAAGGGTCTGAGGATGGCGGGGAAGGCCAGCTGGTAAGCACTGTTTCTGTCTGCTGAGCGAGTGAGGGGTGGGAGGGAACTTTGAGGACCGAAAAGATGATGGCTGAGAGGGAGCAGCAATACGAAACTGTTGTTTGGAGAAAAGGACTAGATAGAAACATTGAGAGAGATGATGGGGTCATGACACAATCGGCGGTGAGCAATTTAGCCTCTAAATTGAGTGGAGCTACCGGGTTAATAACTCCTGCACACTCGGGGTATTTAGTGTCGGGTTTCAGAGACTTCAAGGAAAATAGATTTCTTTTGCTTCCAGAGTTTGAATGAAAGTCTCTCCTTCTGAGAACTAAGATGCTGTCCTGAGATTAAATGCAAGCTGGTGACCAAATTCATCAAACTCTACTGGAAATAATGACTATGGGAAAAAATAATTTTATCTTTCAGAAGAAATAAATACTTTTGGAAGTGAACAAAAAAAATACCTTGTACAAAAAAAAAATAACAGGTTGAGGGCGTTGAGGATCTCACGTGCAATGTGGGGAAAGAGGATAAATTTGCAACAGGGAAAGTCACGGCATAATGGAAAGTCCTTCTGCACAAAATTCAGAACTGCACCCCAGTTAAATAGAGCACTCAAGATGACAACATCACAGGAGAAAAACTGATAATAAAAGCTAAAGTTGTGCCTGGTTTCGCTTAGCATAATGTCCTTTAGTTCCATCCATGTTGGACAAATGCCAATGACAATATGACTTATATGTGAAATGTAAAAATGTCCGGCTCATAGAGACAGTACAATGATGGTTACCACAGCTGGCAGGGAGGGGTGGGATAGGGAAAGCGAAGATGTTGATCAAAGACTACAAAGTCTCAAATTGGAGGAACAAGTTTTGATGATCTATTGCACTGCATCATGATCGCAGTTAATAATTATATATTGTATACTTCAAGATTGCTAAAAGAATAAATTTATAACGCTTTCACCACAATGAAACAATAAGTTGGTGAGTTGGTGAGGCGATGGATATGTTAGTTGGGTTGATTGGCTCTTTCTACAATGTATGCATAGATCAAAGCATTGCGTGGTACTCTATACACAATTATTATTTGTGAATTAAAAATACATTTAAAAAATAAAAGTTGAGAAAATATGCAGGAAATATTTGAGATGTGGGGATAAGAGACTAAGATTCCAATTCCATTTATAAGCTTTCAGGCAAACATGGTTCATACATGTTTAGTATTTGGAGTAGAAAATATTGTTATTGAATACCATTAGTGTTATAATTTTGGAATCTTTGCCACAATAGTGTCCTTGTAGAACCATGTTACTAAAAGGTTACTTAAGTGTACAGTAGGTAAGCCGATTTTTATCTTATCATCATATAACTATCAATTATAAAAATCTTAGAAGAGGTTCCAAATTTTATGCAATCATGAGTCTCAAAACAATATGATTTGTTTGAGATTTAATTACAGACAATCTTAAGGTGATTTTAAATTTCTACAAATACACATCTAATTTCCTTATAGCCAGATTTTTACGTCTTAACTTAAAGTAATGACACTTTTATTTCTTTGCACAACAGTAACTTGCAGGCAGGGTGCGGTGGTCTGTGTCCAGCAGCCTCTTTCTCCCTCGCTGCAGTACGCGGCAGCTGATGAGATGTTTTAGCCGTCACTCAACATTTGTGCGTGCATTATCCATTGAACATATATTCTGTGCTAGATTCCGTGTTATCTGCTAGGTAATAACACTTTAAAGTTATGCTGTAAAAGCTGATCAGTACTGGTAAGAGAGACGTTTGTCTGTGTTACACATTCTACAATAATAGGGAAAAATGTGACAATCCAGGAAAAATAGGACATGGTAAATAGGATTGAGAGACCTGTTATGAGAAATACGAATCGCAGCGTAGCAAACCAGGCTCTGGTGGAGCGAGTGACACAGGAAAGCAGGGAGAACAAGACAAGAAGTGAAATTCTAAGCAATTAAGAAAAGAAAAATTTGCCACTAACTGAACACAAAGTAGAAAATTTATATTACGTCTATGTGTGTGCCTGTGTAGATGGATGAATATGAAATACACACTTTTGCCCTTTCTGCTGGATCCTCATTCATTATAATATAGATGGGTCTTTTCCAGTAAGGGACTGAGCCTCTATGTCTTCCCAGCAATCGATACAGGGATATGTAAAAAAAATACTGCTCATTCAGAAATAGAACCTGGAAAACCACGGAAAGGGAAGTTTAAAATCTTTAGCACCTACAGACCTCACATGATGACTCCCAGCTCTTACCCGTCTACTAGGCCAGTCTTAAGTTAGAACCAAAACACCTAGGAATGGACACCTGTTTTGTTTTTCTCTCCAGGCGTATCTAACAACCTCAGGCCTTATAAATATCAGAGCATAAAAACCATCCTGGTGGTCTCAGGTTTGAGAAGGCAAGGACAGTCACTTTTGCAGGGACGTGGAGAGACAAACCCTTTTCTCTCCGTGGCGTAGCCATGCAGCTTCCTTGGCCACAGTCTCTGGGGGACCTTGAGACCCTGGGCTGCAGTTCTCCAGGGACCTGCAGATTCCTAAGGAAGGGAATCTGCACAGCCGGACTGGAGCCCAGGGGATTTGAACCTGGCCATTTTCTCTCGTCTTAAAGACACAGGACATTGTTTAAGAACATGTAAATATGGGCAAGTTTCTTTTCCTCTCTTTACTTCAATTTTCTCCTATGAAAACACAGGGATAATAATAGTTCCTGTTCCTAGGGGGTTTGGGAGAAGTAAACAGCTAGTAACTGTGAAGCTATGAGTATCTGTAAAGCTATCTGGAACTATGTCTGGTGCTACTGTGCACTCAGGAAACGTTAGGTATCAGCAACAGTAACAATAGCTCACTTACTGTTGCTCCGCAGACTTCTGCGTGTGTTCTCGAGGTTGCCTTCAGAGCTGCAATCTTACCTCATCCCCCTGCAGGCTCTAACCTCATCCCCCAATGCATAAAGTAATCTGAATCAACTGTGACGCTTTTCAAACAGAGTCTTAATTTATTCATGTCTTCCTTCATTTATCCATTCATTACCTATTAAACAGCATACTGTGTGTTCAACACTAAGGTCAAAGCTGATTTTGGAAGGCAGAGAGAACTTTATTTCCACTTTCCTGAACAGCTGCTAACTTCCTGTTGCTCCTCTTTTCTGTTTTAGCCTTACTTTCCAAAAAGACTATTTAGGTAGACAGGATAATCCCTCCACCCACACAAGTTTCTGTGTGCTGTTACTTCTGAATCAATCATAAGAGGTTCCTATAATTAAATACAAATTTTAAAATGCCAAATATTTTTAGTTTTTAATAGAGTAATTGCAACCCTTTAATGAACACTTACTGTACCCCACTTACTGTTTTTCTAAATTCTTCATATGTGTTGCTTGATTAAATCTTTATTATAACATTGTCAAGCAGATACTATCATCCTCGTTTTACAGATAAAGATGCTGAAGGTTAAGGAAATGAATTAATCCACCCAAGGTTATATAGATGCTAAGTCGCAAAGGTTTGACTGAAGCCCGTGTGACGCCGAAGCTCGTATTTGTGATCATGCAGCTACTCTGTCACTGGCAGGTCTCAATAATATATGTGACTCAAACTCAATTTACCATAATAACACCTATTCATGCATCATCTTATATTTGTAATACCCTCACCTAGACACTCTAATTTACCCTCACAGTAAGTCTGTGAAGCATAATAACCACAGTGTCCCTTACAGAAAAATGACTTCAGACCATGGGAATTAGATGAGATGGTGCCGAGTCCTCCAAGGGGCAGAGCCAAGACACAAACTTCGTACTGTGAGTCTCACTTGAGAATTAAAAGCTGTGTCAATGCCAGGCTTTAAGCAGCGGTGAAACATGGTCCACCGGGAACAATCTGGACTAGAAGAAGTTGAGCAAGGATAGTAAATAAAGCAAGCTTCCTAATAGAGGCCAAAATATCTACTTTGGGGAAAAAGCGAATGGCTCAGGTGGCTTGCACAGAAAGAGTACCCCAAGCAAGAGGACAGAGACAGTTGTCATCTCAGCTTGTGATCACTCAAATGAGAAGTGCGTTATCTTTCATCTTCCAGGTTAGAAGAGAGACATGCTCACGTTACCTCAATCAAACAGGCTTTAATATAAACATAAACCAGGAAGAGGAAGAATGTAAATCTGACCAAATTACTTTCTAGTTCTATATCCTCCAGGGGTTCCAGTAACCTGTATGATAAAAATCAGACGTCTTAGGATGGTTTACAAACCCTCTAATAGCTAACTAATGACTTCATCTCCAGCCTCATCTCTAGCCATTTCCGCTGCCGTAAAACGTTTATTTCAGCTCATTAAAGAGGTCGTGATCTCGTCTCTGAGCCTTTAAAACATGTTGCATGTTTTGAATTCAAAGACAAAAAGGGAGGCTCTGAGTTGGTCCAGCAATCAGCATCCGTCACCGTGCAAAAGCTCTGTTCGCAGCCAGGAGGCAAACAGGTGCATAGCGGTCTTTCATCCACGTGCCATTTGCTACCGTGTCCTCAGGTGATCTGTGGTTACAAGACTACCTGCAGTGATTTCCGTCAAAAAGAGTATGTGGGAGTGGACTCTCCAACCCAAGATGGAACTTGACAACAGAAGATCCAGCCAGAATGCAAAACAGACAAGCAAACTCATCATTAGTGGCACCTGAGAGGGACCGACACACATAATGCAGGACTGAGTCAATGAATGGTTAAATATTTCCTGTAGGTTAATAGGTATGACTAGGTTAAACACTGAACTTAGATTAATGCCCTAAACAAGGAAAATGCATTAGTAAAGTCATAAATTAGGTTATATTTACTTTTTTATCATCACCCCTAATTACTTATTTGAACAGAGATCCTGTTGTAACCAGTCAAAATTGCAGGCAATAAGAAAATATGCTTACTTTTCCCAAGTCTGCATTGCAGAATTTTTGACAAATTTAGCTCTAGTCTGACTTACTATTTTAATAACAAGGCTGCTAAGGAAAGATTTTTCTTTACAACAGATAGAGAGAACCTCATTAGTGAATTTGCTAATTAGTCTTTGGCTTTAATAGATAAGCACACTGAAGTAGGAGGACAGACTAATCAGTTTTGCTAAAGGAGTATGGTTGACTTCCATTTAAAAATCCCTTGGGCTTCTAACGTACATCATTTCTGGTGAATAATCTTTGGAAAATAAATTATAACCTCGCTACATTTTAAAATTTCAAATCACTATGACCATATTAGAACTTGACCACTGGATTGATGACCATAACAGTTTTTACAGTTGTCCCTTTTGAAATAATCATTACATATATTGAAAGTTACATTGGCATTTAGTACTAGTTTAATTTTCTTAAATGCAACTGACAGCTATCGTCAAACCAGTTTGTTTAATGGCTTGGGAAGTTCCAAATAGGCCATATATTTTGGAGTTAGAAGTGGACAAATCTGACTAATCAGCTAATTAAAATGGTTTTATATACTGTTTAATTTATTCATACTGTATAATTAACTTATATATTTTAATAGATTTTACCACTTATTATTATACTATTTTATTGTCTTTACTTTCTCATTCCATCAGTGCATTAGCTAAGGTACCAACAGGAAACACAAATATTTCAATGAGTCAACTTAAGAGGAGCTATTAATACTTACAGAGGAGTCGGCAGGGATAAGGAAACCAATGAGGAATGGTGAGACGTCCACAGCAACAGGGCAAAGCCAGTACTGCTCCTAGGGATGAAGGGACAAGGGGAGGATTATCAGGGTCTGCTGAGAACCGGAACATCAGAGGAGTGGCCATTGGCATGCAGATACTGTCAGAGACCCTGTGATGAAGAGGGAAGGAAGAAATACGATATTCGGGTCTCTCACTCCCTTCCACTCTCATCTGCCAGAGACTCCCGTCGGCTTGCCGCAACACGAAGACAGTCAGCCAGGGAAGTTTGAAGATTCAGTCCATGGGTTTTAGCCTCCCAGGAAAGAGCACAGAGAGGCAGAACGTGGCTTGGAACGGAGCAAACGATAAATGGCACAGTTGGTCATATAAAGAGGTAAAGATATCACTGTGTGATCATTAGATTTTTAAGGATTTTTATTATTAAAATTATTTTGTATGACAAAATAATTCAAGTGCATACAAAGAATGCTAAGTACCTCTGTACAACAACCCAGCTTTTTCTAATTTTAAAAATTGCCCATGTTTGCTTCATATTTTTAAAAAAACAAACATAATATATTCAGATGAAGTCCTCTACATAACTCTAAAATTATTTCCCTCTTTTTATCCCTAGGTAGTTTTATAATTGATAATTCCACAAATGTCTTTAAAATTTTACTTCATCTATATGTTATACATGTATATATAACTATATACAAATAGGCACACATATAATTACATGTACAGTATTGTTTATAATATATTAATCTTCAAATAAATTGTATTAGACTGTATAAATTCTTATAGATTCACATTTCTCATTACTTTAGCTTAGAACTTATTCAGGTGGATGTAAGCAATTCTAGTTTATATAGTTTAGCTGCTTAATCATATTCTATTGTATTTGATATGAAAATTTCATTACAAATTCTTGTACTAAAGGGTATATAAGAGGTTTTCAATTTTAACTGTAGGACACAAGGCTGTAACTGACATAATTATGATTCTCTATTTGTACCTCCAGGACCGGCAAACATGCTTAGGGACATGTCATTTCACTTGGTGAAAGTGTAATTCAGGCCTTTTTGATCCATTGCTCAATAGCACAAGTCACCAAATCACCTGAATTCCCATAATCCGGCATTCAGGTTCTACCTGTGTCCTGGCAGAGTGAGAACTATTTCTTGAAAAAAGAGTTGTTACTTTCCAAAGAGCATATCATCTTGGAAAAAAAATCCCGGTTGCTCAGTTTTGGGTCATGATAATGGCTGATAGAAAACAGGGGGGGTATAGCTGAATAGAACATAATGTATATTTATTTTTAAAACATCAGAAAATAGCCAAGGTATTAAAGAATGATGAGGCAAAGATTTGGAAGACAGTCAGGAGAGGTGAGTCTATGACTGCTGCTAACCTGAAAATTCTGTGAAGGAGACAGAGAGTTGGGTAAGTGGGCAGGGCCCTCCACAGGCAGGGGGGACAGACAAAGATCGGAGTAGGTAAACAGAGAGCTCCCGGCAAACACCCCGAGAGTCTCCACACCCTGGGAATGAGGTAAAAGAAAGAAGTAGTGAAGTCTCCGCAGGGTCTGAAACCCAGATTAGAATGATGTCAGTCCTGGCTTAGAATTAAATTAATCTAGGATGGCTAGTAATCCTAGACTGGCCACCAGCTGGTAGCAAACACGAATGGTCTTTGAGGGAAAAAAATTGTACCTACTTGATGAGTGCGATGCGCACTGCCTGGGGAATGGACACGTTTGAAGTTCTCTCTGGGGGGGGATGGGGTGGGGGGAGGGGAGGAGTGCACACCTATATGATGAGAGTGATGTGCACTGTCTAGGAAATGGACATAACTAAAGCTCAGACTCGGGGGGATGGGGAGGCATGGGCAATGTATATAGCCTGATCTTTTGTACCCCCTTAATGAGCTGAAAAACAAACAAACAAAAAAAAAATTGTATCTAGAGACTGAATTTATCTCTATGGATTTTATGTGCACTACCTGGTACTCAACCAAAAATAACCAGGTATTTGAGTATGTAGATATAACTTAATTAAATTGATACTGGACTGTTTAGAATAAAGTTTCCAGAATCTCAATTTAAAGCACATTTTAAAAATTATTTAGATCTCGGTTGCTGTAGTGAGGCTTTATGTCTTCTGAAATAAGGCAAACCAAATGAGTCATAAAGGCTTAGCTTTGGAACATGCTTTTACTTAGGGTTCTCTGCCTTCTGTTCATACACAAACGTAACTTACTTAGTCTGCAGAACTAAACAATATAGTAATGTCAGTATATGAAGAAGAAGTATGTCACCCCAGGTTCTACTCTGGATCATCAAGGACAAAGAGAGAACAGGCAAACTTTTAGGTACTGTTTGACCAACATTGGTGTCATTGGTTAATGAATACATTATTTGAAGAGGGAATAAAAGGGGCTCCTCCTTTAATATAAATTAATTACTCTAATCATTTATTATTTTAGACCAAAGTTCTTTTCCTGCTTACCAAACTAATTGTGATCTCTTCACCCTCGTCTTCCTCCTCCCTTTTTATTAATACATCTTGTTTTATTTTTACGTATGCGTGTATTAGACTGTTACCAATATAGCTAAAATGTTCAGTTGGAGGGAAAACAAAGCAAATAAAATTTTCACCATGAACAAGTTTGTTGGGTCAGCAAAATAGAAGGGACGTACTTGAGCTATGTACAGAAATTAGGAAAAGAGTGAATAGTTTATCTTCAAAATGGAAAAGAGAATAAGGAATGTGAATGTCCAGATGCTTTTCATAAAGGAAACTAATTCAAGTCCAGGACACTTTTATTAATAATTTAAAAGAGCCTTCTTAATAAAAGTTTTCTCCTTTTGATTACACATAATAATACCTGCCTCGCAGTGTCAGATAATATAGTTGAGTCAGTGACTGAAGAAAAAACTGTTATGTTCAAAACATATCATAAGCAGATATGTTTAAGAGAAAGTTCAAATGACTTTCAGAAATACCTCTAATAAGAAAGATGTAAGTCTGGCGATAAAAAACAAGTAGGGAAAATGTGAAACAGAACTTTGTACGTTTCTTTTAATAGTGATAAACTATTTTTTGCCCTGGGAGAGTAAGGATGGTCCTTCTGTTGAGTCATTGGTAGAAAACAAAGCGAGAAGTCATGCACCCTGGGGAAAGATGAGAAGCACCACCACAAAAGCTGAAAGACCACGTTCCACTTAGTCTGGGTTCCTGACAGGTATTTAGAGGGAAACAGCTTAATTAATGCTATGGAAGGTAAAGCAGCTAGGAGGAATTTGGGGACTCACTTTGAAAAAGACAAGCAGCTTATTCTTGGTTGTCTCAGGATTTTCTGAAGCTTAGAGAGTATCCTGACGGGATTAAGGAAAAATAAAAGTAAGTTAAGAGGGATGAATTCCAATCAGTACGAACCAAATATCACTCAGTGCTTGGTGCTGCATTGACTTTTAGATCATGCTTATGATAGCATATCTATGTCCGTAGTTTTCTCGTGGAGTAAAATTAAGCCACATTAATCTACATTTTGTGTGTTGATCGTCTAAATTCCTCATTCAGATTTTGAAGTACTTATTAAATACTTACTGCAAGCTAGAAAAACACTCTGCTTTCATTCTTCATCTGCTCCGAAATGTTGAGTAGCTCAGTGGTACGTGCAGTATGATGTCATCCTGTATCACATGGCATTTCAGTGTTTCTGTCGTGTGGATTTCATCTAGTTCTCGAAATACTTTCTCCTGTGACTCTGTCCTTCATCTCCAAGAATTTATGGGCTGAATTGAGTCCCCCGCCAACAGTTCATGTGTGGAAGCCCCAACACCCAGGACTTCAGGCTGTATTTGGAGTTATGATCTTTAAAGTGGTAATTAAATTAAAATGGTGTCATTAGGGTGGACCCTAACGCAATATGACCGATGTTTTTATAAAAAGGGGAGATTAGGACAGAGAGAGAACCCTGTGAGGACACAGCGAGAACTCAGCCTTCTGTAAGCCGAGGACAGAGGCCTCGAAAGAAGTCACACTGCTAATACCTTGAACTTGGACTTCTAGCCTCCAGAATTAACAGAAAATACATTTCCCTTACTGAAGCCACTTAGTCTGTGGTATTTTATTACAGGATCCCTAACAAACTAATATACCCAGTTTTAGTTAAAGTTTATTGAAATTTTACCAAAAAATTATCATTTATGGCCTGTTTATTAAACATTTACTAAATGCCAAATATACGTATTATTTCACTTTATGCACACACAAAAAACTGAAAGTAGATTATCATTATCTTCATTTCAAAGATATTAGTACTTTGCTCCAAATTATATGGTTTGTTGACACTGGTTATACCATTTGAATTTTGCTTACATGTTATAATAGTATACTTTCCCGACAGAGACTGTTTACATTCCTACCCCCTTTAGCTTAATTTTTTTTTTTTTATTAGCCCTGGTTTTAGACTTCTGTTTCAGGGTTTTGTTTTTGCTATACAAAATTTTCTATACCTGACATCTTCAATGTCAAAATTATAGTAAACAGTAGCAAGTTCAGTACAGTGGAAAGAGAACAGACTCAGACATAAATCTTCAATCTACCAATCAATAGTTGTGTGCCATGAATCCACTGAACCTCTCTGTACTTGCATTTAAGCAATGGAGTTACAACTAATCTGAGGGCTCTTTTGAGGTTTGATAGAAAATCTGTGTACAGTGCATGATTTGTAACCAGCTCTTACTACATCGGTTGGATAATAAATAGTCTTTAATATAAAATCTGTCTAAATCATAAAACTTTACCTTTTTGGGTGATTCCACACAAATAGAATTGTAAGATTTCTTAAAAAAATCTAACCTTGCTAAGTTCCTGACAACTAAAAATTTGCTGTTTGTAAAGTAGTATCAACTACAGCAAAGCAAATGATTCTTCGGTTCAATATTCTCAGCTAAGAATTGTTTTTGCATTAGGTGCCGCTGAGCGATAATCAATTGAGAAATTATTGAGATCAAGAGTTGTTGCTGACTTGAGTTGACAGGCAACATAAGCCAAACTAAAAAATTATTAGAAAAAAAATTCTACCCTTCATTATTAGTTCATTCATTGGCTCATTCTCTCAATAAGTAGTTAATGAAGGACTAATGTGTGTAAAGCACTGAGATGATACAGATGTTTCAAAGATGAATCAAGGACAGAGGTAATAAAACATATCAATATGATTAACACAGGATAAAAATGAAACTTTCATCCTACAGTTCCACAGAAAATCCCCAGAGAGTCTCGAGGTAGAAGAGATTATTTTTACCTGACTTGATTAGGGTAGACAACATAGGAGGCATATAATTTAAACTGGGTTGTAAAAGATGAACAATATTTAGACCTTAAGGAGTTAGGAGTGTGGGAGCAACGCAGTATGTTTTTAAAGGAGCTGAGGAAGCAGTGGGCACACACACACACACACACACACACACACAGAAATCAGTAGTTCTTTTTAGCAATAATGCAGCTTTCCTGATGGGAAATAGTTGAAAATAAACTTGGAAATCATGAGTGTCTTGAATGCCAAATTAAGGAGTTTTGATTTACTCTGAATGAAATGAAGATTAATTATAGATTTTTGAGCAAGGGGGCATTACTCCGTCAAAGTTGTGTGACATTTCCTCAAATACCTCATTAGCCAGTCTGCTCCGGCAAGGGGCAAGGCCAGCCTCACATCTGAGTCACACATCAGTATGTTTCTGACTCTGCACCCAGTTTTGGTAAATGCGGACACTCCTGAGTCAGTTGTGAAAGTAAATTTATCTGAGGAGAAATGTGTCACAAGACTAATTGTATAAGAAAAGTGACCTTTGGAATTAAGAATTTGTGTTTTAAATAAAATGAAAATACCTGAATCAGGATTTGTTGATAGGATTTTGTCTCCCCCGTTTTTCTACCCATTCCACAAATATATTTTGTCCTATTTTACATGGATGTGGGAAATTTGTTTAAGCTGTATTTGGTAGTTTCCTCACTTGGTGACAAGATATATTATAATTTTCAATGGTACTAAACATAGTGAATGAGTCATTAGTATAAGAGTAAATATGTTAATGAGAAGTGTGTTCTTGTTCCTTAGGATATTTGAAACAAAGAGAAGCAGACAAATACTTCCAATGATAAAAGGTGTGAGCATGTGTGTGTGTGTGTGTGCGTGTGCCTGTCTGTCTGTCTGTATTTGTGTGTGCGTCTGTCTGTCTATATTTGTGTGTGTGCCTGTCTGTCTGTCTCTATTTGTGTGTGCACCTGTCTGTCTGTATTTGTGTGTGCGCCTGTCTGTCTGTCTGTATTAGTGTGTGCACCTGTCTGTCTGTATTTGTGTGTGCACCTGTCTGTCTATATTTGTGTGTGTGCCTGTCTGTCTGTCTGTATTTGTGTGTGCGCCTGTCTGTCTGTCTGTATTTGTGTGTGTGCCTGTCTGTCTGTATTTGTGTGTGTGCCTGTCTGTCTGTATTTGTGTGTGCACCTGTCTGTCTATATTTGTGTGTGTGCCTGTCTGTCTGTCTGTCTGTATTTGTGTGTGTGCACCTGTCTGTCTGTATTTGTGTGTGCACCTGTCTGTCTATATTTGTGTGTGTGCCTGTCTGTCTGTCTGTCTCTATTTGTGTATGTGCACCTGTCTGTCTGTATTTGTGTGTGCACCTGTCTGTCTGTATTTGTATGTGTGCCTGTCTGTCTTTCTGTCTGTATTTGTGTGTGCACCTGTCTGTCTGTCTGTCTGTATTTATGTGTGCCTATCTCTCTGTCTGTATTTGTGTGTGCGCCTGTCTGTCTGTATTTGTGTGTGCGCCTGTCTGTCTGTCTGTATTTGTGTGCGTGCCTGTCTGTCTGTATTTGTGTGCGTGCCTGTCTGTCTGTATTTGTGTGTGTGCCTGTCTGTCTTTCTGTCTGTATTTGTGTGTGCCTGTCTATCTGTCTGTCTGTCTGTATTTGTGTGTGCCTGTCTGTCTGTCTGTATTTGTGTGCATGCCTGTCTGTCTGTATTTGTGTGTATGCCTGTCTGTCTTTCTGTCTGTATTTGTGTGTGCCTGTCTGTCTGTCTGTCTGTATTTGTGTGTGTGCCTGTCTGTCTGTCTGTCTGTCTTTGTGTGCATGCCTGTCTGTCTGTATTTGTGTGTGTGCCTGTCTGTCTGTCTGTCTGTCTTTGTGTGCATGCCTGTCTGTCTGTATTTGTGTGTGTGCCTGTCTGTCTGTCTGTCTGTCTTTGTGTGCATGCCTGTCTGTCTGTATTTGTGTGTGTGCCTGTCTGTCTGTCTGTCTGTATTTGTGTGCATGCCTGTCTGTCTGTATTTGTGTGTGTGCCTGTCTGTCTGTCTGTATTTGTGTGTGCATATCTTGGAAGTAGCATTTCTATCCATTCACACATCACCAATGCTCTTTATCCAATGAAACCACGACCTTAAGAAAACGAAGGGTCCCGAGATAGTCGTGTTGCTGGGGACCTGCAATGTCCCCTGTTGGCAGGAATCACCCCGTCATATCTGCCAGTAGCTGTTTCCACCCTTAAGTCAGTCACCGGGACTGGGAAACGATTCCTCCTTGGGACCACGGGTGGCTGATTTGATGACTGGGTGATTGCCTCCCCTTTCTCTTTTGTTCACACCATCTTTTTTGAGCATCTGATATAGAAAAAATTCTCCATTTCATCAGCCTACAGGGCTAAGTTAGGGAAGATTGGAATAAATCATCCTTACCTCTCCTTAATTCTCTTATTCTGTGAGCAGACAGGCAGAACAGTCCCTGTCTAGACAGCGCTGGCACTTTCTACGACCACTTGATGGTGACCTTTGCGTCATATCTTCCAGGAGGTAAAAGAGATAAACAAATGTTTTGATTGAGATTAAAGATGCTTCTTTATAGGTTCTCTGAGTGTCATTTTTCATAGCATCATTTATGGTTCAAACCTGTTTCTGTGTAAGAAAAAATACATTTAAATTTTTAAATGCTTATTATTATGTGTCAGGCCTGGGGATAAAATGGAGAGTAAAAGGAAAAAACAAGATACAGCCCGTCCGTCAGGTGGCTTAGAGTCCAGCTTAGGGAAAGGCATCCATCAACCCCATAAACCGGCAATAGCATAAGCGCAGATGGTGATACGTACAGAGCACTCTGTTAACATGCGGAAGATTCTGATCTTGTCTGGAGGGGAAGGAAAAGTTTGTCTCAGGACCTGACTTCTGAGCTAGGATTTAAAGAATGTGAAGGGCTTAACTAGAAAGAGAGAGGAGAGACGATAAGGGAGGGATAGGGAGAAAGAAGCCTCCTAATAGAAGGATCATGTCACAGACATAAAAACGAAAGGAAAATAAAAGCCAGTGTAGATGAAGCACTGAGAGGGAGGGAGAGGGTCGCGTGGAACGAGCGTGGAGATGTGGTTATGAACCAGATAACGCGGGTCCCTAGGAGCGTGCTGACCATATACCTTACTGTCCAAACTATTTTACTTCTGAGAGTGAAAAGTGAAGCTATTAATTTTTCCAGGACACCAGGTATAAATCAGGAATCTCCAAGGCAAATAAGAATTTATGATACTTCTGCATACAGGCCATGGCAAATATTTTGCTCTTAATCCTTAAGCGCAGTGGGAACTAGAGGCATATATTGTATAAGGACAGGAAATTGTTTTGAGAAATGCGTCCTTAGGCAATTTTGTCTTGTGCAAACATCATAGACTGTATGAACACCGACCTGGATGGTGTAGCCTGCTACACACCTCGGCTACGTGCTCATCACTCCTGGCTACAGACTTGTGCCACATACACAAAAGGACCTAAGTCAGGTCTGGGGAAGAGCATTCTGAGGGTATGTTGGGATATCGTCAATGTCTTGTAGCTGTAGACCACCAGGAGCGATTCTATGATTGTCTTAATAACTCTTATGTAAGAGACAGGAAAAATGGAATAATGCTAAATTGGTAAAGAAGTAGCAGTGATTCATATTAATAAGGGAGTGGGGATGTTTGGTCATTTTTGTGATTTAGACAATTTCCTTGTTTTGTCTGCGCTTAGACTTGATTACAAAGTGGTCTCTTTTTGTATTGATCCATCACTGTCACAAAATGGCATTTTCTGATGTTGCTGTTCTGCGATCTTGTTTATGTTGAACAGGAGAACGTCACTGTCCAGCTGTGGGTACCCGGCCAGCTCATTCTAGCATGAAGACCCAGCAACTGATAAAGCCAGGTAAGTTGCTCTGTGTTGGAGGCTGATTTTCTTTCTGGTTCTAGTAAGGGGTGACTTCAAGACATCCAAGTGAGATATTGAGGAACTATTTGGATATGTAAATCCAGGTTTCAATGAAAAGATCTTGATTGAAGAAAAACAGTTGGGTCTATGTTTCAGTATTCACTAGGTAGTTATAATGTAATAATAATGACTTCAAAGTGCTTTACGTGTATCAATTTAACCTCACAAAAAATTGTAAGAGCTGGTTATGACTATCTAATGTAATAGTTAAGAAAATTGAGGCATAGAGAGTCTAGGAAACTTTTCCAAGTTTCTTAGCTCGTAGCTGACAAAACTGAACTTTTGAATATGGCAGCTTGATCCCAGAGTCTGTGCTCTTAACTGCAACTCCATAATATGACATATATATGACAATAATCATAGAAGACTAATTAATTATAAGATAAAAAGAAGTCTGAGTCCTATTTCTTACATTTAGCACTTACATAAACTTGAAAAAGGTCATTTAACCTCTATGAATTTTATTTCCCCTAAAACATGGGGAAACATAATTTAAAAGATTGTAGGCATTAAAATGTCAACTGTGTGTGGAAGTGCCCAGCATTGTGTCCAAAACCTAATGGGCACACTGTGAATGGCAATTAAATTCTGATTAAGTGTTCTCCACTTGGTTTGGAGCAAGATTTGTTTTAAACTTAAATTACAACAAATGAAGACAGAATACTTAAGGCTGAAGGGAGAGTTTTTCCAATACTTTCTTCTGGAATTCTTATGGTTCCATGTCTTAGATTTAAGTCTGTGATCCATTTTGAATTAATTTTTGTGAGTGGTGAGAGCTATAGATCCTGTTTCAATCTTCTACATGTGGCTGTCCAATTTTCCCAGCACCATTTATTGAATAAGGATTCTTTTCCCCAGTGTATATTGCTATTTTATTTTATTAATAAAATATTGTATATGTATACCCTGGATTACTACTCAGCCATAAAAAGTGAATCAATACCTTTTGCAACAATCTGGATGGAACTAGAGACCATTCTTCTAAGTGAAGTACCATAAGAATGGAAAAGCAAACACAACATGTACTCACTATTAAATTGGAACTAACAGATGAGCACACATGTGCACAGATGTAAGGAAAACTCAACAGAAATCATGCCGGTGGGAGAGGGAGGAGGGGATGGGTGAAATCATACCTAACAGATACAATGTATACCCATCTGGGTGATGGGCACACTTACAACTTTGACTCAAGCAGTACAAAAGCAATCCATGTAACCAAAACATTTGTACCTCCATAATATTCTGAAATTAAAAATGAAATAAAATAAAAATAAAGACTGTTAAATAAATGGGAAAAATAAAGGCTGCAGGGAAATATATCTGGAAAGAGTTCCATTTCAATGCCTTATAAAACATTTAGAGACAAAAAGATCAAGGGACTGAGAACAATGAAGGTAAGGAAATATCGGGCCATTACACACACACACACACACACACACACACACACACAGAGCTGTGAAAACTTAGTAGAACTAACAGTGTTATAAATGTGTTCCTAAAAGATAAAGATAAATGGAATACAAATCTGTGCTTATATGACCACCAATTCTGCAAGTCTTCTGAGTTTGTTGGATAAATAATCTTTTCAAAATATTATGAATTGTCCAAACATGAAATTCATGCAGCTGTCATTGACACTCCTGCCTTTTATGACAAGTAAACTTTAGAGCAGTGATTATGTCCCCGTGGTTCAGAAGGATTCATGGTGGCTCTGAGTTCGCACATATAACAAGTGTCTGCTCAGGGAAACCGGCATCGTTCAGAAGCTGAGAGAAATTATCCTTCACTGGCTGACGGGACCATTCGTACAAGTGGCGTCCACTAAACTGCTCTAAGGGATTGTCCAAAACCTATAATTCTCACGTTTCATGAAATCCACTCAACATTCAGAAAATATGATACCTTGAAGCTATAAAAAATATTTAAATAATTGAATTGTCAAGATGAAATTGAAAAAGGTAAGGTTACTTCATAAAAGACCATGTCTTTGATTTACCATGGGCCAGTTTTTTAAAATTCAAAGCAACGTCTTATACATAACCCCACTTGATGCATGATGGAATGTGTATCAGTTCTTCAAATGCAAGTCATTTTTTATGTCACTTTTTTATTAATAGGGAGAAAGTTGAGCACATCTCCACTCATCCTGAGGAACCGCAATATTGCCAGCTGTTTTTCTTAGGTAATTATTCGTTGTGGAAAAATAAAGAAACAAAAAAGAAGATATGGAAAAATTGTGTAAGTAGATACCAAGTTGACTTCGTTATTTATATACAAAGTACACTATCTCTAGTGTTCTAGAAATTTCAATTAAATGCAAAAAGAATAATAGAAGATAGCTATCATATTTCACATGGGGTTTGAGGTAAATAAGTTCAGATTGCTATTTGTAATCTAAGATCTTGAGACAAATTTGTCTGTGATTAATCGTGATTATAGCATGTGCTCTATAGTATCCCTTATAATTGTATACATTTTGCAACTTATCTGCTATGTATATAGGGTACTGTATGTTTTTTGAGCAGAGATAATTATTTTATACTGTAACTTTTCCTTGACACAGCATAGTTTTTTACAATATGGTATATAGGAAGGAGCATAAACATAAAAATCAAAATAGCTGCAGTTTGGGTTTGTTTGGACAGGTTGTTCATTTAGGCTAACTGAGCCTTAGTTTTCTCACATGCAAGATAGACACCTACCTGGCAGGGTTGCTGTACCTACTATAGGTGCTCAAAAAAAGAATATCCACTTTCACAATTTGCTTCAAAAATATCAGTTGCTTTCATTGGATGCTGAGTTAGAATATAAAACATCTCTAAAGCACCCATATTTTAAGAGGAGATTTCTATAGGTAGAAGCAGACTCTAACTTCCCTTCTTTCTGGAGATCTCTTTGATCACCTGTTTGAACTCCAAGGCCCAGAAGAATATCATGTTCATATAATGCATCATTTTAAAAAGAAGACTTCAAAAATCTATCTCTTAGCAGTAGTGTTTGTCATTTTTTTCTTTCTTCTTCACATTTTGGAGTAACCAAGAGGAGCTCTAATGCCAGGTGCCGGAACTGAGCTCTCACAGCTAATAGTAGATAAAAATATTTCCTAAGAACAGGAAATTCTCCTCACTTATCCCAGGGATCTGATGTGCTCATTTGTGTTTAGAAAAAGAGAAGAGTCCAGCATTTTAGTTAAACGTGTATTGGTGAGCCGAGTATAGTGAATGGATATTCCAAGACTGTGGTGCAAGAGCAGGGTTCGACTACATGAAGCACATAGTTTGACAAATCTCTCTGTCGGTGGCTAGTCTGTATCTCACCCTGCTTTAGAGAGAACTTAAAGATGAGTAGACTCACTCCTCACTGTCATCCTCAGTGAAGAGGTCTCTTTTTCAAACTGGCAGAGACAAATGTGTCATGAAGCTATTGGAGCTTCATGAAGGAGAAGAAAGCCATAACAACTGACTTTGGTGAACCAGATTTGATCTTGGATAGAGTGGTTCATTGTATGTGTTTTCCTAAACAATGTAGAATATTAGAAGATGCATATTTAGATACGTATTTATTTAGATACATTTGTATTTAGATAATATCTCTGCAGCACAGAAATTATAAATATTATATTTCTGGGGCAACATTAAAGATGCTTATTTTAAAAAGGTAGAAATTATGTATCTCTTTTGCTTGAAGTTGGTTGGTTGTTTTTCATTTGTTTGCTTGCTTATTTTGCGTCTTATTGTGTAGTACAATGATAAAATTCCTAACCAATAATGTATCAATATTTATGAAAACAAAAGGAGAAGTACAAAGTTTTGATGGATATGGAAATTTTATGAACACTACAAGAGAAATTCAGCCCACAATTTATTTTCCCTGTGATTTATCAGGAGTCTCCAATTTTTTGGCAACTAAAATTGGATAGTGGAATAGAAGTGATCATAAACGGTGGAATTATTTGTCATTCTGGCTGTTTCTACCCAGGTCCAGAAAACTGCTACTTTAGAGAAACTCAGCTGAGCAATACCTTCAGCAGAAGCCACGGGGTCAATGGGGTACTTTTTTTTTGTTTGTTTCTTTTTTTCTTTCTATCTTTCTCTGAAGTTGTAAATCACCATGACTTTTTGATGGCTGCCAATTTCGTAGTCACAACTGTACTTTTAGACAATTTTCATGTATCATTTAGTTTCTGACCTTTTAAACATTACGCCTTTCATTAAAGTAATGGAGTGAATACAGTTGATGGAGGAGATTAGATGGTGTCACGTTGGGTGATACTTAATGAAAGCTAATGGATACTGACTCGTCACACTCCTGCCACCTGATAGCTAAGCCCTCCTACTTCAGGTATGGACAGCGATTCCGCACCGTCTGCTACACCTGAAACTCAACAGCACGGAGCACTAACTAACGCGTCCTGAGGCATCCCGCAGACCAAGGTAATTTTCCATTTGAGCATAATCACCATCAACTTCTTTCCTTTCGATTAGCACTTAGAGTTGGCCGTGGGGATCCTGCTGAAGAGAAAAAAAGGCAATGGATAAGTAGTCAAAACACACCAAAAATGTCATGGAACGTTTGGAAAATAAATGATTATTAATTGAAACAGAAAAGTTATGCTGGAGTAACTGGTATATTGAGAGTTAAAGGGGAAGTTTGATATTTATAAATGTTAACTGTAAGGTAATTATTTTAAAGTACTTTCAGCAAGAAAAACATAAAAATCTTCTCCTTTCAAAATTTGTGTCTCTGGAAACTGATGGAATTCTATATGTGTAGAAAGGATTGTTTTATGTTTTGCTCTATTTACTAAAATTTTTTTTTTGTATATTTAGCCAACACATTAGTTTGAAATGTTTCTTACAGAAATGTGTGCTGAATCCTTTGGTAGAGTCCCACCACACAGTAATTTTGCATTTCACTGCACTGTATATAGCTCGTAACTTGCGTGGGGCCTGTAGGCATCGTAATACTCTTTGCTCACCATTTTGATTCTTACCTCATCTGAGCACAGGGCAGGATTAGGTTATATACATCTCCTATTGTACAGGTCCAAGTGCGTCTCTAAGATAAAGTCCTGGAAATAGGATTGTTGGGTAAAGGGTCTATACAGTCATAATCTGGATAGATACTGACAGATTGCCCTCAACAGAGATTGTGCCAATTTTAAACCTGAATTACAACAAATGAAGACAGAATACTTCAGGATAAAGCTAAAATTCAAAATTTCCCTTTCTGATTCTAACCAGCTCTAACCCCATGGACCACGGCCCCTCTGGTCTCCTTTGCTGGATGTTAGCACAGTTTAATCTCTGCAGGTAGTAACAAAATGTGGGCTACGATGGCCTCTCATATCCATTCTTGTGGGATTAATTCTGTAAGACCTCGCATGCTCACTTGATTCTGCGCCAGGTAAGTTTCAGAGCTAGAGTTTCAGCCCTTCTTTCTCACCAGAGATCAAGTCACGCTCAGCAGTTTTGCAAGTTTAGGTACAGCATATGCAGGCATGCACACACACACACGGATCATGCTCCCAGGCAGCCCACCTTCTTCCTGATTCCACCGCACGTGACCCCCAGTCTTTCCGGCTCTGTGCTGTGAGCTTGGCTTCCTCCTCCTCTGTGCTCCTGTCACAGAAGAGCCTCCGCACTCCTCGGCGAGTCACCTGCCTTCGCGGTTTGCCTTCCTTAGCTGTCCTGGAATTTCATACATAATATTTACCATCATACTATATCGTATTACGCCTATGCTTTCTGTCATATTACATATTCATTTTTTTAATTGTATTTCTTCTTTTTCCAGTATGATCTCCTGCCCCCCCGTACCCAAGAAGCCCACCCATCAGCCTCACAGGTGTGTCTGATGAGCCCACATCTCACAGGTATGTCTGAGCAGCTGTACTCCTTTGCTCTCTTGCTTTCCTCTGTCTAAGCTGTTTCTTCTGAAGAAAGGAGGAAGAAATCTGGCCTCCTTTCCACCTCCAGATACAGACACACACAAACCCACACGCGTGCACAGCCACTGTGTTCTCCATCAGGAAAAAGCCCACTCCAACTACAAAAGGTGGTGCAAATTTTGCCTTTTATAGTAATTAGATCATTTACCCCATGCGATCCCTAAACACCCAACACCCTGACTCCCTCCTTCCTCCATGTTCTAGTACATTGTTCCTGTGATTAACATAACTCATTAAGCACTCATTCATCTCTTTATTTCTAGACAGTTTGTTATAAATAAGGAATTCATCCTGTAGTTTCAACAAAGTTGGGATTTCAACTTATTTCTACAGGTAAAAAATTTCTAGGCTTTTTTTGTAGTGCTCTGGATCAGATTTTTAAATCAATAAATCCTAAATTGTAATTTTATATTCTTATCAGTATCAGCTCTTTTTCTGAGTCTTCCTTCTTTTGAACTTCAAAGAGAAATGTGCTCAGACTCTTTCTTCACCTGCTTGATTTCTAAAGGCTTTACAATGTCACTCCCGCATTCCAGGTACTTCTGGAATGTCCCCTGCCTTACTGTCCTCTTCTTACTGTCCCCTGCCTTGAAGTGCCACAACTACTTTGTAATTCCTGCTCTCTCCTAGCTAACAAATAAAAATACAAGAAATAGTGAAGAAAAAGAGAAATAATGTTTAGTTTCCTTTACTTATTCTCAGGTTCTTATTAAATCTGGATTTTCCTTGTTTCCATTTTTGTTGTTGCTGTAGTTTGCTTGTTTTATTCTGGATCAATACAGCATGAGGTATTCCATTCCTGAAGGATTTCTTTTCTCAGCTTTTACTACCTTAGATCTGAAACCTTATGCTTCATTTATTCTTGACATTCTAGGATTCCAATCTCATTGTGCATCCTTGAAGTTTTGGACTCATAGGTTTTGAAATTAGACAGACAGATGTGACCATTTCTCTACTTGCTATCAACTCCCCCTACCCTCCACCACAGTACAGCGTATCGTGCAGTACCTCATCCTGCTTTGGTTCCACAGAAAATCTTCTTCTCTTGGTTCCTGCCATGAACACTCTGAGCCAGTTCCTAATCTTCCTGTTTATCAGAACTAGCCAGTTATCTGAGATTTCTTCTGCATGAACAAAGAGCAAATAAACAAATAACATTAATGTACCACATTTGTCAAAGAAAGTTTTAAACATCTTCTTTCCATTTTCTATTATTGACCCAAACAGAAAGGAGATAACTTTCCAACTTACTCTATCAGAATTTTTGCCTCTTCCAGAAATTTCCTCATCTTTCTAACCTGAAGCTACCTATCTCCAACTACAAATTCATGAAACTCTGACCTACAGCAAATTATCTCTCCCTTTGCATAGAATATTTATCTTTTGAGAATTTTTGTGATGAACAAGGCACGCTATTCATACATTTTTGTAGTTAATTGGACAGAGCCTTTGTATACAACTAATATTTGGGATAAAATTCAACTCCAGATTTACCTTGTTTTTTCAGAGGACAACAGACATAAATCCCAGCAATCTATAACTCCAAACTCTTTGAACGTTTGTGGAAACAGCAAAACATTCTGAATGTGTTTCAATTGATTTAGGAAGTTATTAAGAAGGGCAATTCAAAAATTAGTGTACAAATGGCATCTAAAGAATCCTCTTCTAACAGGACATGTGACACTAAGCTAGATCGTGCCTGGGGTGCTGTTTTGACGCCAATTACAGCACCGTGGGCCAGGTGCTTGTTGAGAGGTTTTCTTGCCATTCAATAAAGCATTGCTCCTGTGCCACTCCAGGTACGGCTTCCCGCGGTGCTGTCTCTGTTAGAAAATGCTTTTCTCTTTTCTTACGTGAATTTTTTCTTTAACACCCAAACTCAAACATAATGCAACATGGCTGCAGTGTTGTCTCAGTAACGTGAGCATGTTCTGAACTTGACAAGTAAGTTTGTTCCTCTTGAATGTGTGACAGTTATGACATTGAAGTGTGGCCTGAACTTACTAGATTAGTTTCCTTGAAGTCTTAGAAATGACATTAAACAACAGGAACAACGGGTGGTGAACTATTCTTGTAGGTTTTATCCTGACACTGGTCCAGGTTTTTCCTCTGCCTCATTTACCAGACACATCTTTCAGGGCCTCCAGGATTGTTATTAGGGCACCTTGCCGTTTATAGGACATTTGGCTCCTGTGTTTTAATACCTGAGCAAATGTTCAGTGTGAACCAACACTTTCATTTCCCTGAGGGAAGTTCTATCCTTTAAAGTGCTACCAGTTTTCATTTTAGAATATCAAAAACAATTTTTTTTCATTATGTAATTCTACTTGAAAATGAACAAGATGATATATGGTAAAGTGTAGACCTAAATTTACCCTTGAAGTTCTCAACTCTTCTCCATAAAATATGAAGTTATATTTCTACTCTATGGCAAAGAAGAAAATATTTTCTTTCCCCGTAGTTGGAATGAGGGCAAACTAGAAACTGATTTTCTTCTGTATTAATGTAAAGTGGTGTTTTTAGAAATATGCCTTTATTTCTTGGACTAAATATTCTAAGTCAATTCTGTGGCCAAGTTGACCACTTACATCAAACCTAATAAAATACCAGACTGGCTCATATGCATAAACTTTTATAATTGGGTTTATCCAATGTCAAGTACACATTCTAAAAAGAAGACACAATACAATTTTGGAAGCAAATAGATGAGAAGTTTGATATGTCCTCAAATGCAAATTAAATCAAACTTCTTTAATGAATGTGGAGAAGTTCCCCATTTTTATTGTATTTAGCTTGCAGACAAACTCTGATAATGAATAATTCTTTTCTTAGAGTCAGTTTGGTTTAGCCAACTTCTCTTTCCACACAAAAATCTCACCTTGCTAAAAAAATGTTTATTAACCTATGAATAGGTTATGTACTATTGTTATCCTAATAGTAATAATCACATACACTAACTTTGCCTAATAACAATATCGAAGTTAAAAACAAGTTTTTCTATTGATTGTACGTGATCCACATATACTATCACACTGTTCTAGTCTATCTCATTCCAAGGAGATAAAGAGATATCATATGAGATTTTTTTCAGGATTAAGGTGTCTGAAAAAACACAGGTAAGCCTTTTTGATGGTGTTATATGGAGACCCAGGTCACAGAGACAGCAGGTACGATCATTAAGAGTATAAGCTCACCGGAGTCCATCTCTGAGTGCTGATCCCAGCTCCACCGTTGATAGCTGCACAAACTTAGCGAAGTTACTCAGCCATTCTCTGTAAAACAGGAATGATACAGCAAGCACTCAACAATATTGCTCTTACCATTACTGCCACCAATATTGTAATTCAGGCATTTTTAGCACAGCCAAGATGGAAGAAGTACTTTTCCACAAAAGCATGAGATGTAAGAAATGGTTCAGATGTGATTTTAAAGTGTTTGTTCACCGTAAAGAGAAGGGGAAAGTTTGATGACACAGAAAGCTTAAGAGTGTTATTTGGAGATAATAGACCATTGTAAAGAAAAAAAAAAAAATCTGTCATGCAGCGAAGTCACTTGAGCTATCTCTGTAAACTATGAGAACTCAAAAGGTAAGCAGAGGTTAATTAAATGTCCATTAAAATAGATTCTGAGATATTTCACTGAATCTCAACTGGTAGACGTCAACCCATGAGTATCTTCATTTAGATAGAGGAGGCAAGTGTTTCCATTTTACAGGAAAAAAAAAATCTCAAGGCTCTTTCTTAGTGTATTTAGTATCTCAGATATCACACATCAGCTCGAGGCAGGGGAGATGGTGTAGGAGATTCCAGGGTGTCTATGAGCTGGGCCAACATGTGCACGACATCATATTACTCTTTAAATAATCATTAGAGAGAAATATTTGGCTTTTAGTATAAATTATCACTGCCTTTATCAATGAAATGCATCAACAAGTGATTGAAACTGTGCTGGAATAGCAGCATTCGGGAGAGAAATGTAAATTACAAATGTTATATGAACTAAAGCACAGGTAATCACCGGCTCACATATATTTAATTTCATGCTGACCTACAGTAACAGTAGCCAATGTGTTTATTGACCTTTATTAAATGACCTGTAACTGAATTATTTTAGTTAACACTAATAGAGTCCTACAAGGTGGATATCGGGGTCTCTGAAAAGGCCCAATAACTTCCATCCTACTTCCCACAATCTGATCATATTGAAAAATAAAGATAAGGAATGGAAGTTTGACAACTAAAATATCACCTTGAATAGAGGCCAAGTGGGAGTGTGTGGATGTCAGTCTGAGCAGTGAGTGGGCTTACGGACGCTGAACCTTGGAGTCACCTGGAAATACTGTCACCTGCCCTCATAGCCCCTGAGCAGGGCATTGTCACATAAGGGCCACTTGTCCCTCAGAAAACCAAGGGAGGGTGGCATTTATCGTGACATTTTATTTTCCCCAACTCCTACCAATTCAACAATTAACTCTTGTTCCCATTAGGGAGAGTGAGTGAAAGGAAGATGGCCCACAGGTTCTGCTAAAGTGAGTTCCGGCCACGGAAACGTAAGAATCAAGCATTCTCTAAAAGAGTAGAAAACATTCTTATCTGCATTTTAAAAATGGTGAAGTCACGCCTTAAAGATATTTACTATTTTGTTTGGTTCACTTAATAAATGAAAGTGATAAGATTCAAAATTCAAATCAAGATTTTTTTTTCTGATACAAATAAAAACACTGCTTAATATGCTATCCTGCCCTCCTAGACACTTTAAAAAAAAGTACATAGCAATATAATTTACTAGATATTGTGAGTGCTACAAAGATACATCGATTATTCCTTCTTTGCTCTTGAACTTCTAGGAACACAAATGTTAATCAAGTTGTTACTCACCCTAATTTTGTCCTGATGATGTAAATTGTTTACAAGTTTCTTGACTTTTGTTGACCTGTTGTTAATAAGCAGACGTCAAATCTAATAGCCGATATTATTTTTTCCCTAGTGTTCTTTTTGGAGGTGATAATTTGAATAGCCAGCAGAGAATCCGGTATGCAGATGTGCACTTAAAATAACGAGCTAATGGCTTTAGTTCCTGCAGTTGATGTCTGTTTTGCTTCAGAGTTCTGCTTAGGTACTGCACTGGATCCTCTCTGGTGGTGTTGCCACTGCCAAAACCGTATCGGTGTATTGAGAAATGGACCAAACTTTGTATGTTCAGTGAGTCCAAAAGCCAAGCCAAAGAATTATCCAGTACTTGATAACTGGCAATCCACATGCTGCCATTTTCTATCAAACCCTGTTTAGCATAAAAGCAGTTTCAAGTCACATTTTGGCAAAACTCACATTAAAATGTACCATTTTTAATAACATTGAATTAAATCAATTTTGGTTTCTATTACTTCTGTAAGATTCAACAGCTTTTTTTTTTTTTTTTCCCCAACCCAGATTGGCTGCACTGTGAAATAATGAATAGATTGATTCTGACCAAAAAGTCAGATCAGAAAATTATATTCGGCAGTCTATCTGAGTTTGCTTAGGGATGTCAGCTAAAATTTGAGTAGAGGAGACACAAAAATTTAATTATATTTATAATATTATCAAATGTTAAGAATTGAAGATTTTACTTAAAGCCCTAATTAACTACCATATTTCTTAGTTCTCATTTCAATAAAGGTATTTATTTTAAAAACCCAGTAAATTATAAATAGCGTAGACTAGGTAATGCCCAGCTTTCATCTGCTTTCATCAGCAAGCCAATGAATTTAAAATCCTGGCCTTTGATGTGTAGAGAACTTTATGTTAAAGCTGTGGTTAAAGGACAGGTCAATCCCTTCCTTAGGTCTTTCTGTTTAATGGGAACAAGATAATACACATCTTAAGGGCAGTGGGGAAAGGTTTTGAAATCGGAGTTTAAACAAATGTAACAAATTATAAAATAAAAGCATAATAACTTTTGTTCATGAACAGAAATGTATAGCACAGTAAGACTAATCACTACATTTCAAGCAAGACCGTTACTGGCACGAAATCATGTGCATTTCATAGTTTTCTATAATTTAAAATGCTTTAACATGTTTTGTCTCATATTAGCCCCAAAACCCTTCTGTGAGAAGAGCAATAGGAAATCGTCTAGCCACATTCTACTGAGAAGAAAAATGCCAGTGACATTTATCAAGTCACTCAAGGTCACTCCCATCATATCAGAGCCTGGATTACCATGTTGTGCTTGGTCCCTCTTCAAGACTTCAGACCCACCTGCATCTAAAGGTGCATTCCACAATATATCTGATGGTATAAACTGAAGAAACAACAAAAACCTCAGAAATTAAGAAATCTTTTGAATTATTTACAAGGAGATCATTACGTGAGTTTACAGTAAATTTCAAGACTGCTGTATTATGAAATGTGTATTTGCATATGCCTCTTCCCTTGAATACATAATTACCAGTGTATAGAAAACATAATTTACAGTATAAAATGAGCTGCTCACCTTGGCTTTTACTGTCATGAAACTGTTATTCAAGTGAAGCTCCCACTGGTTTTGAAACAAGGTCTGAGTTTCTGGGTTTAAATCGACTCCTTGGAACTCAGAGGCAGACAGAGCTCAGGTTCAGCAGGTTTGAAAATCCAATTTAGAGGTGATTTTTATCCACTTGATTTGGATTTTAAAACTTAGGTAATGATCTCTTTTTACTTCAGGGAGTTAACAACTGAGATCAGCAGGTAGATACTTTGCCCTGGAGGCTGAGTGAATGTGTAGATATATGTGTATATAAAATGTCTTTCGCAAAATAAAGTCACTTTTCCAAAAAGTTTATCAATCACCCTAAGTATTCTTACACTGCCATTACTCGATGATTTATGTCCAGCCAATATCTCCTTTCCTCAACAGGAGAGAAATAAGAAAAAAAAAAAAAAAGTTTCTTTCTCTCCTTCACCATAAAAAGTGCACAAAGGGAAATCAGGATAAAGTCTTTTTTTCTCTGTCAACAATGATTAATTCAATAGGGAAACACAAATACTAAGTCTAACTACTTGTCTAATAAGATCTTCAGGCAAAGCCTAATTAGCTATCTTTTCAAAAACCCAAAGGAAAGCAGCGCTGACTGAGAATGTTATTTAATCTACGTCTATATGTAATAGAATTACCAAATTAAAATTAGTAGCTCCAATTGGTCCTGGAAATCTACCCAAGCTATGGTTTCCTTTGTCCTGTTATTTTCTACATGACACCCATCTTCCGAACTCAAGAAATCTGTATGCATACACACACACACACACACACACACACACACACATTTTAACACATTCTGGAATCTCCTCACCCCACAAAGAGCTAAGTTACTTCACCTTTCTTCTCCTGGTGTCTCTCCAGAACTTTCTAACAAGTGCATAGCAACCACTCCTCATTATCCGGCTTGGGTGGCGTCCATGATGCTCAGTACTTCTCAAGGCTGTCCAATCTGATGACCACTGTTGAGTATGACAACAGAGGATACCGTATCTGCTGTGGGAATATCCTTCTCAGAGTGTCTGTGTTCAAACGAATGTCTTCAATGATGAAAACCATTAAATATCAAGGCACAAATGCAATGTGATAAGTGAATCACTTAGGAATAGTTTCTATGAGATTGATCACCCACAGAACTACAGAGCTAAAAGGGTCTCAGAAATAATTTTGTCTGTTCTCACTTATTTTAAAGATAAACTAAAATTCAGTCATATTTAATGCATTTTTTCCTATAAATATACAGATTAACCCCTATTATAGGCATTGAGTAACATAGAACAAGACCACACCTTAGACTCTTGTATCACCTGTCAGTTGGTCTGGGTCGTACGTTTTACGTGTCTGTAGGACTAATTCAAGCCCCCTTACGTGGCATACAGAATGCCCCACAGGTCATCCCCGAATCTCGCATGACTGGACAGCACACCCCACCATATATATTCTCCAGCTCATCTCTAACCACCCGCTACCAACCGAGCCTGTTCTCTACATCCATGGAGAACTCCTCATACTCTAAACACAACAACTCTTCTCTCATTTATGTTTTCTACAGGGTCTGCTCCTCTATTTAAAATGCTAAGTCTGGGTGTTTCTACATTCTACCTCCTCTAAAAAAACTTTCTACAACCGTGGAGGCAGGTGTACTTGCTGGCCATTCCACAAGCAAATGCCATTTACAGCATGAATCACGTTGGATCGGAATAGCCCGCTTGTTTCTGCCCCTCGTTTACCCAGAGGATTTTGAAAGTCAGGACCATTCGTGTTTACATCGCTGTTGTCCAGCTGCCTGCTTGGCACAGAGATAGGCCTTCATCAAATGCCTCTAGGACTAATAAATAAGTAAAATCCCTGTGTTTATAATCTAAATCTGCAGCACTTCCCCACTACACTGGGCTGATTTTCTTCATCCTAGACTCCTCTCCTGGCTGCAAGGTCCCGTCCCTGCCCCAGCCAGTGCTACACGGGAGGACGATGCAGTCTCCACTTGAACTTCCACGCAAACGGCAAGAATCCAAACCTTCACTTACTTCACTCGGAAAGTTTGGTTTAAATTAAAACAGCTTCATTCATTTATTCATTCAACATGTACCTTTTAGTGCCCACCAGGCCCACTGGGGGCAGGAGCAGCTGCCTCAGCGGCACTTTCTCTTCCAGTTTCATTTCCCTGCTCCGTGCACACGCGTGAGCTTTAGAGAACCCGTGCACGGGCCTTCCAGCCAAGCCGGTTTGGCTCTTCGTCACTTTTCCCATAGTTTTTTTTTTTTGTTTTTTTTTTTTTAATGTATTTAGTAGTCTAGCATAACAGGGGTCTAAATACAAATTGCACTTTTTCCCATGGACTACGCTTACTCAAGTTTCATTACTTATTTCCTATAACTTCAGAGGAATCAATTACTATTCAGAGAGTATGAACTAAGGACATAACTTACAATGGCACCATAAATGTAAATAAGAATTAATATATGCTAATCCCAATTTTAACATAAACTAATTTAATTAAGCCCCACTGATGGTCGAGACAGAATTACAGATTTTTCAATCCAGGGAACAAACCACCATGCATTTTTAAATGACCAGATATGCCACAGATAAAATGTTTTTCTTGCCAGTATGTTGTTGTAACACAATCTAGAGAAAGTCCAGATTATAACCCCCTCGTTCCAGGGAACTGAAAAAAGGTTAAACGAAATAGTGAAACAAGCCAGACAGAATTCATAACATGAAGAAATTAGCAACCAGTTCCAATTTTCTACCAGAGACAAGAATTTTTTTTTTTCCAATTACTGGACATATGGCTTGGAGACATATGGTACATCATTTTTGACTAAACCTGGAAAAGGAGAAAAATTATTTCAACTCTCAGTTCTCATTGGTCTCCTTTAAGTTTAATGAAATATATTTGTATGGGAGTAAAGGATTTAAATTATTTATCTTTTTAACTACTTATGGTGAAAATATTTTTGCATGACAGATTCTGGTCAATCTTTTTTCAAACTCTATCCATTTCAAATATGAGTAGTATTTTATACTGAACCTGGCAATTAAAGGAGCAATTTGGACTTTTTCCTTGGGTAACAGGCTGTAAGCCAGCTGGTTTTCTGAGGCCCTATTTCAAGGTATTCTGACAAGCAGGGAGCTCTAGTTACACAGGTTACTAACAGTTCTGCCCTCCCATCGGGAATTGTCTGCAAATAATGTATTTTATCAGGTGTAAAGTGGCAATTGTTCCTTCCAATTAGAAATCTAAGAATATATTACTATTCAGTCTTGAGGCTAGCCTAGAAATAAATTAAATCACCTATCCATTGTGGAAACAACTTTTTCCCCCGAAGATCCACAGGTAATAAAGAAGGTAAAACAACCATTCTCACTATGATATGGTAATTCTCACCAAACAAACATAGCTTTGAGCCTTTAGTAAGACTCTTGGGTTACAAAAGCAATGTGCACAAATCCGTAGCTTTTCTATATCCCAATAACAGTACAAGCTGAGAGTCCAACCAAAGATTCCATACTTTGTACAATAGCTACAAAGACAATAAAAGAGGAATATACTTAACCCAGCAGGTGAAAGATCTCTACAAAGAAAACTATGAAATGCTGAAGAAAGAAATCGACGACACAAACAAATGGAAAAACGTATCATCCTCACAGGTCGACAGAATCAATTGTTAAAATGTCCATTCTGCCCAAAATAATTTACAGATTCAGTGCAATCCCCATCAACATACCAACATCATACATCACAGACCTAGACAAAAATAATTCTATGCTTTAGTTTAGAACTAAAAAGGAACCCGAATACCAGAGCAACCTTAAGCCAAAAGAACAAATCTGGAGGCATCACAGTACCAGAGTTCGAACTATACTGCAAGGCTACAGTAACCACACAACGTAGTACTGTTACAAAAGCAGGCTGCCCACTTCCCTCGCCTTCACTCTGGGCGCCTCTCCATTGATCCCCAATCCTCTCTCCTAAGTGCTTGATCTGGGGGTGAATGTCCACTGGCCACACTGGATCCTGTCTATGTGAGTGCCACGTGCAGGCTGCTTCAAATCCACCAGCTAAAACTTTATTCTAAACATCTCCCTAGATTGGCTTCCCTGAGAACAGACCTCAAGACAAGATGTAAGTGAAGTGTGTGATCCTGGGGGCACCAGTAGCACAGTGGGGAATGGAAGGAAGCAAAGAAAGAGAACAAAAAGTGCTTTATCCAAAGATGCCCTGTGAGTGCCGGAGCTTACTCCTAATGGGAGCCTTTTGGAGACTCTGTAGCAAGAGAGCTGGAGTATTTACCCACCAACTTTGACAAGCCAAGGTCTGAGAGCTGTTCCTGCGGAATCATAAATTGTGAACATTTCAGTCCTGCCAGGTAGATCAATAGAACGAGCTCCAGTGGCCAGCGAAAACCCTCCAAGACTGGTTCTTGCTTTGACTAGGAATTCATAGGTTTAAACAAAAATGGCGAGTGCCCAGGAGGTACGATGGGTCACCGCAGAGTCTACAACATTTATGAGCTATTGTTTTCCTTTTATGGACTCAGCCCTGAGATACACCTGCTGGTTGCTGTGGGAACACAGTATTTCTTCTTGGACAATTAATGGCAGCTGTCAGCATAGTCTGTGGTGGCCTGTTGTGGCTTTACAATCTTTTACCTATTCAGCATACATTCATTCATGTGTGATCTCTGAAGTCTTAAGTCTTAAATAAATTTTAAAAAGTGTTAGGCTGGGTGCAATTGCTCACTCCTGTAATCCTAGCACTCTGGGAGGCCAAGGCACGTGGATCGTTTGAGCTCAGGAGTTCGAGACCAGCCTGAGCAAGAGCGAGGCCCTGTCTCTACTAAAAAAATAGAAAGAAATTATATGGACAGCTAAAAACATATATAGAAAAATTAGTTGGGCATGGTGCCGCATGCCTGTAGTCCCAGCTACTTGGGAGGCCGAGGCAGTAGGATTGCTTGAGCCCAGGAGGTTGAGGCTGCTGTGAGCGAGGCTGACACCACGGCACTCACTCTAGCCCGGGCAACAGAATGAGACTCTGTCTCAAAAAAAAAAAAAAAAAGGTGTGCTTTCTCTCACATTTCTACTTGTAAACTTGTTAAGTGTACACTTATGCTATCAAGTTAGTTGAATAAACTCATAATGTCTTTAGAAATCATTCATCGTGAATTCAACTGCCACCCGTATTTTCAAATAAATACCATGTAACGCTTTTTGAACATGTGAAATGCCCTTTCATGGTAACCACTAGTCATCGTAAAAGACCAAAGTAAATGACTTGAGATTCAGTTCAGATTATTCCTTATTCGACATTCATCACTTTCTTTAATCCGGCTCCCACATAACTTTTCAGGCTTATTTTCTATAATTCTCATGAATTGACAATTAATTCTATTTAAACGGGTCTGTCTGTTACTCCTTTCATTTTCCCGCCACCTGCTTTAGTCCTTGCATTTCTCCCATCTCAATATTCCACTTTCCTCCTTTCACTTAGATTAGAGTTTACACGTGATCCAAGACCCAAGTCTATTTCTAGGCCTTTGGGTTGTTTTCTTTTAATCATCTAAGGTGAAGTGATCTCAATATTTAGATAACTTCAGGAAAAGTTATCTCCATCAATGAAATATTATTTTATTCTGTTGTTATATTATTTGAAATAACTTGGGAAGATTTTCACCTAATTTAAATGCCCCGTCTGTGATGGTTTGGTTATAATATTGGCTAGATGCCCTGAGTAAGCTTAGGACTCTATGAAAACCTTACCCAAGGGATAGGGGGTCATCTTCCAGGGCAGCGGAAACTGGGATATTGCTTTGCATGAGTTCAGGAGAACATATGACATTTGATCTAACTTCCAGGCTATGTGGCATAAGGCAGTTAACTACAGAGGGAAGAAGAACTTGGGGGTATCTTAAAAAGATAGGCAGTTATCACCCCGGACAGCTGGGAAGAAAGTGTGACAAAGTTCTTGTCCATAGCTGTGTCACTGGTGTTAAGATACCATAAAGAGAGAAAATGCATAAAAATTTCAAATACAGTTTTAAATTTTCAAATCAAAACCGAAAAACGGAGATGCGACAGTCATAATTAAGCTGTTTCTTACACAGACAAGGCTATGCAACACGCTTCACAATGAGAAAGAGGAGAAAAATGTTTACTAGACCTTAGTGGAAATTGAGAAGGTCAAAGCAATTTACATATTTTCCAATTACCCAGAGACAGATACTACATTAAAATATTACTTCTTTTTGTCTTGAATAATTAACATATATTCACATTCAACTTCTGATGTCCCCGTATTCTGCTCTTCAAATATATTCCGCATTACTGAGGGTCATTTCTTGTACCCTCAGGGAGCAGTGATGTGAACACTATGGGTGCATGGATTCGATGACTAGTCAAAATATTTCCATTAGGAAAATACCCAGTTTAAGAACGCAATATGTATTGCTTTGTGGCAAGTAAAGAAAATCTCCTTATTCATTCACTCATTCTACAAACACATTAAGTGCTTGTCACATGCCAGACACTCTCCTAGGAACTGGGATAATTTTTTTTTAAATGTTCTATCCCACCTCAGTGTTCTCGTCTGCCAAATGGCAATATCACTAGTATTTACTAGTCTTCTATTGTGGTGGTAACAAATTTCCACAAATTTAGTGACTTAACACAAATTTATTATCTTACAGTTCTGCAGGTTGGAAGTCAAGATGTCCATAGGGCCACATGCTTTTCTAGAGGCTCTGGAGAGAATCTGCTTCCTTGTCCTTTCAAGTCGTTGGCAGAATTCAGTTCCTTTTGATGTAGGATTGAGGTTTCCATTTCTTAGCTGGCTGCCAGCTGAGGGCTATTCCCAGCTTCTAGAAGCTTCTGCATTCTGCAGCTCATGGACCTCTTCCTCCATCTCCAAAGTCAGCGATTGGATTCAGTCCCTACTTCCTCCTCTTCTGCAGTTGCAGCTCTCTGAAACACTCATGCTTTTGTCTTCTACTTTCAAAGGCCTGCACAGATGATCCAGGATAATTTGCCTTTTAAAGGTATTTAACCTTAATGTCAACTGCAAAATCCCTTCTTACATGCAAGGTAACATATTCACTGGTTACAGACATGTGGTCATCTTTGGTGATCCGTTATTTAGCCTACTGCAACCTCCCAGCGGTATCATGAATACGAAGTGTTTATTCTGGAAGGGCTGAGAACATGCATGAGCAGCTCAGCAGCTGTTAGATACCCACACACTTGTTGCTGTTGTTGCCATTACATCACGTGCCTTCAAAACGTTCACGTACTGATGAAGAAAAGTTGTAACAAAGTAACAAAATGAATCGGCATCTATAAAAATAATCAAACACATTCAGGACTAATGTGCTTTAAACTAATCTATTCTGTAATCATTGACAGAGATGGCTATTTAGCCAAAATGTTTTATCAGTGTTTAACCGTAATAGGTGGACTGGTTTTCTCCATTTTATTCCCCCAATCTTAAAAGAGGAAACACTGTCATTGGCAAGGATTGAGAGTAGATATTTCCCCATAAAAATTCATAACTTGACTTAAAGTAGGCAAGAAAAGTAGCAGATGAGAGAACAGTATAAACTCACCCATAGGCCCCTTAGATAGATTCCTAATATCAGACTCTGGATACAAACAGGGAACAAGAATCTGACCTAAGTATACACCCATCCCCTCCCCCCACCCCCCATAATAAGCTGAAATAAAAAGAAAAAAAAAAAAAAGAACCTAAAATTTTCTCCTCCTTTTTTAATATCACCCTAGTGTTCCTTTATAATATAGCAATAAAAATAACCAAATGTAATTTTCAAAAAAAAAGAATCTGACCTAAGAAATAAGAATCTTGATACTCTTAACATAAAGATGAGATGGCTTTTCCAAAAATCAAAAACTATTCATAGTAATACAATAGACATTAAATGAAAATATTTTACCCTTATTTTTGTGAAAAATATTGGGTCACTGGCACAAAGTCCTAAAAATTTTAATTCGTAGATTAGCTTTTATGGAAACTAGAACATGGTTGTAACAATTTTGAGCCTCGTTTTACAGAAAAAAATTTAAAAATAAAGGGCTAAGAAGGGTGAGTGAAGTTTCCCAGATTAACACGAAGTCAATGCTACTGAAAGAGATGCTGAAACAATGTTTCTACCTCTCGGCAGCTGCCGAACTCGGACAATCTCAGCCCCTTAGCGATGAGGCCATTAGCCTCTGCCCAAACTTGCCCATATCTATAGATTGGCTAAAAAGATGAGGTGGCAATTCAGTCAATAACCTTTGACACAAATTCAGACAAATCTCGAGCTCCCCACAATGACAAATTACTCTGGAAAATTAGCTGTCGAAAGTGCAGCACTGTGATGAAGATTGATCGCTTCACTCTTGCCGGTCTGCTTTGAGCTGGAGTCACAGCCTCATTCAGACACGGATGACACTTGGAGGGGAGGACAGGTCAGGTCCTGGTCTCGGCTGAAAAGGCAAAGACGAATTTTCACGGGATAACGAGGGTGATGATTCTTTTTCCCAGAGAAGGAGCTTGTGTTTCGTGACTGCCTCTTTAAGACTATCTTTTCCCGTCTCGGCAAAGAGGAAGATTATATTTTCAAACATTTTACTGCCACTACTGAATAAGCCACGTAAAGGCAATTGGAGCCCCTTCCTTCACATTTTTAAAAATTAGGGTTTGAGGAACTTTCTTTCCACTTTTATATCTACTATGGATACGATGTAATGATTTTAAATATTTTTAAATTACATATAGTATTTCCATAAAATACCTAGACAGGCATATACTCAATTTAAAAAGTTTCCTCAAAGATTGTAAATAACAGCCTATGAGCTAAATTATATAGGGAACTTAAGTATCTCCTTGAAATTCAGGTAGGTACATTGAAAGGGATATTAATCGTTTCAAGTAAAAATATCAGTAAAACTGCCCTTTTGCCATTTCCACAATCCATTATTTATGTGATTTCATGTACAGAGTTTCCCACTACCAAGTGCCTTATACTATATTCTTTTATAAAGGACATATTTGAGAATTTTACAGCATCCCCCCAGAAAAGTAATTAGAAGCTCATTTAAGTATCACAAAAACAGATCTGAAGTTACTCCTCTCAGCAGATGCTTCACAAAGTGCGTTTTCCCCAGGATAAACCTACAAACCGACAGAGGATACTAGGGAAAGAGATGGAACTGTGTTATTGCAGGGATGGAAAGTCTAAAAACCTCGTATGATGGGGGGCTGCCTAGAAGAGGGCCCCCAGATGGGAGAAGGGCAGGGGACCGTGGGAATGACGACAAATGACAGCTCTGGAAGCATCTGCGGGGACATGTCGGAACCGGGTGTGGTTGGCGGGTAAGAGCTTCCAGGCGGGTGAAGCAGGACGAGGCCCCGATTCATACAGAGCAGACTCTTCCCGTAAATGAGCAGCACAGTATCGCTGCCCAGCACGCTGGCTGCCAACCAAAGGAGCCAAGTCCTTTTAGTGGCTCCCTTTCAAAGAGAGAAAGACACGCAGCAAGCTTCACCAGGACGCGTGGACTCGTGTGGTCAAAATATCTGGACAGCCGACTCCCTCTGGGAGATTTCTGACCACGCTGTTTTGGCAGCATGTGTTATTAGCAGGTGCCGCAGACGTTACAGTGTGTGGCTATTAAAAAACTAATATACTACCATGATGATTAACCATACTAGAAAAAAAAATCACCAAAGACTCAAAATTTTCTCTATTTGATTGTCATTTATCAGATCAAGTGAGGCGATAGAGAATAGCTCCAATATTTTCCCAAACTATCCTGGTCAAAAAAACTCCCTGGTTAGTTTTACAAACTAGAGGATCTCAGGCTTATTCCCTGGAGATGCTGACTCAGTAAGTCTCAAACAGGGTTGCAGTCTTTTCGGCAGAGACCTCGAGGGAGTCTTGGGATTTGGTATGTCTGGTACACACTGGAGTAGAGCGTAAGTTTGAGAGTCAGACAGGTGTGGCTATTTTAAATACCAGCTTCGTTATCTGAGAAAAAAAAAAAAATCATCGCTTTTGATTTGTTCTGCAATTCCCCGATTTGAAGAATGGAACTAACCGTAGTATTTGCCTTCAATTAGGTGGTTTATGGAAGGCATTTGTCCCATTCCTGGAATTAAGTAAATGTGGTAAAATGGGAAGATTGTTATCCTCCTCAGTTGCTTCTGTTGTTATAGTGCTCCTGGTACTGACGACCGAGCAGCACACCTCTGAATTTCTCCGCAGAAACATCCTATTCGCCGCCTCCAAGACAAAAGCACCAGGAGAGAAACAAGGTTCAGCCAAGTCTCCTTAGCAGATACGGCCCCAAACACCTGCCCCCCGCAGGCACCTGGTCTCCATTCACCAAGTTACCAAGTTACAGCCAAGAGCAAAATGGGTCTCCGGCCCCGAGAGCAGCCACGTACCGGGGGCTGCAGGGACGAGTGCGAGAAGACAGCAGCCCGTGGGGATTCACGTAAGGACGTCACAGCACGGAGGGGACTTGTCATTACGCTGAGGCTCCAGCCTGAAGCCAGACTCTTGTCTGTCTCATCCTCTCCCGGCTTTCACCACCGACTCGCCTTGTCTGTTGAAGTCCCCTTGTATTGAGGGATTTTAATGCTGTTCTTTCTTCCTCTATTCTAATTTACTCTTCCATCAGGAATCATTTTAGAAGACAGTAATATATCAATACCAATATGTTCAATACAAGGACCAAAATCCCCAACATAGACAGACTGGTAAATGCAGGTGTCATTGGAGCTGTAACAAAAAATTATTTGCTTTGCAAAACAATTCATCAAAAGAGCGCTTTGAGTAACAAGTGCCTAAGGTTTTTTTTTTAAAAGTGGTATGCTTTACCAGAAAATAGACTCGCACAGATGTTTTGTCTGGAACACACATACTGTGTAAACTGAGTCATCCCAGAAGGTTATTGAGGGCTGGACCTCATGATGACCACTGTAGCTGGCAGCACGTGACTCCCATTATCACGGTTAACTGCGGGGTTGGGCCACGTGTGTGCCGCGAGGCTTCCGGGAGACAAATGGTGGGCAGTGATGGAATCTGTCCAAAGATGAAATTGCAACAAATTTTGTTTAAAGATCTTAACTGGTGTTTGTTTACGATTCTAGAGTCGGGCAGCACCTCATCCTGTAAAATACAATGAGTGTTCCGATGAGTGAGCAGAGAAGTTTGGCTTTATAGACAAAAAAAATAGCCGAGGAGAGCAGAAACAGGGAACAAAAAGCAGAGGGTCATTTGAAAGTTACTTTGCCAGTAAAGTTCTAGGCAGAGGGAACTGCCATGTTCCGCCTGCTAAAACGGGCCCGATGGGGATTTGGCTGTTCTCTCTCTCTCCTGATTTCTTGCAAAGTCGGATAAAGAGCTCAGTTTCAGCGTGGTGGCATGGAACTTCTGCACGGGTGACCCCACGGTGGTTTGGTCTCCCGGGCCTCCTGCAGGACCTCAGTGCAAACCAACGGCTTCCGATTCTTTTTATTTAATGAATCAAAGGATTACACACATTAAGATATGGACATTAACCGAGAATATTAAATAAGGTAATGTACGCAAGGTAGATGCCATAGACCCTGACTCACAGTAAACATGCCGCCGTTTTTCAGTAAACGTTTGTTGGGTGAATATTAGGACCCTTGCAAAAGAAAGAATGCAAACTTGCAACTAAAGTGGCATATCGAGAATATATATTTAGCTTTACTTTCTCCTAAACCTCACTTAAATGAAAATAAATGCAAGGTGACGTTTAAAAAAGCAGGGGGAGGCGCACAAACTCCCAGGAGCAACGAGAATGGAATAGGAGTCACCTGGATATTGCAGGTGGAAACAAGTCAGCGAGTGAGAACCGAGGTAACAGATCAAAGAAGCCCAAGTCCTTAGCTGCCAGAGTAAATCCAAGACACATTCAGATTTGCATCACAAAACCGCAAAAGGAACTTATACCTCTGAATAACAGATTAACATTGGTCTAAAAACAGGAGGATTGTTTGAAAAAACGTTAAAGGTACGATTAGATCTCGTGGTACTTTTATAACATGGCTGCAAATTCTTGGAGAGTCTTCCTACCAAGATGTAAGTGTGTCTGCCCTCGCCTTGAAGCTGGGCAGGCCGGTGGCTGCTGCGGCCAAGACAGTCGGGCAAAGCGATGCCCTGTGACTTCTGACCCTGGGTGCAAAGGGCCCTGCGGCTGCTGCCTTACTTACCGGAACACGCGCTCTCGTCCCCTCCCCTCGTCCTGAGTCACCTCCGGTCATCACGCCGCACGAGCTGAAGCTGCAAGCCTTATATAGCCAGACGAGCCAGCCACGTCTCGCCCTTCGTTAATTCTTCACCCACAAAAATCTGTGAGCTGTTTGCCGTTTCTTAATTCTTCACCCACAAAACAGGTGTGTTTCACACTGCTCAATTTTGCAGGGGGTGGGGTGGAGTTGTTACGCAGCAATGGCTAACTGGGATAAAAGGGCTCTCCTCTGTGCTGGGAGCTGCCCCTTCCCAAACCCTAGCAGATTACTAGAGTAAAAGAGGGTTTCCTGGATATCAGAGAGAGATAGCAGGCATGTCTAAAAGCAGAAGTTATGACATTAAAAACTGAGTATAGGGCCGGGCGCGGTGGCTCACGCCTATAATCCCAGCGCCCTGGGAGGCCCAGGTGGGTGGATTGCTCGAGGTCAGGAGTTCGAGACCAGCCTGAGCAAGAGCGAGACCCCATCTCTACTAAAAATAGAAAGAAATTATCTGGCCAACTAAAAATATGTATAGAAAAAAAAAAATTAGCTGGGCATGGTGGCGCATGCCTGTAGTCCCAGCTACTCGGGAGGCTGAGGCAGGAAGATCGCTTGAGGCCAGGAGTTGGAGGTTGCTGTGAGCTAGGCTGACACCACGGCACTCACTCTAGCCCGGGCAACAGAGCGAGACTCTGTCTAAAAAAAAAAAAAAAAGAAAACGGAGGATACATGAAAATTTACCTACAAAATCCTAATGCTGCCAATCGTCTCACTTCACTGGGCACACACATAAACTAGCAGCGAAGGTGCAGCTTCTGGGCTTCATCCTGGAAAAGAGAAGAAAAGAAAATAAACAGGAAAAAAAAAACGTTGTCAAAACAGTAAATACCTATGGAGATAAAAACTTAGAAAATAAATAAAAGCCTTGTTATCATTTATATCCAGAGAGAGAAGGTGATGCATTCATGAAATAAGAGAGGACAATATTAAAATGACATTATAAAAATTTAACTCTTAGAAATAATATCCCAGAAATACAAATTTTAATAGAAGAGTTTGAATGTAAGTTTAGAAAATCTCTTGGAAGAACAGGTAAAAGAATATAAATGGAAAGTTAGAGAAAGACACTCTTTTAAAAATGGCCTTAGTGATCCCAAATTTAAAAATTAGAAATTTCCAAAAAGAAATGACAGAAAATTAAGATACATTATTCAATGCAAGAAAAATACCCAAACTGAATACATGTTATAAACGATGTTCCAAAGAATATCCAGCCCAGTAGATACAACTAGATCCATCATTGTGAAAATTAAGAACACTGGAAACAAAGAACAGATCTTCAGAGACAGAGAGAGAGAAAGACTGAGCAAGATAAAGAGAAAACAGGTTGATATAAAAGACTCAGTGTCAAAATAGCCATGAACTTCTCCATGGAAATACTATACATGAGCTCTCTATTGCTACATAGCAAATTATACCCAAAGCTGGCAGCTTAAAGCAACAATTCTTTATCATCTCACAGTTTCTGTAGGTGAGGAATCGGGGAGTGACTTAGCTGGGTGCTTCTGGCTCATTCAAGGTGTGGCCGGGGCTGGCGTCACCTCAAGGATCAGCTGGAGGAGGCCCCGTGTTCGAGCTCACTCATGTGGCTGTTGGCCTCAGGTTCTGGCTGCTCACCGGAGATATCAGTCCTTGTCATATGTGCCTCTTCATAGAGAAGCTCACAACATAACAGCTGCTTTTTTTTTTTTTTTTGAGACAGGCTCTCACTCTGTTGCCCGGGCTAGAGTGAGTGCCATGGCGTCAGCCTAGCTCACAGCAACCTCAAACTCCTGGGCTCAAGCGATCCTCCTGCCTCAGCCTCCCGAGTAGCTGGGACTACAGGCATGCGCCACCGTGCCCGGGTAATTTTTTCTATATATATTTTTAGTTGTCCATATAATTTCTTTCTATTTTTAGTAGAGACAGGGTCTCGCTCTTGCTCAGGCTGGTCTTGAACTCCTGAACTCAAAGGATCCGCCCGCCTCGGCCTCCCAAAGTGCTGGGATTACAGGCGTGAGCCACCACGCCCGGCCAACAGCTGCTTTTTTAAGATCTAATGT